>NC_058084.1:241279248-241638409 GCF_014858855.1 Bufo gargarizans
GGATAAATAAATGTACAATGCAGCAACATCACTGATTAATAACAGTTATGTAAAATATAGAGCATTATTGCCGCTAGCAAGTAAAATATGAAGTAAATACTATTTATAACAATATACAGTCCAAATCAAAAATTTAAGACCACTTGAAAAATGGCAAAAAAATCATATTTTACATTGTTGGATCTTAGCAAGGTTCCAAGTAGAGCTTCAACATGCAACAAGAAGAAATGAGTGAGACAAAACATTTTTTAAGCATTCAATTAATTAGCCACTGAAGGACCACAGGTTTATACCCCCCTAGTGACCAGGCCCTTTTTTGACAAAATTGGCACTCCACAACTTTAACGGTTTATTGCTTGGTCATGCAACTTACCACCCAAATGAATTTTACTATTTTACACTAATAGAGCTTTCATTTGCTGGTATTTCATTGCTGCTGACATTTTTACCTTTTTTTGTTATTACTCGAAATTTACCGAAATGTTTGCAAAAAAAAAAAAAATAACGAAATTTTTCACTTTCATTTTTAATTAAAAAAAAAAAAAAAAAGAAATTTCTATATAAAATTTTCTCTAAATGTATTGTTCTACATATATGTTTGGGTAAAAGTTATAGCCTTTACAAACTATGGTACAAAAATTTGATTTTCCGCTTTTTGAAGCAGCTCTGAGCATCCGTCATGTTTCCTGAGGTTCTACAATGCCCAGACAGTAGAAAAAAAACACAAATGACCCAATTTCGGAAAGTAGACACCCTAAGGTATTAGCTGATGGGTATAGTGAGTTAATAGAACTTTTAATTTTTTGTCACAAGTTAGCGGAAAATGATTTTTTTTATTTTTATTTTTTCCTTACAAAGTCTCATATTCCACTAACTTGTGACAAAAAATAAAAACTTCCATGAACTCACTATGCCCATCACAAAATACCTTGGGGTGTCTTCTTTCCAAAATGGGGTCACTTGTGGGGTAGTTATACTGCCCTGGCATTTTAGGGGCCCTAATGAGTGAGAAGTAGTTTGAAATCAAAATGTGTAAAAAATGCCCTGCAAAATCCTAAAGGTGCTCTTTAGAATATGGGCCCCTTTGCCCACCTAGGCTGCCAAAAAGTGTCACATGTGGTATCGCCGTGCTCGGAAGAAGTAAAGCAATGTGTTTTGGGGTGCATTTTTACAAATACCGATGCTGGGTGAGAGAAATCTCTCTAAAAGTCAACTTTTCCCTTTTTTTTTTTTTTTTTTTTTTAGATATTTCTCTCACCCAGCATGGATATATGTAAAAAGACACCCCAAAACACATTGCCCAACTTCTCCTGAGTACGGCGATACCACACGTGTGACACTTTTTTGCAGCCTAGATGTGCAAAGGGGCCCAAATTCCTTTTAGGAGGGTATTTTTAGACATTTGGATCCCAGACTTCTTCTCACGCTTTAGGGCCCCTAAAATGCCAGGGCAGTATAAATACCCCACATGTGACCCCATTTTGGTAAGAAGACACCCCAAGGTATTCAATGAGGGGCATGGCGAGTTCAAAGAAGATTTTTTTTTTTTTGGGCACAAGTTAGCGGAATTTTATTTAATTTTTTTCTTCCTTTCCGCTAGCTTGGGACAAAAATTCCAATCTTTCATGGCCTCAATATGCCCCTCAGCGAATACCTTGGGGTGTCTTCTTTCTAAAATGGGGTCATTTGTGGGGTGTTTGTACTGCCCTGGCATTTGAGGGTCTCCACAATCATTACATGTATGGCCAGCATTAGGAGTTTCTGCTATTCTCCTTATATTCAGCATACAGGTAATGAGATTTTTTTTTCACCAGCACTGAGCCGGAGGATCCAATTGGCTGTCCGTCAAGACACTTGACGATCCTCAACCCAAATTAAGGCCCTTACTGGTGCTGACTGCAGCCCCATAACCATCAGATGGCATCTGAGACTGAAGGGCTTCAAAAACAAAAAACGTCTTCAAAAGACTTCGTCTCCGGGGGGCGGAGGCTAGCCGTGACTGCAGATGGCTGTGTGAGATCTCGGCTCCTCCGCACTCAGGCGAATCAAACCACTTATACAGCGGTGACCCACTTCAAAATGGTCAAATACGGGAGAGATAGGGGTGCTGATACTCCTGACACCCCGAGAACCCAAAAGAGCCAGCAAGCAATGCAGCGTTTTCTCAAAAATAAAGCCCTCATCTCTCCAGGCGCGGGCCCCAAGATGGCGGCAGCAGCATGTGCTGAAGAAGGAGAAGACTCCGATGCAGCCAGCTCGCAAGGGGACGCAGTGGAGTCTCGGGACCCCTCACCGGTTTCGAAATCCTCTCACAAAGGTACTGGGGCAGGCGCTTGAAAAGGCAAAAAAAACAGTGCTTACTGAACTTTCAGACATCAAATCGGAGATCGCACAAATGGGGTAAAGGGTAGAGACTCTTGAAATTGCAACACAGGAGCTAGTGACACACTCCAAAGGAGTGGCGGAATACCTCAACTTCCACACTACAGAGCTTAACAGAGCGATGCTAATGCTTGAGGATCAGGAGAACAGAAGCAGAAGGCGAAATGTTCGCATCAAGGGGCTACCTGAGTCCTGGGCCTCTGAATCCCTGCGCAAAGTATCTCTGGAAATTTTAGCTGATCTTTTAGGCGAGGAGTCTGCTGCTTCGATCGTTATTGAGCGGATCCACAGGGCCCTGAGGCCTGCCTTGAAGCCGAATGAAAGGCCCAGAGATGTTATCTGCGGCCTACTATCGTTCGTGGATACTGCTCGCATAATGGCTGCTGCCAGGGAAAAAAGGCAAATAGTATATGACGGAGCAGACATAGCACTGTACCAAGACATCGCGCCTACTACACTTGCAAAGAGGCGCATCATGAAGCCACTTCTGGACGAGCTGAGAGCGCGAAAAATCCCATATATATGGCTGTACCCTTTCGGCATTGCGATCATAAAAAATTGAAAACGCATCGCGATCCATACCCCAGACGACCTGAAAAGAGCCTGGGATGCCATCGGAATTCACCCAGTAGAAATTTGATCATGGATGCCGATAGCGTAACCCGCTGACTTACCCAGTCTTCCGCAGATGGAACCCTGGAGGAAGGTGCAAAAGTCGAAGTCCAAGACGAACAGAGCGGCGTCCAAGATGCGATCCCCTCCAACCTGAAGACAGAACCTGGGAACGCAGGCCCCAATTTACGAAGGACAGTTGGATTAGCGACAACTGAAAGCTGACCCATGGAGAGCGGCTACCTCACACAGGGTTTGAGCTCTGAGTTTTGGACGTATGTTAACTAACATAACATGCCACTTATTGGGAGTCATTAGGTTTATGTATTAGATCTAGATTCTACTATAGCCTAAGCATGCTGGTAAAGAACGGAATGCACGTAGACATAAACCCCCAACTACCCTATATAGGTATATGACCTAATAGAAAGTAATATGTTTTGACAGATTGACCTATCCTCCCCAAGGAAGACAAATAAAATTGGATTAACTTTGCAGGATCACCAACCAGATATTGATATGTAGCTTGGTTTGCAAGCTTGGAGTGCGTAGGTTAAGTCAAGTTTCTTTCTCTCCCCCGACTCCAACTCACTCTCTCATCGCTACACCCCCCCCCCCCTCACTCTTGACTTAGCAAACTCCAAGCTTACGATTATAGTTGAATAAGATATTGTTGTATTGCTTAATACTTTTATTCTTATATTTTTTTTTCTTTTCCTTCTCTCTGTTCTACTCTATTCTATTCCCTACTACCCTTCTTCCCCCTTTCCCTATTAAAAAAGCCCACGAACTTCTTACACTAGTGAGGGTACTTAGGGTCTCGTTACTTAGGAGAAAATGGCGGAAGTAAAAATAACAACTTTCAAAATTAAGGGCCTCAACTCTCCTCAAAAGAGGGGTCAGGTGATGCTAGCCATAAGAAAAATGGGTTCCCACATAGTCTTTTTTACAAGAGCCCCACTTACGCCAGAAAAAAAAAAAAGCCAAAACTACCATCTCGCCCATTTAGCCAATGGTTTCACAGCACTCACCCTACTTCAGCCTCCAAGGGAGTTTCTATTGCTATTCACCATTCCATACCTTTTTCGCTAGACCAGCAGCTCACAGATGATGAAGGCAGACTTCTGATTCTGAAAGGGGAAATAGCCTCACGAAAATACACTTTAGCCAACCTATACGCCCCAAATACAGATACGGTACAATGGCTTCTCAAAGCTTTGGAAACTATTAAACACTTTGCAGAGGGCCAGGTGATATTGGGCGCTGACCTTAACCTGGTATTAAACCCAGACCTCCACTCCTCTACATCCAAATCACATATCGCTCAGAAACACATTAGCAGGTTGCATAGAAAACTGCAAGATCTACAACTGATTGACATATGGAGAAATAGCAACCCCACAGTTAAGGACTATTCCTTTTTCTCTAATCCACATGGCTCCTACCAGAGACTTGATCACATCCTAACATCTACCTCTATTTTGCCTGTTTCCAGCGCTGCCGAGATTGGGAGTATCACCATTTCTGACCATGCACCCTGCTATGTGACCCTCGCCCTGGCCTCGCTACCAAGAAGAGAGTGGAATTGGAAACTTAACGAATCTCTGTTGAATAATAGACTGCATATCGAACAGGTTAGGTCTCAACTAGAGTTGTATTTTGGGATCAATTCCACCGCACACAGCACTTCTCCTATTGAATGGGAAGCCCACAAAGCTTACGTTAGGGGATGCTTCATCTCTATTGGTACTAGGGCCAAAAAGGAGCAGCAGAAGGTTCTAGACTCCATCCTAGCTCAGATAATGAAGATAGAAAAGCTAAACAAATTGTCTGCATGTAGTAAGAAACAAGAAGAGCTAGCGGAACTGAGAACCCAACTTAAAAAACTGTTAGCCCAGAGAGTGAGGAAACAGATGCTCAACTTCCAACACAAAGTGTACGCACATGGGGACAAAGGAGGCAAATTGATGTCCTCGCTATTAAAAAAGGATAAAAATATAACACACATCCCCAAGATAAGAAAGGTAGACGGCAACATCACACAGGAAACACCTGAGATAGCAGAGGCCTTCCAAAAATGTTATGAGGACCTATATAACCAAGAAAAACCCTCAGACCAAAATGAAATTAGGCGGACATCTATCAAGAAATTCCCAGATTCCCTAAGACTACCAAAAGTACGCTCAGCTGACTTAGACTCCCTGACTACCCCAGTTACACTGGAGGAAGTGAACTCCATTGTGTGTCGTTTTCCCCCGGGAAAGAGCCCAGGACCAGACGGTCTGCCTCTACTTTACTATAGGAGTTTTCAGGACATCCTATTGCCCAGACTCACCGACGTGTGCAACGCGTTAATGCAAGGAGGTCAACTGCCTAGACAGACACTAGAATCATATGTCACACTTATTCATAAAGAAGGTAAAGACCCCCAGAACTGTAGAAGCTATAGGCTGATTTCCCTCTTGAATCTGGATCTGAAGATTTGGGCCAAAATCTTAGCATCTAGATTAGGCAAATTATTACCCTATCTAATAGGCCCAGAACAGTCGGGATTCATTCAAGGCAGAGAAGGGAAAGACAATGCTCACAGAATTTTCCATGCAATTCACGCAGCTAAAAAAAAAAGTTCCCGTTGACTCTGTTAAGCATAGAAGGCATTTGATAGGGTCAACTGGAACTTCATGAAAATGACACTAGAAAAATGTGCCATTCCAGAACCTTTCATACACTCAATATTCAAACTTTACCAGCAACCACATGCTAGATTGAAGATCAATGGCACACTTTCCCCAACCTTTGAAATAACAAACGGGACAAGGCAAGGGTGCCCACTGTCCCCCCTCTATTCATCCTAGTTGTAGAAATGCTCATCCAGATGGTCAGACAGTCCTCGGAAATCAAAAGGGGTTAGTCATGGCCAAGAAGATCTAAAATGCACTGCTTTTGCAGATGACCTTTTGTTTTTGGTGACTAACCCTGAGAAAGGACTAGAACACTTAGCCAAAAAGATCGAGATTTTTAGCCAGATCTCAGATTTTAAGGTCAATCACTAAGTCCGAAATATTAAATATTTCATTTTCTGACTCACGAGCAACTTCCCTACAGTCCCACCTTCCATTCCACTGGACCAAGGGCCCAATAAAGTATCTTGGGATATTGATACCAAGAAACTTGGAGGATTTATTTGGATGTAATTTCACACCTCTTAAAAGTGATATCACACGACTGATGCAGAAATACAATTTGCCATTTCTATCCTGGATGGGCAGGAAGAATGTGATTAAAGCCTATATTTTTCCCAAGATCCTATATGTAATGCAAATGGTTCCGACACACCTACCAAAAGCATTCTTCCTAGAGATTAGGCGACTCTTCTCCCGTTCCATAGGAATTTAGAGAAGCCTAGACTCTCACAATCTTTTAGTCAGACTTAGAGATAGAGGAGGTTTGGGACTCTCAGACATGTCAAAATACTACCGAGCTATACAGGTAAACAGATGGTTAGAATCAGTGGATCCCAAGAGGCAACCAGATGTACAAGAACTAATGCAACATAGTGTGGGACCCGCGCTCCAGAGACTTCTCTGGTTACCCGACACAATCCACAATAAGAGCAAAGGTCTTGACCCCTTATTGAAAGGGATCAGGGAGACATGTTAAGAGCTAAGCAAAACTTTAGCCCCCAACCCATCTCCACTTTTGCCAGCAAATCTTATCCCTGACCTACTAGGAAAAAGCAGAGATATTCACCCGGAGATATGGTCATCGTTAGCCCAAGTTAGACTAGGGGACTTAATCCCTGACACATAAGCATCTATATTTTTTTTTTTACAATTCTTTATTTATGATGAGCAGTATATTAACAATATCCCTTACTTTATGCAAGAGAGCCTTGACATGGAAACATACTTTTAGATGTGACATTATCATTGATCCAAATATCATCTCATGTAAATACAAAAGGTGGCAGATTTATACATATTCCAATGCAATCTTGCTATTAACAGCATAGAAGATTATCACTGATTAATAATCAGGGATACAAAACAGTGAGACAGAATATTATTAAGTATTAAATACATATATTAAACTCAAAACCAAAAAACCATCCCCGGCAAGTGCTTTGCAAGTTCAGCGAAAGACAAACTATCTACTTTGTGCGAGTTAGATATCCATGACTTATGGGTTATGAGATCAGTGCTATATTTCTCTGAAAGCTAATAGCTAATAACCCCTCTCAATTCGGGTTGGGCCTGTGAATGTTGTTTTTAATGGATACTTAAGTATGCGTTATAGGACGTTATTAATCTGTACCCTTTTTGCGTGGAAATTTAGCCAGGGTTTCCAGACCTTAAGGAACTTTTCCCTTTTTCCTAAATTCCATCCCACTAGTTCTTCCATGAGGCAGATGTGGTGAACTTCCTCCAACCATTCTTCTACCCTCGGAGGCTCCCTTTCTTTCCATCTCCTTGGTATAAGGATTTTCGCAGCGGCTATCAAGTATGTGGGGAGGTTATCAGCTGAGGGTGTTAAATCTAATTGGGGTTTCCACAATAATACTAAATCCGGTGATAATGATATGCACGTGTTGCATATAGTATTGATCTTCCTCCCAATTTCCTCCCAAAAAAGACTCAGGGAGTGGCAAGACCACCATATGTGTGAGATTGTCCCCTTTCCTTAGAGGCATCTCCAGCACTTAACATCAGAGATCAGGTTTATTTTGTGTAGGAAGTCCGGCGTCCTGTACCACCTCGTGAGAATCTTGAAAGAGTTCTCCTGTAAGCGAATGCTTCTGGAGAAGCCATGTGAATGAGTTAAAGGGAACCTGTCACCGGGATTTTGGGTATAGAGCCGAGGACATGAGTTGCTAGATGACCGCTAGCACATCCGCAATACCCAGTCCCCATAGCTCTGTGTGCTTTTATTGTGTAAAAAAAGATTTGATACATATGCAAATTAACATATAAGAGTCATATCTTACTTGTGTGACCAAAGAAGAGTCATATTTTCAAGCTCTGACTCATCTCAGGTTAATTTGCATATGTATCACATCGGTTTTTATTCACAATAAAAGCATACAGAGCTATGGGGATTGGGGATTGGGGATGTGCAAGCGGCCATCTAGCAACCCATGTCCTCAGCTCTATACACAAAATCCCTGTGACAGGTTCCCTTTAACCACCTCCCGACCGCCGTACGCGTATATGCGTCCGGGAGGTGGTTGCTTTACTCCTCCTGGACGCATATACGCGTCTTCTCGCGAGACGCGAGATTTCCTGTGAACGCGCGCGCACAGGCGCGCGCGCTCACAGGAACAGAAGGTAAGCGAGTGGATCTCCAGCCTGCCAGCGGCGATCGCTCGCTGGCAGGCTGGAGATCCGAATTTTTTAACCCCTAACAGGTATATTAGACGCTGTTTTCATAACAGCGTCTAATATACCCCCTACCTGGTCCTCTGGTGGTCCCTTTTGTTAGGATCGACCACCAGAGGACTCAGGTAGGTCAGTACAGTCCCACCAAACACTACACTACACCCCCCCCCCCCCCCGGTCACTTATTAACCCCTTATAAACCCCTGATCACCCCATATAAACTCCCTGATCACCCCCCTGTCATTGATCACCCCCCTGTCATTGATCACCCCCCTGTCATTGATCACCCCCTGTCATTGATCACCCCCCTGTCATTGATCACCCCCCTGTCATTGATCACCCCCCTGTCAGGCTCCGTTCAGACGTCCGCATGATTTTTACGGATCCGATCCATGTATCCATGGATCCGTAAAAATCATGCGGAAGTCTGAATGGAGCCTTACAGGGGGGTGATCAATGACAGGCGGGTGATCACCCATATACACTCCCTGATCACCCCCTGTCATTGATCACCCCCCTGTCAGGCTCCATTCAGACGTCCGCATGATTTTTACGGATCCGATCCATGTATCCATGGATCCGTAAAAATCATGCGGACGTCTGAATGGAGCCTTACAGGGGGGGGTGATCAATGACAGGGGGGTGATCAGGGAGTCTATATGGGTGATCACCCCCCTGTCATTGATCACCCCCCTGTCATTGATCACTCCCCCCCTGGTAAGGCTCCATTCAGCCATTTTTGTTGGCACAAGTTAGCGGACATTTTTTGTTTGTTTTTGTTTTTTCTTACAAAGTCTCATATTCCACTAACTTGTGTCAAAAAATAAAATCTCACATGGACGCACCATACCCCTCACGGAATCCAAATGCGTAAACATTTTTAGACATTTATATTCCAGACTTCTTCTCACGCTTTAGGGCCCCTAAAAAGCCAGGGCAGTATAAATACCCCACATCTGACCCCATTTCGGAAAGAAGACACCCCAAGGTATTCCGTGAGGGGCATATTGAGTCCATGAAAGATTGACATTTTTGTCCTAAGTTAGCGGAAAGTGAGACTTTGTGAGAAAAAAATCAAAAAAAAAAAAATCAATATCCGCTAACTTATGCAAAAAAAAATAAAAAATTCTAGGAACTCGCCATGCCCCTCATTGAATACCTTGGGGTGTCTTCTTTCCAAAGTGGGGTCACATGTGGGGTATTTATACTGCCCTGGCTTTTTAGGGGCCCGAAAGTGTGAGAAGAAGTCTGGGATCCAAATGTCTAAAAATGCCCTCCTAAAAGGAATTTGGGCCCCTTTGCGCATCTAGGCTGCAAAAAAGTGTCACACATGTGGTATCGCCGTACTCAGGAGAAGTTGGGGAATGTGTTTTGGGGTGTCATTTTACATATACCCATGCTGGGTGAGAAAAATATCTTGGTCAAATGCCAACTTTGTATAAAAAAAAATGGGAAAAGTTGTCTTTTGCCAAGATATTTCTCTCACCCAGCATGGGTATATGTAAAATGACCCCCCAAAACACATTGCCCAACTTCTCCTGAGTACAGCGATACCAGATGTGTGACACTTTTTTGCAGCCAAGGTGGGCAAAGGGGCACCTTTCGGATTTCGCAGGCCATTTTTTACACATTTTGATTTCAAGGTACTTCTTACACATTTGGGCCCCTAAATTGCCAGGGCAGTATAACTACGCCACAAGTGACCCCATTTTGGAAAGAAGACACCCCAAGGTATTCCATGGGGGGCACGGCGAGTTCCTAGAATTTTTTATTTTTTGTCACAATTTAGCGGAAAATGATGATTTTTCTTTTTTTTTTCTTTTTTCCTTACAAAGTCTCATATTCCACTAACTTGCGACAAAAAATAAAAAATTCTAGGAACTCGCCATGCCCCTCACGGAATACCTTGGGGTGTCTTCTTTCCAAAATGGGGTCACTTGTGGGGTAGTTATACTGCCCTGGCAATTTAGGGGCCCAAATGTGTGAGAAGAACTTTGCAATCAAAATGTGTAAAAAATGCCCTGCAAAATCCGAAAGGTGCACTTTGGAATATGTGCCCCTTTGCCCACCTTGGCAGCAAAAAAGTGTGACACATCTGGTATCGCCGTACTCAGGAAAAGTTGGGGAATGTGTTTTGGGGTGTCATTTTACATATACCCATGCTGGGTGAGAAAAATATCTTGGTCAAATGCCAACTTTGTATAAAAAAATTGGAAAAGTTATCTTTTGCCAAGATATTTCTCTCACCCAGCATGGGTATATGTAAAATGACACCCCAAAACACATTCCCCAACTTCTCCTGAGTACGGCGATACCACATGTGTGACACTTTTTTGCTGCCAAGGTGGGCAAAGGGGCACATATTCCAAAGTGCACCTTTCGGATTTCACCGGTCATTTCTTACACATTTTGATTGCAAAGTTCTTCTCACACATTTGGGCCCCTAAATTGCCAGGGCAGTATAACTACCCCACAAGTGACCCCATTTTGGAAAGAAGACACCCCAAGGTATTCTGTGAGGGGCATGGTGAGTTCCTAGAATTTTTTATTTTTTGTCGCAAGTTAGTGGAATATGAGACTTTGTAAGAAAGAAAAAAAAAAAAAAAAAAAAAAAAAAAATCATCATCATTTTCCGCTAACTTGTGACAAAAAATAAAAAGTTCTATGAACTCACTATGCCCATCAGCGAATACCTTAGGGTGTCTACTTTCCGAAATGGGGTCATTTGTGGGGGTTTTCTACTGTTTGGGCATTGTAGAACCTCAGGAAACATGACAGGTGCTCAGAAAATCAGAGCCGTTTCAAAAAGCGGAAATTCACATTTTTGTACCATAGTTTGTAAATGCTATAACTTTTACCCAAACCATTTTTTTTTGCCCAAACATTTTTTTTTTATCAAAGACATGTAGAACTATAAATTTAGCGAAAAATTTATATATGGATGTCGTTCTTTTTGCAAAATTTCACAGCTGAAAGTGAAAAATGTCATTTTTTTGCAAAAAAATCGTTACATTTTGATTAATAACAAAAAAAGTAAAAATGTCAGCAGCAATAAAATACCACCAAATGAAAGCTCTATTAGTGAGAAGAAAAGGAGGTAAAATTCATTTGGGTGGTAAGTTGCATGACCGAGCGATAAACGGTGAAAGGAGTGTAGTGCCGAAGTGTAAAAAGTGGCCTGGTCATGAAGGGGGTTTCACCTAGCGGGGCTGAAGTGGTTAAGATAAATTTGACATCTGCGTCTGAAATGCTTATCTGAAGCTCGTGTTCCCACGCCTTTAAATACAGGAGTTTCTCAGGAGGTGGAGCAAGGAGTAGCTGGGAATATAAGTAGGACAGCATTTTCAGTGGAGGCCTAGTAGAGGATAATGAAAGGTTTTTAACCACGTTGGGTCTAAAGCTTCCCTAGCGTAGTTTTTCTTATAGTCTCTACAAGTGATGGTTAAATCTCTTATAGCTAGTGAATTCCTAAAGGGTCTCGGAATTTTCTCCATCATGTCCTGCATGAAGGAATCTAAGTCAGTAGATTTGCGCAAGTTTGAGATCCTCATCTCAGTAAGATTGTACCAACACTGTTTGTTTACACTCCTTTTACCTCTCATAAAGTAAAGGTAGGACAGAAAGTGGGGCTAGTGGGGAAAGTTTATTTTGATGCATCAGGAGACCTGTTTTCTGACAATAAGAAAGCATAGAGTTAGACATTTCAGATATAAACAAGAGCTTCTTTCTATTTTTATTGGCAACCCACATGTACCTTGTGGCATTTGTACCCATAAGATGACGTTCAATGTCGACGTGTAATTTGTTATTGGACAGGTCTGCTAGTTCGGTCCATCTTTCTAGGTGTATAGCATGATGGTAGGTTCTTAAGTCAGGGAAAGAGAGACCTCCCTCTGCCCTCTTCTTGATAAAAAGAAGATAGGAGAGACGTGGCCTTCCGCTAGCCCACAAGAACTTAGTAAAAAGTCTCCTAAAATCAGCAAAAAGCTTATCAGGAATTTTTATGGGTAGACATCTTAATATATATAGTATCTGTGGTAGAGCATATGTAGTCAGTATGTTTTTTCTACCTAGCCAAGACAAGAATGGGATTTTAATAGAGCGGAGATAGGCCTTGATCTTGGTAAATAAGGGGGGTAGTTCAAACTATAGAATTGCCGGGGATCGGATGGCACTTGGATTCCCAGGAATTTTATAGCTCGTCCTGGCCATTGGAAAGGTGAGAGTGAGACTAGGTCATCTGCTCTTTTCTTTTCTATGGAGACATCTCTGATTTCTCATAATTAATTTTGAAATTGGAGATTTCTCCATAATCTTCAAGTAATTCCATAATTTCTGGCAAGGCTTCTTCTGGGTTGGTGACCAATAGTAGAAGGTCATCGGCGAAGGCTGCTACTGAATGCGTGTAGCGCCCCATTTGGAGACCCTTAATTTTGCCTAACGTTCTTATTTTATTTAGGAAAATCTCTAGAGCCAGCACAAAGAGAGTGGGTGACAGGGGGCATCCTTGACGTGTCCCATTTTTGATTCCAAAGGGAGCAGAGAGGTATCCATTAGCTAAGACTTTTGCTAAAGGACTTCCGAAAAGAGAGAAAATCGCAGCAACGAACGCGGAGGGGAAGCCAAAATGTAGGAGAGCATCTCTCATAAATGACCAGCTTACCCTGTCAAAGGCTTTCTCCGCGTCCGTTCCTACAAGTATCAAAGGAGTCTTCTCCTTTCTAGCATAATGGATGGCATGAAAAATCCTACTTACATTATTGTCTACCCTCTCTGCCCCCCACGAATCCCACCTGTTCTTCCCCAAGTAGACGGGGAGAAATTTGGCTATCCTTTTGCTGAGAATTTTAGCCCATAGTTTCACGTCAGCATTCAAGAGCGAAATGGGTCTATAACTGCCACATCTACTTGGGTCCTTCCCTTCTTTATGCAGTACTACTATATGGGCCATCAGGGATTGTGAGGGAAGGGGAGCTCCTCCTAACAGTGAATTACAAAGTTTAGTGAGTTGGGGAAGTAATATCTTCTGGAGTTTTTTTATAATACAGTATGGGGATACCATCCGGCCCTGGACTTTTACCAGTAGGAATACTCAGGAGACATTCCCTCACCTCTTCCTCTGTGACGGGAGTTAATAAGCTATCTACCTCCTCAGTTTTAAGTTCGGGGACCACTACCGAGTTAATGAAAGCAGCAGCTTTCTTTTCTTTATCCTTAGGGTCAATTGATTGTAAGTTGTACAATGAGGAGAAAAAAAGATGCAAATTCATTGGCTATTTCTGGAGTTAAGGTCAGGGATTCACCTTTACTGTTTTGGATGCATGCAATATGCGTTTTTTCCCTTTGACCCTTTATTAATCGCGTGAGAAATTTTGAACCCCTATTGCCATGGACATAAGTCTGAAATTTCGACATCTTATGCATCTTTGCTGACCTAATATTTAGGAGATCTTTAAGTCGCATACGCAATTTGCTTATGTCCTCATGAGTTACCTTAGAGGGATGTCTCTTATTAAGGTTTTCAAGCACAGATATTTGGGAAATCACTGAATCTACCTCTTTCGTCCTTTGCTTATGGGCCCACGATCCTAAGGCAATTAACTCCCCTCTAACAAAAGCCTTGTGTGCCTCCCAGGTAATGGGTGCGGCCATCTGTGTTTACTTTTTCCTCTATCTGTGCTTGACATCTTCTAAAAGGGTCTCGTTGAGCCTCCAAGTCCAGGATTTAGGAGGAGCACCTAGGAAGTGAATTCTCAACGAGACTGGCGCGTGATCCGTGACCGTGATTGGTCCTATGTTTGCTGTCTCAACTCTTTCGAGAAGGTAGTTTGAAAGGTAAATGTAATCTAGCCTCCCATATGTGCCATGCATTGCAAAGTAAAAAGTGTAATCTTTTCCCTGAGGATGAAGCTCTCCAGACATCTGAAATCTGGTGGGCATCTAAGGCCCTTCTCAGTTTATTTACTTGAGAAGCAGAGTGTCTTTGGAGAAGAGAGGTGGAATCTAGAGGATGATCCAGAGCCAAGTTGAAAATCACCTCCCAGCAATAGAGCTCCCTCCCTAAACACATGTCGTTTATGTAAAGTCTCCACTAGCCATTTGACCTGATTCATATTGGGAACGTACACATTGGCAACAGTAATCTTGCTATCAAAGAGTGTCCCCTTTACAAACACAAAACGCTCTACCGGGTCAACTGATTGTGCCTGAATTTGAAATGGGAGACCTTTTCTAAACCCTATTGAGACTCCCTTAGATGCTGATGTATGAGTGCTATGTGTCCATGTGGAGAACATATTAGTGAAAAGTGGGGGGTACTCTATTGTGTCTGAAATGAGTCTCCTGCAATAGTAGGATATCTACCTTCTCTTTTTTTATCATCTGAAAAACTCTGCTTCTCTTTTGTGGCCCATTTAAGCCGGTCACATTAAGTGATGTTACTTTCAAGGGATCCATAACTTAATCATATATACAGACGTGGACAAAATTGTTGGTACCCTTTGGTCAATGAAAGAAAAAGTCACAATGGTCACAGAAATAACTTTAATCTGACAAAAGTAATAATAAATTAAAATTCTATAAATGTTAACCAATGAAAGTCAGACATTGTTTTTCAACCATGCTTCAACAGAATTATGTAAAAAAATAAACTCATGAAACAGGCATGGACAAAAATGATGGTACCCCTAACTTAATATTTTGTTGCGCAACCTTTTGAGGCAATCACTGCAATCAAACGCTTCCTGTAACTGTCAATGAGACATCTGCACCTCTCAGCAGGTATTTTGGCCCACTCCTCATGAGCAAACTGCTCCAGTTGTGTCCGGTTTGAAGGGTGCCTTTTCCAGACTGCATGTTTCAGCTCCTTCCAAAGATGCTCAATAGGATTGAGGTCAGGGCTCATAGAAGGCCACTTTAGAATAGTCCAGTTTTTTCCTCTTAGCCATTCTTGGGTGTTTTTAGCGGTGTTTTGGGTCATTGTCCTGTTGCAAGACCCATGACCTGCGACTGAGACCAAGCTTTCTGACACTGGCTAGTACATTTCTCTCTAGAATTCCTTGATAGTCTTGAGATTTCATTGTACCCTGCACAGATTCAAGACACCCTGTGCCAGACGCAGCAAAGCAGCCCCAGAACATAACAGAGCCTCCTCCATGTTTCACAGTAGGGACAGTGTTCTTTTCTTGATATGCTTCATTTTTTCGTCTGTGAACATACAGCTGATGTGCCTTGGCAAAAACTGCGATTTTTGTCTCATCTGTCCACAGGACATTCTCCCAGAAGCTTTGTGGCTTGTCAACATGTAGTTTGGCATATTCCAGTCTTGCTTTTTTATGATTCGTTTTCAACAATGGTGTCCTCCTTGGTCGTCTCCCATGTAGTCCACTTTGGCTCAAACAACGACGGATGGTGCGATCTGACACTGATGTTCCTTGAGCATGAAGTTCACCTTGAATCTCTTTAGAAGTCTTTCTAGGCTCTTTTGTTACCATTCGGATTATCCGTCTCTTAGATTTGTCATCAATTTTCCTCCTGCGGCCACGTCCAGGGAGGTTGGCTACAGTCCCATGGATCTTAAACTTATGAATAATATGTGCAACTGTACTCACAGGAACATCTAGTTGCTTGGAGATGGTCTTATAGCCTTTACCTTTAACATGCTTGTCTATAATTTTCTTTCTGATCTCTTGAGACAGCTCTTTCCTTTGCTTCCTCTGGTCCATGTCGAGTGTGGTACACACCATATCACCAAACAACACAGTGATTACCTGGAGCCATATATATAGGCCCAATGGCTGATTACAAGGTTGTAGACACCTGTGATGCTAATTAGTGGACACACCTTGAATTAACATGTCCCTTTGGTCACATTATGTTCTGTGTTTTCTAGGGGTACCATCATTTTTGTCCATGCCTGTTTCATGAGTTTATTTTTTTACATAATTCTGTTGAAGCATGGTTGAAAAACAATGTCTGACTTTCATTGGTTAACATTTATAGAATTTTAATTTATTATTACTTTTGTCAGATTAAAGTTATTTCTGTGACCATTGTGACTTTTTCTTTCATTGACCAAAGGGTACCAACAATTTTGTCCACGTCTGTAACTTATCTCGCAAGAAAGGCTGAACCTCTGCAACTGTTACAGAGTGTGCACATTGCCGGGTGTAACTACTAACATACAGATAAACCGAAGGAGCATAACATACATCTACGGAACAAAGGATTGTAGCTCCGCGCACTTCTACTCCCCACCCTGCAAGGTATGAATTCATATGATTAAGGCATGTGAGGGAGCAAGAGTGTGCGAGCTGAACCTCCATCACTAGAGGTAGAGAACATATCTTCCGGATAGAAGACAGTTTTAGTGGGTGGGGGAAGCCAACCAAAGGACCAACAATGAAGGTCGGGCAGCTAATTTAACATGAGAAAATTAAACTCTTGGAACAAGTGAAAGGTGTCTCCTCATATAATGTGCAAGGACCTATAACGTCATTATGCCACAAACCTATGACCGGCATGAATCGCAGCATAGACTGTATACTTTAGAGTAAAATTAATCGCACAAGCGGTTTCCTTCTTACTCAGCACCTTGTGTCATATATAGTGGACAGATAGTTTGTGTATCTATGAGGTGGGAGGATGGGGGGGGGGGGGGGGGCAGGAGGGAAAAAAGTGTGGAACATGGGGAAGATTATGAAGATACCATACTCAATTTGTAAGCGACTCTATAACCTCTCACCCCCTTGTAATAAAGACATTCAAGTCCTTGACTTTACATCTTGAAAGGGGATAACGCTTCAGGTCTCTCCTCCGATCTCTCTCCTCGAGGTCCCATTCCCGCTTTTCTTTCTCTGCCTTTGCCTTTGGGACTTAACCTGTCTCCCTGGGGTCCACGATGCAGGTAGTGTCAGCGGCGGCACGTCTGTAATCTCCTGGGCTAAGTTCTAATCTTGGATCTCTTGGTCCCCGATGCCTAGGTGATCATAAATTCGCCTTAAGTCATTATGAGACCTGAGAATCAGTTTCTTGTCCGATGCATTTATGGAGTAGCCCGAATGGAAAGAGCCAGCAATACAGAAGTTTCTTCTCCTTTAATACCTCCAGCAGTGGCTTCAGCGCTTTCCTCTTGCGCAGCGTGACTGGGGAGAGATCTTGAAAGATGGCTACCGGAGCTCCTTCAAACTTCAAAGGAGTTTTACAGCGTGCTGCTTTCAGGATACATTCCTTAGCCTGGTAGCTTACAAGCCTACAGATAATGTCTCTAGGCGGGTCTGAAGAACCAGGCGGTGGTCTCAGTGCCCGATGTGCTCTCTCTAGGGAAAAGTCCTGGGTCGCACCCTGCCCAACGAGGTTAGTAAAGAAAGTAAGCAATGCGGTTTCAATGGTGTCCGGCATGATGCTCTCAGGGAAGCCTTAAGTCGGAGATTGTTCCGGCGGCCCCGGTTATCCTGATCTTCCAGCTGTGTATACAGCGTGTTTATGTGGGCTTGGGTATAATCCAAAGAGTGAGCCACCGATGACCCAAACTCTATAATGGCGGACTGCGCAGTTTCCACTGCTTCTATCCGTTCACCCATATGTTGGAGATCTTTTTTATATTCTTTCAACTACTGCACTATTGGGTCTAGTGCTTCTGCGAGAAGTTTCCTCATGAAAGGTCTGGAGACCGGGAGGTGTTCTTTCAGTGACGGGGCAGCTGCTTCACTGCCTTCTCTTCTGAGTCTGAGGCATCAGGCTGTAGTTCAGGGTCATCTGGCGGCGCCATTTTCTCTGGCTTCTTAGTCTGCAGCACCAACGTCTTTTTGACGAATTTGTCCAGATCTCCTTGGCCTGAGGTTAGCTTTATGTGTGCCGAGTTATCTCTGGATTTATCCCTCAAGGGTTTTCCCATGTTTGCTGATGAAATCTGCGTATAATGCCCTCTTTGTCAGTCTTCAGCAGAGCGATCTAACTTGCGGCCATTCAGCTCTGTTGCCAGGCTCCGCCCCCAGAAGCATCTATATTGAGTAGACTCCCAGAGCACATTAAAAACTCACCAGGCTTTTTCCTAACGAAATCATACTTAAGTGCTGTGTGCAGTGGATTAGGAAAGAGGTGCAGCTCAGGTAGACCTTTGACTGACTTCGAAAAGATTTTACTATCTCCACTTCCTAAACAGCGGAAAATTGCAGCAATCTATACTTTGGTGGGAGCCGAGGGCGAGGTGAAAAAACCTTTATACGTCAGAGAATGGGAAAGACCTTGACACTGTCTTCTCGGACCAGGAACTCAAAAAGATCCTAGCTTTCACACATGGAACGTCAACATGTATATGCCTACAAGAAAACCACTTCAAGCTCCTCTCCAGATGGTACAGAACCCCAGAGTTCTTACACAAAAGTGGTATAGCCCCCGATCGTCTGTGTTGGAGATGTGGCAAAGTAGTAGGATCATTATCTCACATATGGTGGTCTTGCCCACTGATCATACCTTTTTGGGAGAATGTTACTAAGATAATAAATAAAGTCGCCACCCCCGAGTTAAAGATCACATTAGAAATTGTCATCTTTTCTCTATATAGGCCATCTAAACGCAACTTAGTGACCCATCTCATCTCGGCAGCCAAAGCCATCATACCTCTTCATGGGAGGAATTGGAGGAATACCAATACTCCTTCAATACAAGAATGGAAAGCTAAAGTTAATCAAATCTGTCAATTCGAAGAAATGACGAGTTGGATTAACAGAAGCCATGAGAAATTCTTGAAAACTTGGCAACCTTGGAAGTAACTGAATGGGGGCGAGTGAGGTGACTTGCTATAGCGATGGTTCAATGGCACATTCAGTGATGATTGGCATCACCTGACTAACAGGATACACATCTGCTTGGTTTGTGAGGATATTGCTAGACTAACTAGTTTTAGTAATCAACGTGAAAACCTCCCCCCCCTCCCTCTTTCCCCTATTTTCTTTCTTTTCTTCCTCCCCCCAACTTTTCTTCTCAATGTCCTTTCTTTCCATACTATTCTACGTTTCTGTGTACATTCATTTAATAGATGACTTGCTCAACATCATGTAGCCAAGGCAACCCTGAATAATCAAACTTATTGTAGCTTGGATTTATGACTGAATATTTGGGAGTTGTACAAGGATCTGTGAATTCTCCAACATCTCTGGCTACTATTCTTTGGATGACTTTGATGTTACTTTATGTAGTTACTATTTGTTATGCCTGAATATATGTAACTCCCCGTCTATAGATTTCAATTTATGGCTTCCAGGCTACTGTTGGTTTGTGTCTATATTGAAAAAAATCTGAAAATAAAATAAAGAATAAAATATAAAAAAACTCGTCTCCTTGAACACCACAGAACTGCTCGTTTGGACTTTGCAAGAGCACCAAACATGGGACATTCAAAAGGTGGATGAAAGTTTTATTCTCGGATGAGAATTATTATTTTTTTTTAACCTTGATGGTCCTCATGGGTTCCAATGTTACAAGCAGATCCCACCTGAGATGTATTCTACGCGTCACAGTGGAGGGGGCGCCATGATTATCTGGGGTGCTTTTTCCTTCAGTGGAACAATGGAGCTTCAGGAAGTGCATGGGCGTCAATCGGCCGCTTGCTATGTCCAGATGTTGCAGAGAGCATTCCTCATGACTGAGGGCCCTTGTCTGTGTGGTAACAACTGGGTTTTTCAACAGGACAACGCTACAGTACACAATGCTAACATGACAAGGGACTTCTTCCAGGAGAATAAGACCACTCTTTTGGCCCATCCTGCGTGTTCCCCTGATCTAAATTCAATTGAGAACCTTTGGGGATGGATGGCAAGGGAAGTTTACGAAAATGGACAACAGTTTCCAGACTGTAGATGGCCTTCGTGCGGCCGTCTTCACCACTTGGAGAAATGTTCCCACTCACCTCATGGAAACGCTTGCATCAAGCATGCCGAAACAAATTTTTGAAGTGATAAACAATAACGGCAGAGCTACTCATTACTGAGTACATGTTTGGAAGTTGGATTTCTGTTTTGGGGGGGGGGGGGGGGGGGGGTTAGTTATTTTATTGGGGGAGGTGTGGTCCTAAACTTTTGATCAGCTGAAAAACAGCCCGTTTCAGTTTATTCATTGTTTTCATTAAATTGAATGCTCACTTTAATGTGATACTCCACATCTGGGATTTACATCATGGTTTTGTGGTCACGGACATTTGTGAAGAGGCTTTTGGAGCTACTTTTTCTAGACGATGGACTTTTATTTTAGTCTACATGTGTTGGACATATTTTTAACTTCATCACAATGTATATTTTTTTGTATAAAAATAGGTATATTCATTTTTGTTTTCTTCCTTCTTTTTTCCTACTTTTTGTTTCATGCCTTCCCGTCGCAGGGCCACCCATGTGGTTTCTTATGTCCAGTTTTCCTTATTATTGTACATGTCTTTTTTCATTGAATATTATAATATAAACTAAATATATATATATATATATATATATATATATATATATATATATATATATATATATATATATTTTGCTTGGATATACTCCACCACTACAACATGTATTGGAAAGATTATTTCCAATGGGTGCAATATACTATATAGATTATATATCATCATGCTTAGAATATATTTATATGTGATCATTAGGGCATGTAATAATCATGAATTATATTCTATTATTTGTATTTATTACTTTTATATATAATTTCTCTTTTTATTCTCTATTCGTTATTTATTATTTGAATAATTATGGACTATTGTGGTGATATATTTGGAATAATGCACTATGAATTTCATTATTTATTATAACATGAATTATTTATATAATTTACCATTTTATGCTTTGTTTTTTGCACAAATATATGGGTTATACGGCGAGGTAATGGAGGATTATTAATCATGATTTATTTATATTTGTATATTCATAAGGATTCCTAATCATGGTTTATTCAGATTTGTGAAAAATGAACTGGGCACTCTCAGGATATAGGGATCATACAGATATTTATTGATGTATAAGACAATAAAAACGACAATAAAAGAAAGAATGTGGCCCTCCTGTTGGAAATCTATGTATAAAACAGCACTTGCTCACTGTAGCTGGCACTCTGAATCTAGATGGGTATTAAAAACTACACATGGCATATTCCTGCAATAAAAAAAAAAAAAAAAAAAAAAAAAAAAAAAAAAAAAAAAATCGCACAATAAAAACGCATACATATCGCAGATGCTGAATGTTCACTGGGAAAACTACAAATGCGAGTTACTCCCCAACTCACTGACAAAGTTCTGAAGCTCCAAGGTAACAGTTACGTGCATACTACGTGGGTCGACTGTAATTACAATGCTTGCTTTGAGTGGTGGTTTTTCTTCTCTAATCTACTCTATAGACTTAGGGGTCGGTTTTAGGGTTTGGGCTCTTTGGCATGGACGTGTCCCTGATCCCATACCCGCTATGGACTTGGGGTCTGAGCCGTGAGAACGGCGTGACCCTTTGCCCCCGTCCTGTTGTCTTGGAATACGAGTATGGCGCAGGTTATGTAGGTGCCTCCCCTAGTGCTGATATACTCCAATAAACCACGTTCACTCCTGCCTTTAAAATGATGAATAGTGACCCTGTGGGGAGTTTATTGGCCCCCTCCTATTTATTCATCTATCTCTATGTTGCTGTGCCCAGTGTTTTTCTCCCCTCCCCATTATTCCTCCCCTCTCCCTGCCAATCAGTGTTCCCATTTGTCCGTGCCTGTCCTTTGTTGTGGCGGGCTGCTGCTGCTCACGTTGCTGGGCTGGTTGTTGCCGGGGCAGCGACGCTTTCGTGGTTGGCCTGGCGACGCGCGTCCGGCCTCGTGGGCGGAGCTCTGCCTGGCGTATCCTCGTGATCGGTCAGGTGACGGTCGCCCTGGTCATTTGGTTTCCATGTCTCCATGGTGGCGGCGCTTGGCTTGGTTTCCGAGGGTGTCGCTTCTGTGACGTGACGGGGACTTCTGGGTTCGGTTGAGAGGACGCAGACTTTGGCGCCCCCTGTCCATACACCGCCGAGTGAGTTGTTTTTAAATTTCACTAATTCATTCACTTCCTTATATGCACACAGGTGATATGATAGTGTTGATGAATTTTATTGTTATCAATTAACTCAGTTATGCCGTCACGGTTATTAGTACGTTTGTACACATTGAATTGCACTTTGTATATCATGTCAGGTGAATCATGTCTTACAAACCACGTTAGTTTTATATATATTGTATATTGCACTACTTACTTTATCATACTTTGTATTGAATAATTGTTACTTTAATTGTTTGCTATGCATTGTGGGTATATATACACGTGTATGACACCTTGTGGTATGCTTGAGAAAGACCGCATTGAGACGGTTGAAACGTTGCACAGAGGGGAATAAAGGATCCACCTTTTTCATTTCATTTGGAGTGCTTTTGGATACTATACTCATTTATAGCCGTCTGAGCCTGCGGCTGAGAGGACTTGCACCCGTATATCTGGTCTTGTGCTGCTGGGGCCTCCCAGAAAATTGTAGATTCACACTGAAGGCATCAACTATGAATTAACAAATGTGGAATTATATACATAACAAAAAAGTGTGAAACAACTGAAAATATGTAATATTCTAGGTTCTTCAAAGTAGCCACCTTTTGCTTTGATTACTGCTTCAAGAGGTAGTCACCTGAAATGGTCTTCCAACAGTCTCGAAGGAGTTCCCAGAGATGCTTAGCACTTGTTGGCCCTTTTACCTTCACTCTGCGGTCCAGCTCACCCCAAACCATCTCGATTGGGTTCAGGTCCGGTGACTGTGGAGGCCAGGTCATCTGGCGCAGCACCCCATCACTCTCCTTCATGGTCAAATAGCCCTTACAGAGCCTGGAGGTGCGTTTGGGGTCATTGTCATGTTGAAAAATAAATGATGGTCCAACTAAACGCAAACCGGATGGAATAGCATGCCGCTGCAAGATGCTGTGGTAGCCATGCTGGTTCAGTATGCCTTCAATTTTGATTAAATCCCCAACAGTGTCACCAGCAAAGCACTCCCACACCATCACACCTCCTCCTCCATGGTTCACGGTGGGATCCAGGCATGTAGAGTCCATCTGTTCACCTTTTCTGCGTCGCACAAAGACACGGTGGTTGGAACTAAAGATCTCAAATTTGGACTCATCAGACCAAAGCAAAGATTTCCACTGGTCTAATGTCCACTCCTTGTTTTCTTTAGCCCAAACAAGTCTCTTCAGCTTGTTGCCTGTCCTTAGCAGTGGTTTCCTAGCAGATATTCTACCATGAAGGCCTGATTCACAGTCTCCTCGTAACAGTTGTTCTAGAGATGTGTCTGCTGCTAGAACTCTGTGTGGCATTGACCTGGTCTCTAATCTGAGCTGCTGTTAACCTGTGATTTCTGAGGCTGGTGACTCGGATGAACTTATCCTCCGCAGCAGAGGTGACTCTTGGTCTTCCTGGGGCGGTCCACATGCGAGCTAGTTTCTTTGTAGCGCTTGATGGTTTTTGTGACTGCACTTTCAAAGTTTTCCCAATTTTTCGGACTGACTGACCTTCATTTCTTAAAAGTAATGATGGCCACTTGTTTTTCTTTTCTTAGCTGCTTTTTTCTTGTCATAATACAAATTCTAACAGTCTATTCAGTAGGACTATCAGCTGTGTATCCATCTGACTTCTCCACATGGCAACTGATGGTCCCAACCCCATTTATAAGGCAAGAAATCACACTTATTAAACCTGACAGGGCACACCTGTGAAGTGAAAACCATTTTAGCTACCTCTTGAAGCTCATCAAGAGAATGCCAAGAGTGTGCAAAGCAGTAATCAAAGCAAAAGGTGGCTACTTTGAAGAACCTAGAATGTGACATATTTTCAGTTGTTTCACACTTTTTTGTTATGTATATAATTCCACATGTGTTAATTCAAAGTTTTGATGCCATCAGTGTGAATCTACAATTTTCAGTCATTAAAATAAAGAAAACTTTTGAATGAGAAGGTGTGTCCAAACTTTTGGTCTGTACTGTATATATATTTTTGATTCGTTATACAATATTTCATATTACTGCACACATCACTTTCGATTAGTATTTTGCACTGTCTTTGATGCCATATTTATGAATTGTACATCTCTTTTGCGGTCTCATTTATGTTCTTATATTTAACTTGGTGTTTGTGGATATGTGTTGGACTTATCATTGATCTAAACACAATGTTGTAATTAGGGCTGCAGCTAACTATTATTTGAATAATCGATTAGTTGCCGATTAATTTCTACGATTAATCGATTAATCGGGAAAAATGACAAAATTACAAAACAGAGGTTTATATGATCTTACTTGAAAAAATATGTTCAAAGGCCATATTAAAACAAATTGTGGACGGCGCAGTTATGGAGAGGGGGATCTGTGGACGGCGCAGTTATGGAGAGGGGGATCTGTGGACGGCGCAGTTATGGAGAGGGGGATCTGTGGACGGCGCAGTTATGGAGAGGGGGATCTGTGGACGGCGCAGTTATGGAGAGGGGGATCTGTGGACGGCGCAGTTATGGAGAGGGGGATCTGTGGACGGCGCAGTTATGGAGAGGGGGATCTGTGGACGGCGCAGTTATGGAGAGGGGGATCTGTGGACGGCGCAGTTATGGAGAGGGGGATCTGTGGACGGCGCAGTTATGGAGAGGGGGGATCTGTGGACGGCGCAGTTATGGAGAGGGGGGATCTGTGGACGGCGCAGTTATGGAGAGGGGGGATCTGTGGACGGCGCAGTTATGGAGAGGGGGATCTGTGGACGGCGTAGTTATGGAGAGGGGGATCTGTGGACGGCGTAGTTATGGAGAGGGGGATCTGTGGACGGCGTAGTTATGGAGAGGGGGATCTGTGGACGGCGCAGTTATGGAGAGGGGGATCTGTGGACAGCGCAGTTATGGAGAGGGGGATCTGTGGACGGCGCAGTTATGGAGAGGGGGATCTGTGGACGGCGCAGTTATGGAGAGGGGGATCTGTGGACGGCGCAGTTATGGAGAGGGGGATCTGTGGACGGCGCAGTTATGGAGATGGGGGATCTGTGGACGGCGCAGTTATGGAGAGGGGGATCTGTGGACGGCGCAGTTATGGAGAGGGGGATCTGTGGACGGCGCAGTTATGGAGAGGGGGATCTGTGGGTGGCGCAGTTATGGAGAGGGGGATATGTGCACTGTTATGGGCATAACAGTGCACAGATCCCTTTCCTCATAACAGTGCACAGATCCCCCTTCCCATAGCAGTGCCATACACAGACCCCCCCTCCTCCCCATAGCAGTGCTATACACAGACCCCCCTCCCCATAGCAGTGCCATAGACAGATCCTCCCCCCTCCCCATAGCAGTGCTATACACAGACCCCCCTTCCCATAGCAGTGCCATAGACAGATCCTCCCCCCCCTCCCCATAACAGCCCCGGCCCCGATGCTTGCATCTTTATATTACCTTTTTACAATGACGCTCCTGTAACAGCCAGGCAGAGCGGACGGCGGCGTAACGTCACTCAATCACGTGACGCACCTGCTCCGCCCACTTCATGAATGAAGGAGGCGGAGCAGGCGTGTCACGTGAGTGAGTGACGTTACGCCGCCGTCCGCTCTGCCTGGCTGTTACAGGAGCGTCATTGTAAAAAGGTAAAATAAAGATGCAGCGACCGCCCGCCCGAATAGCAACGAATCGGCGATTATTCGATAACTGGATTCGTCGACAACGAATCTAGTTATCGAATATAATCGATTAATCGTTGCAGCCCTAGTTGTAATTGTATACAGTGGTTTTAACTTTTTCGGTTTTGCGTTTACTAATAAACTATTTATTTATTTTTATAATTGGATGTACAGCCTCAGTGTGCGACGTTTCAGTTTCTTTATTTTTTGTTTTGTTACCAAAAACGAGATTTTTGTATAACTTACCAGTAAAATCTCTTTCTCGCTCTTTCCTTGGGGGACACAGAAGACCTTGGTATAGCTTATCTCCATAGGAGGCGTGACACTAAGTGAAAACTGTTAAGCCCCTCCTCCACAGCTATACCCTCAGCCTGGAGAGAGAGACTGCCAGTTGCGTGTCCAAGCAGTGAGAAAAGGCAAAGTCCAACAAGGAACCAACAAGCCAACTACCCAACGGGTAACAAAAACTTGGAAAACGTACAGAGAAAAAACAATGAATGGGTGGGTGCTGTGTCCCCCAAGGAAAGAGCGAGAAAGAGATTTTACTGGTAAGTTATACAAAAATCTCGTTTTCTCGCCCAGTTTCCTTGGGGGACACAGAAGACCTTGGGACGTTCAAAAGCAGTCCAAAAGGGGGAGGGACCACAGCACCAAGGTGAAGCACCCGAAAGGCATCAATGAACCGCCGCCTGTAAACCCAGGCGGGGTAAGGCAGCATCTGCCAAAGTCAGAGTATGCACCCTGTAGAACTCAGTAAGGCGTGCAAGGCAGACCTGTGGCCGCCGTGCCCAAATGCACGGCCGAAGCCCAATGCCTCCGGCCCAGGAGGCACCGACCGCTCTGGTGAAAGGAACGGTGACACCAAAGACAGAATCCTGCCCTTGGTGCGGTAACCTCAGCAATAGCCAATCTGATCAAGCGGAGGAAAACCACCCTGGAGTCTGTCAACCCTATGCACAGCCCTCCTGGAAACCCAAGAGGCCGAACGTCTGCAAGAGTCGGAGATCTCCAAGTAAAAACGGCAAGGCCCAAACAACGTCCAAATAGGTGAGGTGTTGAAGCGAAAGGCAAACACCACCTTCAGAAGGAAGGAAGGAAGGAAGAAACGGGATGCAGAACAGCCCTGTCCTGGAAAAGACAAAGCTCGTAACAAAAAAAGGGGCCATTCCGGCACCCGTCAGAGACACGACTGATACGGAACACAACCGTACAGGACAGAAGGGGTAGAGAGAACTCCTGTAACGGCTCCAAGGACAAGATTGGAGCGCCGAGAGTACAGTACAGAGGAACCAAAGAGCCACTCCGAGGAAGAAGGTCTGGACAGGCCCCGAGGGCCGGGGAACGCTGGAAGAGGAAGGACAGCGCCGACACTTGACACTTCAAGCAAAGGAGTCCCAGTCCCAGGTCCAGGCCGGACTGGAGAAAGACAGAACCATGGGGGGGAGAAGGGCAGAGTGGGGAATGCCCAGCTACCCACCGACACCCAGACAAAAAACCCTAAGTCCAACGACAGATCCTGGACGAAACACAGCCAGGAGCGAACAGTAGCGAGCCCGCTGGAGTCACCTGGGCAAGCGGATAAAAACCCAATGTGACCAGGCGCAGACCAGTAACACGGGCAGAAGGGTCGGCAAAACTGGTCCCGTCGGCCTCCGAGCAACGTTGTCCCGTATCCACCCGGAGTGGGGGAGCAGAAGGACAGACGGAAGGGAACCGAAGGGTCCGCCCAGCATCCGCCAGATGCCAGGACAAGACAGGCTAAAGTCCATGCTTATGTAGCCACCACAGGAAGACTATCTACAGTCCTGGTGTGGGAGATCGAAGGACAATCTGGACCGAAGGGCAGTCCCCCCAAGTTACCAAGAAGGTAAGTCTACAGCAGGACCACAGCCTAGAATGGAAAACGCAATCTGCACCCAGCGGGAGGACAGAACGCGGTAGACCCAGCAAGAGGCACACAGCTAATACAGCCAGTGTGAACAAGGGAGACAGTACGAGACCAAAGGAACACCGGAACCATCCACATGAACAACCATGCTCCCCCCAGAGGGGAGGACAGTGAAGGAACAGCCTCTGAAGCCTGGCCGGGCAGAAGCCACATCGGCGTGATCTGTACCGAACGGGGAGCCAAACAGAGCCGGCGAGACAAGGTAGTCGAGACAGAGGCCGGCATCACACCCCCCAACCGAAAGGAGGAGTGGGCAGCAGGGAAGTCATAGGACAGCCCAAAAGCAGAACCCTGCTACACTGAGACGCCAGGTTCACCGCCTCGCAGAAGGCAAATACCCTGAAGAACCCAAGGTGGAAGTCCTCCGGACCTGGGTAATAGAGCATCCAAGAGAAGTTGGGTGATCTACCCGAGAAGAGTGGCCCGAACCTGGTAGCAGATCAGACCGAAGCGTAGAGGGCGCCAAGAGGAAGGACTCATACCACACTGCATCCGAAGAGGAGGAAATGGTAATAGGCGAAGGAACCATAGTCCCGCCAGAGCCAACGAAGAATCCGAGGGGCGCTGCAGACAACAGCACGCATCTAGGAACCACGAACACTTCCCGGGAGGAAGGGCCAACGAAATGAATGAGTACCACCCAGCTCGGTGCAGTAGAGAGCACAGAGCCCTCCGGGTCAGGTGGACAGAACGATCTCTGTAGAGACGAGTGCAAGGCTTGCGGCAAGTAACCCAAGAGAACAAAGGGATGTCGCAGGAAGGAGGGGAAGCATACGTACGAGCAGCCCCGTAAGCAGTGAGAAGGCATAAACGGCCCAAACAACGCACAAGAACGGCCGCTCCCTGCAAAAAAGTCACTCAGAGAAGAGGGCCAGCCACAGAGTGCCCCAGCATCTATGGAAGTGCAAAGTGCAACCTGAAAGGGAGTTATGCATAAGCCTAGCATGGCACGCGATGGAACGTAAGCAGTCCGCCCCGAAAGAGGGGAAATGTACCTGGCAAACTGCAGTCGGCAAGAGTGCAAAGGCCCACCCCAAAAGGGGGTGACGCCTAAGGCCGTACCTACTCCAGAGACATAGGACATACCATACAATCCTGCAGGAGCGCAGGAGGTCCACCTAGTGAAAGGGGGACATGCACAGGGTTATCCTAGCATTAAGAGAGCGTGCAATAATTCCCCCAACACCGAACTTTGTGAGAGTGCAACCACTCCGCCAATGAAGGGGACATGTACAAGTCCAGCACAGCACGTACAAGGACAGCCGTGAATCTCATGAGCGTGCAAAGGTCCGCCCATGGAATGAGGGGTGGTCACACACAAGGCCAGCACCGAATCCAATGGGAGTGCAAGCGTTCCACCCATGTACGGCGCTGGTGCGATGTGTAAACATGACGCCCGCTTGCACGTGCAGCGGGCGTCATGCACATGGCCAGCATCTCATCCAGGGAGAGTGAGAGCACCCTGCCATGTACGGGAGTCATGCACATAGCCAGCAACGTACTGGCGAGAGACAAACACAGTCAGTGAGAATGTGTGTATGTCGCCTGAGGAAGGGAGGCATGCCCATGGCCGGCAGCAAATGCGAATCCAGTGAGAGTGCGTACACCGCCCACGGAAGAGGGGCCATGCACATGGCTGACAGCGGATCCAGCGAGAGTGCAAGCACCCCGCCATGGAAGGGGTTCATGCACATGGCCAGCAACGCACCGGCGAGAGAACAACCACAGACAGAGGGAGTGTATGCATGCCGCCTGAGGGAAGGAGGCGTGCCCAAGGCCGGCAGCGAATCCAATGAGAGTGCAGCATACCACCTATGGAAGGGGGTCATGCCTATGGCCAGCCGCGAATCCAGTGAAAGTGCAGCGTTCCGCCTATGGAAGCGTGTCGTGCACCTGGCCAGCACCGCATCCGGTGAGAGTGCAGATTTCCGCCTAATAAAAGGGGGACATGCACATGATCGGCAACAAATCCAGTGAGAGTATAGCGTTCCGCCAATGGAAGGGGGTCACGCACATGGTCAACCGCGAATCCAGCGAGAGTGCTGCGTTCCGCCAATGGAAGGGGGACGTGCACATGGCCAGTACTGTATCCGGTGAGGGTGCAGTATTCCGCCTATGGAAGTTGGTCACGCACACGGCCGGCAGCGAATCCAGTGAGAGTGCTGCGTTCCGCCTATGGAAGGGGGACGTGCACATGGCCAGCACCGTATCCGGTGAGAGTGCAGTATTCCGCCTATGGAAGGGGGTCACGCACACGGCTGGCAGCGAATCCAGTGAGAGTGCAGCGTTCCGCCTATGGAAGGGGGACGTGCACATGGCCAGCACCGTATCCGGTGAGAGTGCAGTATTCCGCCTATGGAAGGGGGTCACGCACACGGCTGGCAGCGAATCCAGTGAGAGTGCAGCGTTCCGCCTATGGAAGGGGGTCGTGCACATGGCCAGCACCGTATCCGGTGAACCTGCAGCAATCCGCCTAAGAAGGTCATACACAGGGCCAGCCCGCAGCCAGGGAGAGTGCAGTATCCCGCCTGGGAGGGGGGGGGGTCATGCCCATGGCAGGCACCATACCTGGAGAGGGTGACGAATGCTGCCTACAGAACTGACCGCATGCACTTGGCCCGCGCTGCATCCCGGGAGAGGGCAAGAAACCGCCTAAAAGGGGAAATGCACCTGGCAGCGACGCAGGCTGGGAGCGCGAAACCATGCTGCCTATGGAAGGGGGGCATGCAGACAGGCAGCACTACTGCGATGAGGCTGCAGCGTCCTGCGCAGCCCACAAGAATCTGTTAGACATCTGTTTATTCATTATTATTTCATATTTTTTTTTTTTTTTTTATTTAAAACAGCCTCTCTGAGGCTAAAGGGGAACCACCATATAGGGGCACAGATTCTCTTGATGCAAGAGAAAAAAGGGGTGGCCAACCATACAGGCCCATTGGGAGCCGGCCTGCACCCAAAGGGTTAACAGGGAGCCGGCCTGGGGGCCGGCGCTGCGATCCACTGGGGGCGGAGGAAGCCCCAGGCGGGAAGAATTCGCGCCTGGAGAAGTACCCGCCCCCTCCAACAAAGGCCAGAATTTCGCGGCCTAGTAGGCCGTAAAGCCGGGGCCTAAATTTGTGCGGCGCCCGGCCGACCGGGGCCGCATAGTATTATATACCGCCGGGACTGAGGCGGAGCGGCGCATTAAACCGGCCGCGGGAGCCCACCCCGCAGGCCGGAAGAGTCGGGCCCAAATGGAGTGCCGGAATTGCGGCCCCGCAGGCCCGATGGCGGCCCAGCAGGTCATTGCGGCGCCCGGCCGCACCAGAATGTCCATGCCGGCCGGAGGCGAGGTCTGTCAGGAGCGGGCCCCAGGCCCTGAGCAACGCTCCGGTAAGGAGATGGGGGGACCCCGAGATCGGGTGCCCGCGTAGTATCATATACCGGCGGGACATCAAAAGATAAAGGGGGACAGCAGCTGCATGTCCTATGGGGCCAGGAGGGGGAGGGGGGGAGCAGGGAGCAGATTGCCGCCCTGCGGCACCCCAGGGGCCAGCCTAGATCCAGCAGTGGAAGGGTTAAGGTTTGTCCAGGGATTCGAACTCATGACCTCTGCCATCAGAGGCAAGGCATTCACCATCACAGCTATGAAAGCTGTTCAGAGAGGCACAGTATGGGCCATGGGGGGGGGGGGTTAGGCCCGCAGGAGACCGGGTGGTGGTGGTGGTGGAAAGGGGGGGGTCGTAGGGCTGGAGAAGCCAATCTCTCACCATAGCCGTCTTCACCCTCGGTCCATTCCAGCAGGGTCGCCCCTTCAGCTACTGGCACCGTAGTGGCAGGACGCTGGAAGAGGGGCTTGGCGTGCGGGCGACCCTTGCGCTGGCGGGATACAGGGGAGCTGGGCTGCCCTGGTCCACCTTGCCTTCTGTGGGGGAGGCAGCAGTGCGGGAGACCGGCACTGGCGCAGCTCGACCCCGGGAGAAACAGAGAGGTCTAGTGCGACTCTGTTGTCCCTGATGATCTGGAACAAAAAGAAAAGAAAAAAGTAAAAATCAAAATTTAAACAAGGAGAATCAGCCCTGCAGTAGCAGGGAGTGTCTTGCCTCCTTGGACACTAAGCAAAAACTGGCAGTCTCTCTCTCCAGGCTGAGGGTATAGCTGTGGAGGAGGGGCTTAACAGTTTTCACTTAGTGTCACGCCTCCTATGGAGATAAGCTATACCAAGGTCTTCTGTGTCCCCCAAGGAAACTGGGCGAGAAAAGCTGGTTTTGAGTGTGAGCCATCTTATGGTTTAAACAGGCAATAGGACATTGCTGATAGAACTGTATTCAAATTCCACAGAGCTACCAGATTTCTTATTATGGGTTTAATGCTATCGGCTGCTTTTAAAAATCTAGCTATCCAGGGTACATCGTTGAGACAAGTATTGTGCAAGGTCCCCAGGGTTGAGACCTGGACTCTAAGGATATTTGGTGCTAGACCCAAGTCTAGTCCATCTTGCAGGAATTCCAGGATGAGAGGGATATCTGGAGACGACTGAGACTTTATCTACACTTCAGGAAGCAAACTTTTTCAATACTTTTAAAGAGGACCTTTCAATACTGTATAAACTAAAAATTAACTAGATCAGTGGGCAGAGCGGCGCCCAGGGGTCCCCCTGCACTTACTAGTATGCCTGGGCGCCGCTCCGTTCGCCTGACCAATCGCAGCGCACAGCTCATAGCCAGGCTATGAGCTGTGCGCTGCGATTGGCCAGCACTGCAGCAAGGGACACGCCTCCTACAACAACAAAAAATCAGTCAGAGGGAGCGCAGACACCGGAGCCTATATCAGGCGAACGGAGCAGCGCCCAGGCATACTAGTAAGTGCAGGGGGACCCCTGGGCGCCGCTCTGCCCACAGATAGAGTTAGTTTTTAGTTTGTACAGTAGTGAAAGGTCCTCTTTAAGTAAGCCTTATAGGTATTAGTTTTACTGCTAAGAAGTAGGGTTTTCACTACTTTTTCAGATAGGCCTAATCTGAGTAAGATAGATTCCTCAGAATCCACGCTGACAATCTCAGTATTTTGAGATGTGGATGGCAGATTGGACTTTTAGTCAGCAGGTTCTGCTTCTGGGGTAGAATAATAGGATCTTTCTTGCTTAGGGACCGCAGAACCTGAACCAGCCCCTCCTGGGCCAATAGGGCACTACTAGGATCTGGGAATAAGTGGAAATGGAGGGAATGCATAATTGAGATTCACAGACAATGGTGACTAAAGGCATCCACAGCTGTGGGACAATCCCTAGGATTGAAGGTGAAAAAATAAAAGGCACTTTGTGATTTTTCTTTGAGGCAAATAAGACCAGAGTTGGGGTTTCCCCATCAATCCTCGATCCTCTGAAAGGCTTCCTGAGAGAGGGACCATTCGCCCGGATCGAGACTCTGCCTGCTCAGAAAATCTGTCCTTGAATTCAGTAATCACTTTAGGTGTATGGCTGAGAGGGATAATACATTTCTCTCTGCCCACTTGAAAATCTGGTACACTAACTTTTGTAAGTGATTGTGTCTTGCCGCCCCACCGCCCACCCCCCCTTGATTCTAAATGAATGCTGCTGCTACTAGGCTTCCAATATTGCTCTTAGCTTTTTCTAATTGGATGAGAGACGTTTCATGGTGTTGGTCCAGACTCCCTGGAATATTTCCTGGTCTATGTGAGCTCCCCAGCGCTTGCATCTGTTGTCAGGGAAATGGCTGACTTCTGTTCCCAGGATATTCAGTTTTCCAAGTTCTTGTCCCTACGCCACCAATCCAGAGAGTTCTTTAGTTCCCTGGTTACAACAATTGTCTGTTCTAGAGTCGTTTGAGATCTGTTCCAACTCCTGAGAACAAATTGCTGAAGGGGTCTCATATGAAAGTGGGCCCAGGCTACTGCCGGTATACATGAGGACAGGGTTCCCAAGATTTTCAAGCTCTCTCTGATTGTGCAGCAGTATCTTGTCTTTGAGATCTTGCATCTTTTAAGCAGGTAGAACTGCAAATCTTAGGAGATGCCTGGAGCCGGGATGAATTGGAAATGTGGTAGTAGGCGTCTCTTAGATCTAGAATGGCCATTTTAGATTTATTATAGTTCCGAATTTCCCATTTGTTTTCCAAGCTCTGAAACGTTTGAAGTTAGGTAGGATTGTTGATCCGGAGGAAGAAGAGTTTTTATAAACTTTTGAGGGAGAGGAGACTGTAGTTCTATTTGGTACCCTTATTTTATTACACTGGTTACCAAAGGATTTGATATTACTTGCTCTCAGAGGTCTATGAAGGAGCCAAGTCGCGCGCGCGTGCCCCCCCCCCCCCAACTTGGATCGAGTCATTGTTTTTGGGCAGAAGATTCCCCCTTGTTGAGATTAAAGAGGAAACTTTGGCCCCTTCCTCTCTTTACAACTCCACCTTCCAGTCTTGCCTTTCCCCCGTTTGTCATCACGCTGATATTGTTTGCCATGAAAAAAAATGAGGGATCTGTCCGAGGCATTTTCTACGATCTTGTCATGGTCTGGGCAAAACACATATTGACCATGAAAGGGTAGAGAAACAAAAATTTATTTTTAGATGTCATGTCACCGGATCATGCTTTTAACCACAGTACCCGCCAAATAGCGTTGGACAGTACTGCAGTGTGAGCAGAAAGACTTACAAATTCTACAGAGGCATCTGCTAAAAAAAAACTAGTCGCGGAAGACTACCTAATATTTGATCTCTCAGGGTCTTATTTACTAGATGGAGCTCCAACTGCTTCAGCCAAACTTTTAAGGTGCGAGATATTGATGTCGCAGCTACCCCAGGTTTTAATAATGTTGCCGTGGCCTCCCAGGTTCTTTTTAGGAGACTTTCCGCTTTTCTGTTCATGGGTCTTTTTAGTTGGGCCACATCTCCAAAGGGCAGTAGTGTGCACTTTGCTACTTTAGCCACAGGTGCATCCACCTTAGGGATGGTTCCCCAATCTGCACAATCCTCCTCGTCAAATGGGTAGCGTCTTTTAATCCCCCAGGGGATAAAAGGAACCCTTTTCTGGTTTCTGCCATTCGGTCTTAATTTTTGCACCTCATCAGGCACTGGGAATACTGATCTGGGTCTCTCCCCCAGCCCCCCAAAAATTTCTTCCTATACAGATTTAGGTTTTCTAGGAATTTCCATTTGAATAGTTGCTCTAATTGCTTTGATAAGTTTTTCAATATCATCTGGATTAAATAAAAAAAAATCTTTTATACTCCTCATCTTCATCTGAGTCAAACGGTTTTGAGATCTCAGGATCAGACTGATCCAGGTATACAAAATCAGAGTCACTATCCATGGTTGAGGTTTCTCTATATACCGGCAGAGGCTGAAGATAGATCGGACTGCACTTTTTACCAGAAGCCTTATATCTTCCAAGAAACTAGAAGATTACCCTTTAACGACTTTAGCTGTATATTCCTTGGGGCTTGAACCCAGATGAAGGTAAACGTTTAGAACATCTCTCACATTTTCTAGATTTAAGCTTAGAGGAGGACTTCTTTTCTCCCTAAAAAGTACAGCCACAGTAGGGTATCACAGCACAAGAGGGGCTTGAAGTCAGGCTACTCACTGTTCCCTGTACGGTGGCGGGCTCCTGTCCTGAGCCCGCCGCGGTAGGGGTGCTCATGGTGGTAGTCCCACCCACGTTGTCTTAGCTGCTGCTGCTCCACTCTGGAAGCAGGGTATTTTTTGTGGGACACCATCTTTCCCCAGGCCCTGCGCTTTATCCCCATGCCACCTGTGCTTGGGGCCGGGACACAACGTCAGTACGTTCGGCCAAGCCCCCAGCGTCTGACGTCACCACCCGGGGGGAAATCGAGACATAGCATTGTTCCGGCCACCCATACCTCTGTGCATTTAACCCGCCTGGGCCGCCGCAACAGGAAGCTTCACCGGGGACCCCCCTAAATGGGTCCCGGGCACAGGCTTTTGACAGAGGGAGGGAGAGCAAGACCATGGATCTGACCCCCAGCCTGGATATTGGTAAATAAAGTGAAAATTTGCAATAAAAAAAATTAAAATTAAAATTACAAAGTGAAAAAAAGATTCTGACAGAAAACCCATAGCGTCTCCCGGCACCTCTCTGAACTTCCTTCCTCTGGCAGGACATGAAAAACAATGGTGATGGACGGAAGGGGAGGGAATTTAACCCCTTCATGCCCAGCCGTATGGCGCTGGGTGGGTGTTTAAAGACGGTGCCCGCTCCTGCCACCATAGCCACGGGTGGCTGCCTGCTTCTTTTAGCAGTAATGCCGATCGCGGACATTTGACCCCTCAGATGCCGTGGTCAATCCTGACCACAGCATCTGAGCACGCTGAAACCGAATGTGCGCACTTTAGGTGGTGCTCCGGCTCCCCCATGTGGCGCTCTGAGGAGCCAGAGCCTGTGTGCAGCAGCCCCTGTCTTTATGAATGACAGGAGGTTGCTGCATAGTATTTCCTATGGAGCCCTTGCCTGTAATAGGGCTCCATAGCAAAGTAGCAAAATCATTATAGATTCCAATGCAAATGCATAGAGTCTATGTTAATAGCAATCAGATAATTAATTGTTCTAGTTCCCTATGGGGAACTATAAAGAAGTGTAAAAAAAAAAAGTTTAAAAAAACAAAAAAAATAAACATAGTTTAAATAAATAAAAGTTGAAAATGTAATAAAAAGTGATAAAAAAAAAAAAAGTCACATACACCCCAGAATGGCATGAATGAAAATTTCAGATCGCCCTGCAAAAAATGAGCCCCCATACAGCTCCATACACATAATTACAAAAAGTTATTGGGGTCAAAATATGGCGACAAAAAAAAAAAAAAAAAAAAAATTCCCACTTTTAATTTTTTTTTATCACTATCAAAACGCAAGATTTAATCACACATCGAATGTCGCAAATAAAAAACCTGCAAAATTGTGGTGGAATTGCTTTATTTTTTTTTTGCAATGTCACCTCATTTGGAATTCCCCCCCCCCCCCCCCCCATTTCCACTACATCATATGCAATAGTAAATGGTGGTGTTGGAAAGTACAACTTGTCCCCAAAAAAACAAGCCCTCGTATGGCTATGTAAACAGACAAATAAAAAAAAAGTTATGGCTCTGGGAAGGCAGGGAGCGCAAAAAAACAAACAAACTCCGGGCCTGAAAGGGTTAAACCTCTGTGTTCTTCCTGTCCTATCAGAGGAAAGTCCATCACAGGATGCGCTGTCATAAAGACAGCTGGGGAAATCATCCTTGTATTGCTTAGTTTAATTAATAGGGTTTACCAGGCAGAAAATATATGTAAAACTGTTCAGAATGCTGTGAAAAATAAACCTATACTTTTTGACCAATGAACGCTCCCCTACTTCCTTGTCCAGTAAATGTGTGTCAGCACAGGGCCATGTTACTACTGCAGCCAATTACAATTCCTCAGTGCTGGACAGAGTGATGGGGGATCCATGAAGTATGCTTTTTTTTGTTTTTTCTCCCAGCATTCTGAGCAGTTTTACATATACGGGATGTACTTTTAGCTGGAGTCTGCCACCAGGTTAAAGCTGCCTGATCAGAAGACAGTATAAAGTAGTGACAGAGACCCTAATTCCATTGTCTTATCACATTGATTGAGAACTTCCTTCCTATACTGTGCACAGAATGGACGACAACCTCAGCTCTGCAACTGAAACGTGAGTTAAGGTAATTGGTACATCAACAGAATCAGGACCTCTCAGATCCTAAATGGCGTTTTATTGAGAAGAGAACAATTTCTTACCTTTCTGTCCTTTAGCTTAAGCTCTGTATCTACAACAGCCACAGAGTTCACATTTTGCACTAAAAAGGAGTCATCAAATTCCGTCCAGGTGTAATCGCCAAATACAACGTTGTGTCTTTTTAATAACTGCATGACATGAACCGTGACATCTTCTGTTTTTGCTGTGCTGAAGCATGAATACATAAAACTGGTATATTAATAGTCACATAAGCCAAGAAATTGATTATTTGCCAACCACGATAAACATAGCATAAGTACAATCACATTAACCTTTGCATTCCTGGCAAATTTTTTTGTTTTGGAGTTCCCGTTTTTTTTACTCCCAGTCTTCTCAGACAGATCTATAACTTTATTTTTTTTGGTTCACAAAGTTAATATTTCTAATGGCACCATTTAATATTGGATACAATGTAATGGGAAGCTGGAAAAAAATTCCATATGAGGTGAAAAAAAAATCCAGTATGAATATATACTGCAGGCATCTGACGGCTATGGTGCTCGCTCCGGAGCGGGCACCATCTTTAGGGTCCATTCACACATCAGTAGTGTATTGCAGATCCACAATACACCTGGCCGGCACCCCCATGAACTGCTTATTCCTGTCTGCAATTGCTGGGGGGGGGGGGGGGGGGGCGGCAGGTGAATAGCAAGTTGAATATAAGTCCCATGTACCTTGAAAATGGTACCAATGAAAACTACATCTAATCCCACAAGAAAATAAATTAGGCCTCTTTCACAAGAACAATATAGATTGGGCCAGATTTATCAGCTCCACTCCACTTTCACATATGGCTAAAGTCAGTTTTAGCCAAGTCAGATTTATGATCGGCCCTTTAAGACTGTAATAAATGTGGTTTGACGGCAGCAGTTTATCAGTCAGTAAGCAGCTTTACAAAAGTCGCACATCTTTATGAAAAAGTCGCATGTTCTAATAAAAAAGTCTCATAAGATAAGCATGGTCCTCCATGAAATTGCAACTTTTTAGTGACTTTTTAAATAGTCCCAATAGTAAATCTGTTGTCTAGAGATTAATTTACATAAGAAAACACGCCCACTTTCAGAAAACTGGCGACTTTTTCACTCCATTATTCTGACCTGAGCTAATGATAAATCTGGCCCATTCAGTTTTGATGCGTTAAAAAAAAAAAAAAAAAAAAAACGCAATTAGACTTACCGGTAATTCCGTTTCCTTGAATCCACCATGACGGCCCACATTGAGATTGACCCTTGACCTCAGTAGGGGCAGGAACACAGAGTTTAAGAACCCTCCACCTCCTCAGTGCTTTACAATTACCCGAAAGGTGGAACAAAAGTAAAAGGATATTGGATATTGAAATATATATATATATATACACACACACACATATATATACATACATACACACAAATATATATATTTTTATATATTATTTTTTTTGGAAAACTTTTTTTGGGGGGGGGGGGGGGGGGAATAGTATGGGCCGTCATGGTGGATTCAAGGAAACGGAATTACCGGTAAGTCTAATTGCGGTTTTTCCATTTCATCCACCATGACGGCGCACATTGAGATATATCAGATAACTAAGAGGGTGGGGATATCGCCTGTAAAACCCTCCGGCCGAAAAGAGCTTGATTCGAATCCGGAAGATTAAGATGATAATGTTTTACAAAGGTATTAGCGCTTGACCAGGTTGCGACTTTACAGATCTGGTCCAGCGAGACTCCTCCTTTCTCAGCCCAAGAGGAGGCAGTGGCCCTAGTAGAGTGGGCCTTAACATTATCAGGACTGGGCTTGTTCTGAATCCTGTAACAGCATTCAATTGTGGATTTGATCCATCTGGCTATGGAAGACCTAGCTAGTTTCTTTCCCTTATTTTTCCCAGAAAACTGAATAAGGCGATTGTTATCAATCCTAAAATCTTTGGTAGAATCCAGGTAATGGATAACTGTATCCCTGACATCTAGGAGATGTAAATTATCACTAGACCCTGAATACTCAGATTTAGGGATAGAGGGTAGGAAGATCTCCTGTTCTCGATGAAAAGAGGAGACTACTTTAGGGAGAAAACCTGGATCGAGAGTTAGACGGATGTGATCTTTGCTGATCTGGAAGTAGGGTTCTCTACAAGAAAGGGCCTGGATCTCTCCAATACATCTGGCTGAGGTGATTGCAATCAGAAAGGCCGTCTTCAGGGAAAGGTGCTTTAAAGAGATTTCTGACAATGGTACAAAGGGAGGTTTTGTTAGGCCCTCTAGGACGATGTTAAGGTCCCAAGTAGGAGCTCTGGATCTCAGAGAGGGTCTCAATCTTGAAACGGCTCTAAAGAACCTCCTGATCCATCTGTGATTAGCTAGGCTGCAGTCGTAGAAAGAGCTGAGAGCAGAAACTTGGACTTTAAGAGTACTAGGTCTTAGGCCTAATTCCAAGCCGCACTGTAGAAAGTCCAAGATCCTATTGATGGGAGGAGAGGAGGTGTCTGGACGCTCAACTCCTAACCAAGAACAGTATCTCTTCCAGATCTTTAGGTAGATGGAGGAAGTCACCTTTTTCCTACTAGCCCTTAGGGTATCACCTTTTCCGAAAGACCCCTGCTTCTCAACGTCTCGCTCTCAGGATCCAGGCTGACAGCTTGAATATCCCAGGGTCTGGATGAAGAAGAGGGCCCTGGACTAGAATGTCCCTCTGGAAAGGGATCTCCCACGGATCTTCCAGCGATAGCTGTTTTAGAGTGGAGAACCAACTCCTCTTTGGCCATAGACGGGCTATTAGGATAAGAGTAGTTGGTTCCCCTAGGAGCTTCTGGATAACCCAGGGTAGAAGAGGTATTGGGGGAAAGGCGTAGGCCAGCTTCCAATTCCAATGTATTGACAGGGCATCGATTGCCCAGGGTCTGTCCTCTAGGTTCAGGGAGCAGAAGCATTCCACCTGCAAATTTTTCCTGGAGGCAAATAAGTCTACCTCCGGACGGCCCCATCTTTCTGAGATCTTCTGGAAGATATTCCTGTTCACAGATCATTCTCCTGGATCTATTGTCTCTCTGCTCAGGAAGTCTGCTATCGTGTTTTCGCAGCCCCTTAGGTGGATGGCGGAGAGAGATAAAACGTTCTGTTCTGCCCAGGAGAAGATTCTTCTTGCTATCCCACCCAGAGGCCGTGACCTTGTCCCTCCTTGGTGTCGCAGATAAGCCACCGTTGTGGTATTGTCGGACATTATTCTTAGGCGTCGTCCTTTTAAGAGACTCTCTCCTTTTAACAACGCCTCCAGGACCGCGTACAGCCCTCTGTAGTTTGAGGATCTGACTTATCTCGGCTGCCCAGGTACCCTGCAGAAGATGATCTCCTATCTTTGCTCCCCAGCCTCCGAGGCTTGCGTCCGTGATTACCTGAACGGCCGGATGGTTCTGCCACTGTAGGGCTCCGAGCAGTCTTCTTTTTTCTTTCCACCAATCTAGATCTGTTTTTACGGCCTGCGGAATCAGGAAAGACCTGTCTAGACTTACTTGCTTCCCGTCCCAGATACTTAAAATCCAACTCTGGAGCACCCTTGCGTGGCTTTGGCACCATGCAACCGAGGGAATGCAGGCTGTTAGGCTTCCCAGGAGACTCATGGCCTTTCGGATGGAGCAACTGCAAGTCCTCTAGAACGCTCTGATCTTTTCTGTCAGCGCAGAAGCCTTGTCCTGAGGGAGGAAGGTTTTCAACAGGGATGAGTCCAGTTCCACACCCAGGAATTTTATTCTCCTGGATGGGATTAGGGTGGATTTTTTTTAGATTTATGATCCAGCCGAGATTTTTTAAGAATTCCGAGAATCTTTGGGTTGCCAGAAGGTTTTCGGATTCTGTCTTGCCCAGAATTAAGAAGTCGTCGAGATATGGGATGATTGTAACTCCTTCCTGACGAAGGTAGGCCACCATCTCTACTACGACTTTTGTGAAGACCCTGGGAGCCGAGGAGATACCGAAGGGAAGAGCCATATATTGAAAGTGATGGATCGATCTGTCCGGACCCCTTAGAGCGAATCTTAGATATTTCTGGGAGAGATGATGAATAGGGACATAGTAGTAAGTGTCCTTTAGATCGATTGACGACATGAACGCCCCTTTCTGGATCAGAGGGATTGTGGATGGGATGGTTTCCATCCTGAACCTCCTGTATAGAATAGACATGTTTAGGGGTTTTAGGTTTATTATAGTGCGAAAGGATTGGTCTGGTTTTTTTACTAAAAAGAGGCTGGAATAAAACCCTCTCCTTTCCTCTGGGATAGGGACCTTTTGAATCACCCCTAGATCTAAGAGGTCCTGGACGCCCTGCCAAATTTTCAGAAGTTCTGATTTGCGCTGGGGTGAGATGCAGAATCTTCTTGGGGGGACTGATGTGAATTCTATCTTGTAGCCCTGAGAGATTACATTTAGAACCCAGGGATTTGAGGTTACCCGTTTCCAGGAAGATAGAAAACCCATCAGTCGCCCCCCCCCCCCCCCACTCTGGTGTCACTGCTGTTTACTTTGTCTGTTCTGGGGATTGAGGATGAAGCCTCTTCCTCTCCCCCCTTTTGGATAGCTCCATCGGCCGGTTTTCCCTTTCCCCCTGTAGGATCTCTGCTGAGGCTGGAATTGACGAAAGGGCTTCTTTTTTTATTCTTTGTCCTCTGGGAAACCCTTCTTGTCTGCTGCCCCCTCTAGGATCTTATCCAGAGTGGGACCGAAGACAAATTCCCCCGAAAAGGGGATAGAACAAAGTTTCGCCTTGGATGCCTTGTCCCCAGACCAGGCCTTCATCCATAACACCCATGCGTTAGAAAGGGCAGCATCTTTGGCTGAGAAACGAATGGACTCTGCTGAAGCATCGGCCAAAAATGCTGTGGCGGAGCGGAGAAGAGGCAGCGAATCCCTGATCTCTTCTCTTGGAGTCTTATTCTTTAGATGTTCGTCCAACTCTCCTAGCCATATATACATCGCTCTGGCAACGGAGGTAGCAGCAATGTTAGTTTTGACCCCGAACATAGCTGATTCCCTAGATTTTTTTTAGGAGCCCATCTGCCTTTCTATCCAAAGGATCGCCCAACTGTGAGGAGTCTTCAAAAGGTAGGGCGGTCTTCTTTACTACCTAGGCCACCTGTAAATCGACTTTAGGGGTCCGATTGTATAGTTTGCTTTCAGCCGGGTCAAAGCAGAGTCTGTTTCTGAATTCTTTGGGAACGCCTAATCTTTTCTCCGGGTCTGACCACTCCTCCATTATCATCTCTTTAATATTCTCATTGATGGGAAAAACTATAGAAGATTTAGATCTAAGACCCCCAAACATTTCATCCTTTACCGTACGGGGTTTAGGGGTATCTTCGATTCCCATTGTGGATCTGACCGCTCTCAGCAGCTCCTCCATTTCGACAGCGGAGAAAAAATATTTTTTATCCTCGTCCAGAATTTCCCCGTCAGACAAGGGTTCCTCATTAGGAAACTGTCTGGATGAGGCGGAGGCCACTTCAACGTCTTCACCATCAGAAGAGGAGATAGCGGACAATTTGCGTATCTTAGAGGGGTTGGGGGTACTAGCAGGGGCAGACAAGGTGGCTAAAGAAGACTTAATTTTGTCCGCAATAAAGGACTTAATCTCAGAGAGAATATCTGGTTGTTCTTCCTTCCATATTTCCGTTGTGCAAGATTTGCACAACCTTTTTTTGTAGTTCTCAGGGAGACGCTTAGAACAAGCGTAGCATTTTAAGAGCTTAGATTTTGATTCCTTGCTGCCCTGGAGTGAGGAAGCAACCAGATATGCCACAATTAGTATTTCAAGACAAGAATCTGAAAAAAATACACCCCCCCAGAAGGGGACTCACGGTACTGGCGGCAGTAGGATCAGGGCCTTCCTGGCGGGGAGCAGGTGTGTCAGACATCGCGGTGCAGCAGGCGAGGGGCCGGAGAGAACCGCGGTCTATTTCTTTTTTTAAAGATCCCGGCGTCTGACGTCATCTAGCTGCGCCCTGGTGACAGCAAGAGCCGGCGCCGCACCAGCCTATTAGAGGATACGTGCGACTCCCGGCCTGCCTCCTGAAGCGCTCCATGCGCCGCACCCGCTCCCCCTGCTGGTCACAAGCGCTCGGCCCGCCTCCAGAAGGAAGGGACGCCGAGCGCAGCGTGCGCCAGTGAAGCCGGCACCCTCGACTGCTTCCCCAAGGAGGGAAGGAAGTGCAAGAGGTATGGGGAGGACCGCAGGCCTCGGCATAGGCCAAAACAAGGGTCCTTGATGCTCCAAGCTGGCCAGCCTTAGCCCATTCCGCGGGAGGCCAGCTGGAGAACCTGCAAAGAAATAACGTTGTTATCCTCCTTAAGGAGGATCCTCTCCACATGTTGGCCCGTGTAGGGGCAGGAAAGCACTGAGGAGGTGGAGGGGTGGGGGGTTCTTAAACTCTCTCTGTGTTCCTGCCAGAGGTCAAGGGTCAATCTCAATGTGGGCCGTCATGGTGGATGAAATGGAAATAAAATAACTGAAGAACAATCATCTATATCTCCTACCATCAGTGAAAAACTTGCATCTGGGTGCAATGCATTTTTCACAGAAGCTCAATTCACTTCTATAGGACCAGGGGTGTGACAAATGCAGCATATAGAACATGTTGCCATTTTCACATAATGCAGAGATGACGCATGAAAAACAACACTCATGTACACAGACTCCTAGAAATGAATTGGTTAGAATTCAGTGCAGGTGCAATGCTTTCAATTCACACATTGCACCCGTACAGGAAAACTCGCTTGTGTGAAAAGGGCCTTACAGAAAAATAAATGTTATGGCTATTGTAATGTTGCAATATATTTTAAAAAAAACTATTATTTTTGCAATTTAGTATTGCAGTAACTTTACTGACCCTGTAGAATAAAACTAACAAGTTACGCTGCACAGTGAAGTTTGCAAATTTAAAGTGAAACAGATAATGGCGGAACTTTTTTTTCCCCATTAAGACCTCAAAAAAGTAAATAAAAGTTTATTGATAAGTTATATGTTCCCTAAAATGGTGCTACAAAAATTAAAGGGGTTGTCTGCTTTTTACTATTGATAACCTATCCTCAGGATAGGTCATCAATATCAGAACAGTGGGGGTTGGACTCCTGGCACACCCCTATCAGGAGTTTGAAGAGAAGGCAGTGCTCGCATCAGAGCTGCCTTCTCTGCTCCGTTTACCTGCTCGCTGGAGCAATTGTAGTGGTGAGCATGTATAATTAGAAGTATGATGTCCTCATTCACTTCTATGGGACCGCTCAGTAGAATTCACTGCAATTACTGAGGAGTGAAGATAATCAGAGCTGACAACGCAGTGCTGCTTTCTCTTCAAACAGCTGATTGGCGTTGGACCCCAACCAATCTGATATTAATTACCTATCCTGAGGAAAGGTCATCAATAGTAAAAAGCGAACAAGCCCTTTAAAAGGGTTGGCCGGTTTCCTATATTTATGACCTATCCTCAGGATAGGTGATTAAAGCGATTGTCTCACTTCAGCAAAAGGCATTTATCATGTAAAAGTTAATACAAGCCACTTACTAATGCAGTGGTGGCCAACCTTACAGACACAAAGAGCCCAAAAAAACTAAACGCATGACTACCAGGAGCCACAAGCTATACATTTACACACGAGTCACCGTATTTTTTCGCCCTACAAGATGCACCTAGGTTTTAAGAAAAATAAGATAAAAAAATATTTTTCATCTGATCTGAGGTCTGCTAAAACTTTTTTTCTTATTTTTTATTAGCAGAGAAAAAAAGAAAAAATATATTTTTCATAAGACCTCAGATCAGACTCCTAAATCAGATCCCCAATCCTCATTTGACCTACAATAAGATCCCCAAACCTCATCAGGCCTCTAAATCAGACCCCCAATGCTCGGATCTGACAACACAAATCAGACTCCCAGTGTCAGACCCTCAGTGCTCAGATCTCCCCTCTTCTCAGATCTGACCGCCCCCCCCTCCCCCATGCTAAGACATGACCAACCCATGCTCAAACAAGCTCCCCATGCTCAGATCTACCCCATGCTCAGATCAGACCCCCATTTCTCAGATAAGGATCCCCCCCATGCTCAGATCATAACCTCCCATGCTCAGTTCTATCAGTTAAAAAAAATATCTTCCCTCTCCTGATCAGCCACTGGGCTCCTGCTCGGGCACCTGCTACTCTGCAGGTCTGACACACTCTCCACTGTGACCTGATGAGCACAACGTCAAGTCATAGTGCGTGTCTCCACGTACTACATTCTCACACTGTGTGCATGAAGACGTAGTGGAGAGTGAGCTGGAGCTGCAAAGTAGTAACACTGCCCGATCAGGAAAAGAGATCTGAGCATAGGGTGGAGAGTGAGCCGTCTGACTGCTTCCTGGCTCCACAGCTAGAGCCTCACTTGAAGAAGCAAAGAGCCGCATGTGGCTCAAGAGCCACAGGTTGGCCACCCCTGTACTAATGTATTATTATTATTATCCATATTGATTCACATTATACACTGCTCGATTCCATGGTTACAGCCTATGTGCAATCCAGCAGTGGTGGTTGTGCTCGCAGAATATAGGAAAAAGCACCAGCCTCTCTGTTGGCTGGGATCACACAGACAGTCGCCTTTTCCTGTAGTGTGTAAGCACGGCTACCGCTGCTGGATTGCTGAAGTGAGACAACACCTTTATTATTAGATGGGCGAGGGTCCGACTCCCGACACCCCCACCAATCAGCTGTTTGAAGAGAAGGCAGTGCTCGTAGGAGTGCTGCCTTCTCTGCTCTGTTTACCTGCTCACTGACGACACTGCAACTCCGCCGCCCCCATTCACTTCAATAGGAAGCAGCAGAAGAGAGAGTAACTGCTCCTTCCTATTTAAGTGAAAAAGGAGGAGCTGCAGTTACACCGCTCACCACAGTGATGTCAACCGCGAGCAGCGGGGAGAACACAGCACTTGCAGTAGCACTGCATTCTCTTTAAACAGCTGATTGGCGGGGGTGCCAGGAGTTGGCACCCTGCCAATCTGATATTAATGACTTATACTGAGGATGGGAAATATTGGAAACTGGCCAATCCCTTTAAATACAGCAAACTGTGCAGATAGGTTCCCTTTAAAACAAAAGGCAAACCACTCTCAAATATTGTGATTTTCCCATACCCCACAGTGATCTACTAGATTGACCAACCTGATGATCAGAACATTTACAGTCAATGAAAACTGAACTTGTGATTACGGATAAGCAAACCAAGACTGCACTGTTCGGGCTCGTACCAAATATTACAGTGTTCAGGTACCCAAACCCGGACATTGGCATAAAAAATAAAAATAAAAAGAATAAAAAAAAAAAAAAAAAAACGATGTGCGAAAACGCCCATAGTATACAAATATATTCCCCATACGGGAAAAACAGCAAAACGGAAAAAAGTGTCCAAATGGAGTTGCTGGTTTTTAGTCGCTTAATTTTCTACAAAGGTAAATAAAAAGTGATCAAAAAAAGTCATACACACCCCAGAATGGTATCAATGAAAAGTTCAGGTCTCCCCACAAAAAATTAGCCCCCATACAGCTCCATATACATAATTACAAAAAAGTTATAGGGGTCCAAATACGGAGACAAAAGAAATTAAAAAATAAAAGCATTTTTTCCCCACTTTCTATTTTTTTTTAGCACTATCAAAACGCAAGATAAAACTATACATATAAAAAAGGTATTGCTGGATTCGTACTGACCTGTAGAATAAAAGTAACTGGTCAGTTTTATTACACATAGAACGTTGTAAATAAAAAAATCCGTAAAACTGTGGTGGAATTGTTTTTTTTTGCAATTTCACCCCATTTGGATTTTCTTTCCTGCTTCCCACTACATCATATGCAATACTAAATGGTGGCATTGGAAAGTACAACCTGTCCTGCAAAAACAAGCCCTCATATGGCTATGTGAACAGACAAATAAAAAAGTTATGGCTCTGGGAAGGCAGGGAGCACAAAAAAATAAAAAATAAAAATCTCCGGGCCTGAAAGGGTTAAGCCATTTTCTTATCCACATTTGTTTGCATGGCAATTGTACTGATCTTACCACCATTTTGGATCCTTTTGCAGCCCTCTAGCCCTTTCTATGACTTTTTTACAGCAATTTTTCAGCCCCAAAGTTCGGATCCCCATTGAATTCAATGGGGTTCGGTATTCTAACACAGTGTTTCCCAACCAGTGTGCCTCCAGCTGTTGCAAAACTACAACTCCCAGCATGCCTGGACAGTCTTTGGTTGTGCGGGCATGCTGGGAGTTGTAGTTTTGCAACAGCTGGAGGCACACTGGTTGGGAAACACTGTTCTAACATACAGTGGTCCGCTCATCACTACTTGTGATCCAATACATACCCCTAACAGTACAAACCTGTTTGATTTTTGATGTACTTCTACATGTACTTGAAGAGAATCAACTACATTTGGAAGGGCTTGTTTTAGATCTCCCGCGGCTTCATCCATCCTCCTTTAGTAGAGTCTGATTAAATGAGCAAAAATAAATGTAAAATTCGAAGAAAAAAATAAAATAAAATGATTTATAGCATTCCCTGACTAAGCATATACATAGAGAAAGCAGTCAGTCATCCGCCCCATGTACAACTGAACTCACAAAGAGCAGACATTTAAACATATAAAGCTTTTCTGAGACGTTTTCCACAGAAGTACACATCAGTCTGCTCAGCATCTCTATAAAGGGTCCTTTCAGTTCCATTCGCCCTGAACAGGTCTTGCAGAAGTCCAGGTGCTTGTCACCCTAGTCAAATGGATGGAACAGAGTTTCAGTAGCGGACATTTCTGCAACTAAGGGTGCATGCACACAACTGTAAGTATTTTGTGGATCCGTTTTTTTTTTGCAGATCCATTGAAACAATGCCTGTCCTTGTCCGCAAAACAGACAATAGGACATGTTCTATTCTTTTGAGGAACGGACATGCAGACATACGGAAAAGGAATGCACACAGAGCAATTTTAGTTTTTTTGCGGACCCTTTGAAATGAATGGTTCCGCATATGGACCAATAAAAAAATGGAATGGATAGAAATACGTTTCTGTGCATGAGCCCTAAATCTGCAGCGTGCTGCCTACAGATTGCACCGCATTTCGTGGTGACAGGTCCTCTCTAACATCTGTCGCGCTCACATAAATCACACTTAAAGGAACTTCACAAGCACGATTTATCTAACCGTATAGTCACACCTCAGATTGGTTAGACATTTCTGAAACCGTAAAATCTGTTTTCTGGATCTGAATTGGGTGGTTTCTGCACCATATTAATTTAACACATGCGCTTCAGTCGTTTGCTTTGCTGGGCAGGCCGATGTACTGCGCTGATAGAGTAAAGTACACTGCAGGACTACAGAGCCAAGCGACAGGCCACTGATGACACCGGCCCTGTCAATGAAGGGGGAACGGCCATCACCGCACAGCAGAGCAGCCAAAGTGCACGGAGGGGCCCTGGGCCTGCTTCTGGGCGCTCAGGAGCAATCATTTGCATAATATTAAAGATTAATTTCACAAGGCTAGAGACCTGCATAAAAATCAGGATCAACCCGACAGGTATTATGCCTGGCTTAATAGGGTTGCTCTAGAGGACCTTTCACCACTCCTGACATGTGTTTTCATAGCTCCATACATTCCCCATGTAATAACGATTCTGGAGCATCTATTCTTATGTATGTCTCTATGCTGTGCCGTTCCTTTATTATTTCTACTAGAAGTCATGAATGAATTGCTAGCGGTCTGCAGTAAGGGTACAGAGGGGAGGTAACCTGCACAGACTGACTATCCAATCAGTGATGCTATTTTCAGACTGTGCAGGGACACCCCCCCAACTGGTTACCACCCCTCTTTACCCTTACTGAAGGCTAATAATTCAATTATAACTTCTAGTAGAAATAATAAAGCAATGGCACAACATAGAGACATAAGAATATAGACGCTCCAGAATAGTTTTTACATGGGGAATGCATGCAGCTATTAAGGGTACTTTCACACTTGCATTTTTCTTTTCCGGCACCGAGTTCCGTCCTGTGGCTCTATACCGGAAAATTATTGATCAGTTTTATTCCCATGCATTCTGAATGGAGAGCAATCCGTTCAGTTTGCATCAGGATGTCTTCAGTTCTGATGTCTTCGTTTTGACTGATCAGGACGGAGATAATACCGTAGCATACTGCGGTTTTATCTCTGGCCCAAAAAAATGAACACTTGCCTGAATGCCGGATCCTTTAAAAATGTGGGGGGGGGGGGAATACAGGATCCATTTTGCCTGTTGACACTGGAAAAACAGATCCAGTATTGCAATGCATTTTTCTGACTGATCAGGATCCTGATCAGTCTCTACAAAATGCCTGATCAGTCAGAAAAAATTATATGCGTTTGCATACCATTTGCCTGATCAGGCAGGCAGTTCAGGCAACGCAACTGCCTGCTGAAATCAAACAACGCCAGTGTGAAAGTACCCTTAACCGGACATGTCAGGAGCTGTAACAGGTCCTTTTTAAGGGTACCTGCACACGGGTGCGGATTTCTCTAGGTTTGAGAAGAAAATCCAGCTCTCTCCGGTGAAAAAAATGAAAAACTTTATTCCAGCGAGTTAAAAATCCGTACAGGTTTACAAGAAACAGTCAACGCGTTTCAGACCTCGGAGAAATACGGGTCCTTCCTCATGACAAACGTAAACGGAATAAAGTTTTTCATTTTTTTCACCGGAGAGAGCTGGATTTTCTTCTCTTTCTTATTGTATATACCGCATCCAGGAGCGGCATCCGTGCACCTCTGTTGATTCTACTATTGCAGGTGAGAGCTGCCTTACGTTTTTTTCTATTTCTCTAGGTTTCAGCACCAAATCTGTATGGCGCTCATTCACTTTGGTGGTTCTGCATTACACTGCTGAGCTACGCACAGAAAGATTGTGCCACAACGAATGCAGAGAGCCTAAAGGTGCAGGTCAATGTCTGTGCCTTTCCACGCCCAAACCAGTACATAATACCAATTTTGGTGTGGTTTAGATGCTGTGTTGCCGCAGAGTTCATCCTTCATTTGGGTGCAGCTAAAACGGCAAACATAACTGACAAGCTGCGGATTATTAAATCCACACGGCCGGTCAATTTCCGCTCAGACAAAAAAAATCTTCAATGTGTACATGAGATTGGTGTAATCTCATACTCTTTGCTGTTCTGTACTACGCTGCAGTTTTGCACACATGAATCCTGATCCGCGATGTGTGCAGGAGGCCTAAGAGTACATGCAAATAGCAGTTTTTCTGCACAGCTGAAAACCCGCCGCATAGTACAGGACCAGCAAAGTATGAGATTAAACAAATGAGTAAATGGACCGACCGTGTGGAAACACGCAGCAGGTCACTGGTTTCTGCGGGCTTGCAATGCAGAGGGTGTGATCGGGGAAAACCACATCAAAACCCACAAGTACCACTGGTGTGGAAACACAGAAAAAGGTTTCATGCACACAATGGTTTGCCAGCCGTGCCCGTATTGTGGCGCACAAACAGCGGGTCTGCATTATACAGGCACCTGCCATGTACGCACTGTATCACGGATGTGAACCCATTCAAGTGAATCCGGAACATCCAGAGAGGAAGGCCACGGAGGCACTTGGAGAACATGCTCTATTTTTTTGCGGTGCAGATGGATCATTGACCCATTCAAGTTGGCTCTGCCTCCAGGCCACATGCAGTCCCCAATGCACAGCCCACAATCATGTGCATGAGCCCAAACCCGAGCTCTAGGGGTGGTCCGGATTCAAGAATAAATAAAAGACAAAGCTGACAAATAGGCTACTATAATAAATGCACCAGTGAGCCCTGGTCTCCCAGTCGAGCTTTGTGCTTTAATTTATGGCCGTCACTTCTGAGAGATGAAAGAAGGTTCTTGTGTCTGATGTCCCCACATTCAGCTAAGCAGACAGAACCGTCACATATGAATGTCAGAGCGCAGTGGTCTTAGCCATGGCACCACGTAGATGTACAATACAGTAGTTATAAGGTTTATACTGGTGCTGCCGGTCACAATTTACTAATCAATGACTGGCAATGGAAAACGTAAATGCAGACTGGGTGTTCCTGGACGTTGGCTGCAATAACACCAGATTGGGAGGATCTTTGGCCGCCTAGTGGGTTTTTAACTTGTTAACTCACTGAAATCTCTAGTCCTCTGCTTTATAGTTGGGTTTACTAGGATGTGCACGTTATAGATGAGTACCAAGCACAGTCAGCAGGGGGCAGCATTACAGGGAGGCTCCTCAGGTTTTCCACTAGAGCCAAAGAACTGAATTACTCTGGGGGATGGGCAGCTGTGACTGGATAAGACGGAGTGCCAAAGCCACAGCGGCCTCCAATACAACTAGGACTGCACTGTTTAGGCTACTTTCACACTAGCGGCAAGTAACTCCGGCAGTCTTTTCAGGCAGGTGAATAGCCTGTCGGATTTGTGCTGCCGCTGGTGCACGCGTTCCCTCAGACTACTGCTCCGGTCCTATTGACTATAATGGGGGCCTGCAGGAGTTTGCAGATAGTGTGAAAGTAGACATAGGCTACTTTCACACTAGCGTTAATATTTTCCGGTATTAAGATCAGTCATAGGATCTCAATACCGGAGAAAAACGCTTCCGTTTTGTCCCCATTCATTGCCAATGGGGACAAAACATAACTGAACAGAACAGAATGCATTCCATTCTCATACTGGAAAGTAGCCTTAGTCAGTCTGCAGCGTTAGGCCTGTTTCATACTTGCGTTGTGGCATTCCGCTTTTGAGATCTGGATTTAAACAGGTCCGTGCCATTCAATACATCCAGATGCATTTATTTTGGCGGGATCCGTTTTGGCTGGATCTCAAAACCGGAATACCACAACAGAAGTGCGAAACAGGCCTCAGGCAGGCAAGTGCGAAACAGGCCTCAGGCAGGCAAGTGCGAAACAGGCCTCAGGCAGGCAAGTGCGAAACAGGCCTCAGGCAGGCAAGTGCGAAACAGGCCTCAGGCAGGCAAGTGCGAAACAGGCCTCAGGCAGGCAAGTGCGAAACAGGCCTCAGGCAGGCAAGTGCGAAACAGGCCTCAGGCAGGCAAGTGCGAAACAGGCCTCAGGCAGGCAAGTGCGAAACAGGCCTCAGGCAGGCAAGTGCGAAACAGGCCTCAGGCAGGCAAGTGCGAAACAGGCCTCAGGCAGGCAAGTGCGAAACAGGCCTCAGGCAGGCAAGTGCGAAACAGGCCTCAGGCAGGCAAGTGCGAAACAGGCCTCAGGCAGGCAAGTGCGAAACAGGCCTCAGGCAGGCAAGTGCGAAACAGGCCTCAGGCAGGCAAGTGCGAAACAGGCCTCAGGCAGGCAAGTGCGAAACAGGCCTCAGGCAGGCAAGTGTGAAACAGGCCTCAGGCAGGCAAGTGTGAAACAGGCCTCAGGCAGGCTTGAACTACTCAGCGACATTGGATCTAATGATCGCCAATGGTATCACAGTGCAACATGCGGCAGTGGCAGAAAATCCAGATCTCAAGGATTTTGTGTTGCAGTTCACACGCGACTTGTATTCCATTTAAAGACATCTGCAATTAGTGTCTATGGGCAATAAGGCCAGTGGTTCGCATGCAGGGGATCTCAGCTCTGGAGATGGGTGTAAGGACCAACACCCATCACACGTTTGTGGCATAGTATGTGGATATGCCATATATAACTATCCTATCGGCCATCTGCTGAAACCCCCAGGGACAGTACCCAAGTGTCCTCTAATGCACCGCCCCATTGTCTTCTAGGGGCTGACAGAGGCTATGTCCTGTGGGCAGGTGATAAAGACGTCATACATAGGATAACCCCTTCTAGTGCACCGCCCCATTGTCTTCTAGGGGCTGACAGAGGCCATGTCCGCTATGTCCTGTGGGCAGGTGATAAAGACGTCATACATAGGATAACCCCTTTTAGTGCACCGTCCCATTGTCTTCTAGGGGCTGACAGAGTCTATGTCCTGTGGGCAGGTGATAAAGACTTCATAGGATAACCCCTTCTAGTATGTGTGCTCCTGAGGGTCACACAGGCTACTTAGCAGACCTGCTTTGGCTTGTTTTCTCCTTCAGACCAATACTTTGTGCCCAGGGAGACCTAAACGCATCCCGCCCTAGCTGCTGTGTGAACTGCACGTTAGACATGCGTTCTTTCAGCTTGCCATGACGTTTACCGCCAAGTCACTTTAGCGCACTAAAAAGTCCTCCGACAAAGCATAGTCATCCTGCTATAGCAGCATGTAGGACCAGAAGTACAGCGGCAGCACACAGCTCCACCAGATCCAGCCCGCGCTTACCTTCGTCTGGGACCGGAAGCTGGTCGACTCTGTCGTCAGAACCTGAGGAGAAGACCATAGTCCGCCGCCATTTTGTCAGCGCCCTTTCTCAGTGTCAGCCCTGGCTCTTTTGTGGGAGGACCTGCGCTCTATTTCCTCATCCGGACTGTAGCTGTGTTGTGTATTTTTATGGTGAAGCTGTTTACACCCGTGTGGGTTAACTATGGGGAAGAAGCACAAGAAGCACAGGTCTGAGTGGCGGTCGTACGACGCCGGGGACCTGGGCTCTCCTTCAGACCAGTCTCAGTGTGAGTGTCCTGCAGAGAGCAGTAGCTTCCGTTTGGTAACGTTTGTCTCTTTTTTTCGGGATTTTAATGATGGTCTTTTCATCCAGAAGACAATGAGGAGAAGGATCAAAACGTGCATTTTGCCCATAGCAACGAAGCAGGTTGATCCTTTCATTTTTAGAGATCCTTTGGAGAGTTAATAGATCAATCTGATTGGCTGCTTTGGGCAACTAAGCACCAGTTTTGATAAATCTCCCTTAGCATATGTCATTATTTATACTTTACTAGGCTGGAGACTAAATGCATGTGCAGTAATGAAGAGTCAATTGTCTGCGTAATATTGCATTGTAATCACATGCCGTTTTGTGAGAAAGCATCAGGGAAGTCAGTGTGGAGCCCAGACTAGTGTGAACCTTGGGATGCTAAATTACATTGCAGGGATGGGCTCACACGCGAGACGAATCCACAGCTTTGTACAGTACCAGCAAAGTGGATGAGATTTTCTAAAATCTGAAGCATTGCTTGGTGTGTGATATTGATAAGTCTGCCGCCTGTCAGTGTACAGGATCTCCACTGCCACTCCAGCAGCACAATATGCAGAGCATACCCATAGGGCTTGTCCACACCTAATGGATGTGCTGCTTATTTTCCACCTCTGCAGTGGTTTACGGTACCAGTACGTAACATTGTTATATAATGGATGGCAATGGTGTCGCAGTACGATACATGCCAAGCAACAGTTGCGCTATATCCAGACATTCACTCCATTGACTTTAGTATAAGTTGTACACAATGCACCTGCAAATCACGTGGTGCGACAGCAGGTTGCAGACAAGATGCACATATTTTTGTGTTACAGGATTTGGTGTCATGTGACATATTGTTGTGTAGCCCTAGCCTTAAACACTTTCTAAATAGGCCTTTGTGTTATTTAATGAAAAATTTGCATCTTTTTGCAGTCAGAATACACATGCCAAATTTTAAAATGGAGGAGGAAAAGACCCTCCAGTCAACACATTATTTCACTTGAAATCGGCCTCCTACTTTTCAGCCGGGAGTACATATGCCCCTAAAAGTACTATAAGGTACGCCAAATGTATTGAGGCACGGGCCACTGTGGCTGTCTGTGAGCCACAGACTGAAACGTACCCCAGTATTAAGGGTAGGTTCACACCTCAGTTTATCGGATCTGGCAGGCTGTTCGGCAGAGAATAGCCTGCCGGAGTTCACCAGAAATGTTGGCTTTTGGCCAACAAAAACACTGCCGAAAAGCAGTTGGATCCCATTATAGCCAGTGGGGAATGGCAGGATCCAGTTAACTACCGCTAGATCCAATAAACAGAGGTGGGAACCTACCTTTACCTCCCTTAGCTTACAGTTATCTGCCTTAAATCTGTTGCTTGTGGGAGGCCTCGCCACTTCCTGCAAAGCCACACCCACTTCTCTCCGCACATTTGAAAAGTGGAAAAAGGTGCAAATACGGCGTGCACCATAATTTGCGACTTTTACACCACATACCTCTATTGTATAAAAGCGTTGATAAGTGTGCCCCTTAATGTGAATTTTTAATATTTCAGATTATGTGGGTAAGCCTTCAGAAAAGTCTCTGAAATTGGTTCTGAAAGTTGGAGGAAGTGAAGTGACTGAACTTTCTGGATCTGGACATGATTCTAGTTACTATGATGATCGCTCCGATCATGAACAACGTGAGCGCCATAAGGAAAAAAAGAAAAAAAAGAAAAAGAAATCGGAGAAAGAGAAGGATAAGCATGTAGATGATGAAGAAAGGAGGCGGAGAAAGGTATGAGCGTAGCGCTGTGTGTCAGGTCCTACATCCTTCCCATCAGTTTGCGCTCATGTTCTCTGTACCATTTGGGTGAATTTTACCAACTTTTTGCCAAAATTTGTATTGGTTATTTTTTTTATTGTTTTTAATCATAAAGGGTCACTGAGTTTTCAGAGAACTTTTGATATCTCATAAAGACATAAAAAGTTGTTATTGTGGTGGTCTGAGTGCTTAGATCTCCTCCCCCCCCCCCCCAAATCACTAGAACGCGGACAGAGAAGCGTTTGCATACCGCTCTCTCCTCGCTGCAGGAGACATGCTAAATAGAAGTCTGTGGGCCGACTAGAGTCCAGCCTCTGCAGCGAGGAGAGAGCACGATATGCAAGCTCTGCTTTCTCCACCATATAGTGATTGGTGGGAGTCTCAGCACTCGGACCTCCACCGAGGAAAACTTTAAAAATCAACTATAGAAATTAGGTCACACACGACTTCATGAAAAACTAACCGGCTCATCGGAGCCCATACATTCTATTACTGTACGGAGACATCATGGAGTGGAATCTCCATACAGTATTATTCCGAAGTTTTGAACGAAGCGACTTTGGATGAAGAATTCGAAGCTCGCTTCAAAAATGCATTTAACCTGTAAAGGACTTACGGACCAGCGCCATACATGTAAGGCAGGCTGATCGGGCGGGTGCAGGAGCTGTTCCCGTCTGATCAGTGGCACGGACCCAGCAGTCACTGACAGCCGGGCTCCTGCTGCATACGCCAGCATCGGTGAAAACACCAATGCCAGCGTATTAACGCTGACTGCGGCATGCAGAGGGTTTGCTTAGGGTACGGATGCCCTCCGCATCTCCAACGGGTCCCCGCGCTGCAGTGACGGGGACCCAATGGCAGAGAAGGCAGTTTGATGAACTGTCAAAAAAATTATTTTACATCACAAAAAAAAAAGTTTATACCACTCCACCAAATATAAAAATTTAAAATCGCCCCTTTTCCTAATTATACATATAAAAATATAAACACAATAAAAAATGTATATATTGCATATCGCCGAAAAAGTCAGAATGATTAAAATATCAAAAAATATCTCCTATGCTTTGAACGTCGTAACAGAAAAAAATATTTTAAAAAACACGCAATTTACCATTGATGTACCCGTGATTGTAAATGTGACAGTGCGGATTCCTTTAGCGAACATGCACTCGGCTTTATATATTAGATATATATATAATATGTAGGTGGAAACATGGGTGTGGGTAACTATGTCAGTGAGTTTCACTCCAGATTTATCATAGGGACTTTTTAAAAAAGATACTCCAGGAAGAGGGTGGAGTAGAAAAACAGGAGTATCTTTTCTAGACAAAAGTGTTAGGTTTTAAACATGAGACATTTGATAAACATGGAATAAAGTAGAGCAACACAAACAAAGTCGAACAAAACTGACTTTAAAAATAGTGATAAATTCCCCCCATTGTGTTTTTTTTAAAGGAAGAGAAAAAGAGAAAGCGAGAAAAAGAACAATGTGATTCAGATGAGGAAACTGAGTATTTTGAACCAAAGAAAGTAGAAGTTGAAACCCCTACAGACCGTCCAGTCAGAGCTTGCAGAACACATCCAGGTGAAAAAAGGTGTTTGGTTTTATGTAGTTATTGGAATGGTTCGTAATACAATACTAATATTATTATGTGTTGCAGCAGAAAACGAAAGCACCCCCATACAACAGCTTCTAGAACATTTCCTCCGACAACTCCAACGGTAAGAGAATTGTGAGAAGAAGGTTGCTAATTGGCATATATTAGTTATAAAATATATTTAACTGTAAGTGCATTGCTTTCGCGCCCATATTCATTGGGGGACACGGGAACCGTGGGTTTAGCTATACCCTCTAGGAGGCGTTGACACTAGTAAAAGCTGATGGCTCCTCCCCTGGCAGCTATACCCCCTCCAGCGTGGAGAGAGAGCTTGTTTTTTCTAGTGTCAATAGGAGGCAAGACCTCCCTGCTCTGCAGGGAAGCTCCTGAATATTTTTTATTTTAGTTTATTATTTTCTTTCTTTTTCGGATGGGAAACAATGGTCGCCTCGCCTCCCTGTTCTCCCGGGGGAGCACGCCAGCGTTTGTTCACCGCGCTGCCTACTCTCCCACAAGAAGACAAGGTGCACTAGGGCAGCCTCGCTCCCGCCAGCAGAAGGGTCACCCATCCAAGTCCCTCTTCCAGAGTCCTGCCACTACGGTGCCAGTTGCTGAAGGGGTGACTCTGCTGGAGAAGAGGAAGGGTGAAGATGGCGGCAGGACAGAAGGTGAGGTGAGTACACGGGACTAGGTAAGTATGTTTAACCCTCTCCTCCCTAGTCATCATTATCAGCAGGGCCAGCCTATACTCAGGGGTTCAAGACCCCATGATGGCCAACGGTTACCTAATTTTTTTTTTAAACTCGTTTTATTGAAAAGTAATATGACAAGTATGGCACATAGAATACCACATTGACCCACGCAGGGGCCTTTCATAAATGCAGATACAATGCACGGCAGTAGCTGAGGTAACAGTCAGGCAGCAATGATCGCCTAAGCACGATATGCAGAGTGGTAGCACATACGGTACTATTACGAAACATAGACATGCAGGTACATTACTCATACAGGTAAACACTTTAAGCTTAACCAGGTTATTCAAAGTTATCTATCAAGCCCAACCACTTGCTATGAAAGGGCTAGTGAGGGCCATCGGCCGCCAAGTACTGGCGCGAGTCGTGCATGGTGAGTGTGGACGAACACCAGTCCCCCCAGACCCTGTCAAATTTTTGCGGGCATCCCCTATGCTTATAGACAATATTCTCCATAGAAACCGCGCTATTCACTAAGGAGAGCCATTGGCCCTTTGTGGGGGGAGTGTCCTCCATCCAGCGCAGGGCAATCGCCTTTCTAGCCATAAACAGTGTTCTTTCCAGGAAAATCCTATGATAATGTGACCAAGACTCTTCATCCACTATACCCAGGATGCACATCTTGGGGCACAGCTGCAGTTTTGGGGGCTCCAGGGCCTTGAGAACCTCCAGTACCGATACCCAATACTGACGGATAGATGGGCAATCCCAGATCATGTGCCAAAAATCTGCGCCCTCCACACCGCATCTGTGACACCTGGAATTATCTATCCTGCCCATCTTGTGGAGCCTAGTGGGGGTTAGATAACTGTAATGCAAAATAAAGAGCTGGGTCATCCTGTTATTAATAGAGGGGGACACTCTAGTTGGTGCTATTAAAGCCTCCTCCCACTCCTCAGAGGTCAAGGAGGGTATGAGCCCCCTCCACTTAACCTCAACGGCCAATGGAGTCACCAGCGTGCGGCAATCGAACAAGTGAGTGTAGAGGACCGACACTATACCTCTAGGGCCTTGAGACCTCAGTATTCCAATGATGAGATACTATATACATCTACTTCCATTCCTGAACTGAGCTTGAAGTGCATGACGCAGCTGCACGTACCTGTAAAACAGGGTACTTGGTACTAAGAATTTGTCCTGGATCTGCGAGAATGTGAGCAGCTGATTATCCTCATATATGTCCCCTAGCGCTCGAATCCCATATCTTCCCCACTCCCCTGCACCTTCTAGTCCCAACAAATGGGGAAACATACAGTTGTCCCAAATGGGGATATCAGTAGGAAGATCCTTATACGTTCCCAACTTGGAGGCCTGCCATGTCTGATGGGCTAGTTTATGTATCGTGAGAGTACATTTTTGTAGGCGTCCCACCCCTTCCAACACAGGCCATAATGTAGTAACCTGCAGATACTCATACAAATAATATTCCGCGTTGGGCCTCGAGGCCTCGGTAACCCAGCTCCTCAGAAATCTCAGCTGACTAGCGATAAAGTAAAGGAGAAAATCAGGCAGGGCAGCACCACCTTGCAGCTTCGACCTCTGAAGAACAGGGAGCGGAAGCTTCCTTCTAGCCTTCCCCCAAACAAAGGCAGTGACCATGGTATGAATGCGTTTAAAAAAAAACCTGAGGAATGGCGTGAGACAGTACATATAGACCTTTGGGCAACAGAACCATTTTCACCAAATTTAGTCTACCCATAGCTGACAATGGAAAGGACTCACACGTTTTCATTTTATCCTGGCATAGTGCTTCCAGGGGCTCGACATTCAGAACATAGGATAGCTGCGGCACTCTAGTGATCACTACCCCAAGGTATTTGAATCAACTACCGGTAGGTTGTGGTGACAGTCCGCCCAGTCGTGGTCCCATAGAGGCATGATGGCAGACTTACCCCAGTTTATGTGTAGTCCCGAATAACGCCCAAACAGCGCGATGACCTCGATCGCTCTCGGCAGGGACACCTCCGGACTAGACATAAATAATATCAGGTCATCCGCATACAGTCCTATTCTCTCCTCCCTGCTTCCCAATGACACCCCTGCGTACACTGGGTCCTGTCTAATTCTTATTGCCAGGTGTTCTATCGCTATTGCAAACAGAAGAGGTGAGAGCGGACAGCCCTGCCTGGTTCCTCTATGTAGAGAGATCTTTTCGGAGTGTGAGCCATTGAGCTGGATGCTTGCAGAGGGGTTGTTATAGAGTATAGTGATCCACTTAATAAAATTTGGACCAAAGCCAAAGCTCCTCAGTACAGCTACTAAGAAGGGCCATTCTAGGGAGTCAAAAGCCTTGGCCGTGTCCAGTGAAGTTAAGGCCCACCTTTCTTTCTCTGCAGCACCAATTTGCGCAACCACCTGTGTTCTCCTGATGTTGTCCGAAGTGGATCTTCCCGGCATAAAACCTGATTGGTCAGAATGAATCACAGATGTTATCACCTTATTCAATCTGCTAGCTAATATCCTAGTCAAGATTTTATAATCCAAGTTCAGAAGCGAGATTGGACGATAAGATCCACAGTCCAGCGGGTCCTTGCCAGGTTTCAATATCAAGACAATGGAGGGATCATACATTAAATCTGGCAACGATCCGCCAGTGCACAGCCCCATACAGCCTCAACAACTGCGGAGCCAGTTCCTCCTTATACCTAGAGTACACTTCTACCGGAATGCCATCAGGGCCCGGGGCCTTCCCAGAGGGGAGGTCCAAGATGGCTCTCTCTACTTCCTCCAAAGTGATGTCCTCCTCCATGATACCCTTATCCAAATCACTTAGCCGGGGATAGGAGGCCTCAGTAAGGTAAGCCGCTAAGTCCTGCTCAGTATAATCTGCTGCTGACCTATATAGGTCCGCATATAAAGCGTAAAGGCAGTTTAATATATCATGAACCGTTTCCACTATGCGTCCATCAGTCTCCCAAAGGCGAAGTACTGGTGGAGCCATAGTGTTAGCCTGCGCTATATGAGCCAGCAATTTCCCTGCCTGGTTGCCTGTCTCAAACGACTGCTGTTTAAGGAAGAAGAGTTTCCTCTTGCTTTTCTCTTCCAGGTGCATAGTATATTGTCTACCTTTGGTCATCCACTCTATTCTATGCTCCTCCGTGGGGGACTCAATGAAAACCCTCTCCGCTACCTTGCAGCTGGCAAGCAATTCCTCCTCTTTACGCTGCGCTTCCCTCTTGACATATGAAATGGAAGAACAGTTACATAATTTAATCAGGGTTGGACCTGACCTTGATGGGACACCTTGTCTGTGTAAAATCAATAGGCCCTCATCACTTGGACTCGCCATCAGGTTGCAAGTACAGTGTGCCATAACATCCCCCGTTACAAGGCACACAGGGGGTTAATGCCTCTGTTCTACAGCGGGAGGCCGAGCGCACCGATGTGGACTGGGGCGCTCGGTCAGGCATGCAGAGGGGGAGCTGAGGAGGCTCCCGCTCCACACACCTACCGCCATCATCCGCCCCTTTCGGGAGCAGACGTGCTGGAGTGTGAGCGCGCCACTCCGGAGGGGGTTAACAGCCTGATTCACACAGTCTCCTCTTAACAGTTGTTCTAGAGATGTGTCTGCTGCTAGAACTCTGTGTGGCATTGACGTGGTCTCTAATCTGAGCTGCTGTTAACCTGCGATTTCTGAGGTTGGTGACTCGGATGAACTTATCCTCCGCAGCAGAGGTGACTCTTGGTCTTCCTTTCCTGGGGCGGTCCGCATGTGAGCCAGTTTCTTTGTAGCACTTGATGGTTTTTGTGACTGCACTTGGGGACACTTTCAAAGTTTACCCAATTTTTCGGACTGACTGACCTTCATTTCTTAAAGTAATGATGGCCACTCGTTTTTCTTTACTTAGCTGCTTTTTTCTTGCCATAATACAAATTCTAACAGTCTATTCAGTAGGACTATCAGCTGTGTATCCACCTGACTTCTCCACAACGCAACTGATGGTCCCAACCCCATTTATAAGGCAAGAAATCCCACTTATTAAACCTGACAGGGCACACCTGTGAAGTGAAAACCATTTCCACTTCACCACCATGACGGCCCAGAGAGATTGACCCCTGACCTCTGTAGGGGCAGGAACAGAGATAGGTTTAAAAGGACCCCTCCCACCACCATTCACCAGTGTGTTCCTGCCCCTATAGTGGCCAGGACAGAGTAAAAGTCCTCTCTGGCTTTCAGGGAGGTGAAGTGGACCTCGTTTATTATTTTCAAGTACCTGGGTGACCACATCGGTGGTGCTCTTTGCCTCCCTTGCGGGTCCTTTTCACCCAGAGATGCGTCCCCTGCTCTCCGGCGGACTAGTTCTCAAGCTGACAGGGGACGCCGGGGTCACGCTCCCTGTTGAGGGAAGCCTGCCCTGAGCTGCCGCGTGTCGCCTACCTCTCTGAGGTAGCCGACCGGAAAGACGCTCTGGGCTGTCGCGCGCGTCTGACGTCACTTCCGGGCCGCAGGCCGAAACCCGGAAGTGGATGGGTTTTCATAAAAAAGACGCTAGCAGCACTTTCCCGCTGCGCTCTCTGCATCGCTCTCCTACCAGAAGATGTCAGACCAGGAGAAAGAGCCACAGCAGGAGGAGCAGACCGCTCCAGAGCGCCCTTGCGTGAGTAGCCCACCTGGGCACGGCGGCTTAATAGTTGGCTAAAGGGGGGGGGGGGGGGGTGCGCCTTAGAGGGTAACCACTATCCCCTCCCCCTGGTGGTGTCTGCTGGTATACTGCATTTAATATTGCTCCTATACCAGATTGACATTAATTAAATGGGCTGCCTCTCTCTCACTTAGGCCAAACTTACTTTAAAAAAAGTTAAGGAGACCGCCAGATGCATCCAGTGCTCCGTCAGGCTTCCTGAGGATTACACAAAAAAACTGTGCAAGGATTGCATCACTAAGATAGTGAGAGATGAACAGCCCTCAATCATGCATGAGTTTAGATCCATGATCCAGGAGGAGGTTAAATCTTCTTTGGCCTCCCTCCGTGAGGATACCAGGGAGATCCGCCCACCTAAAAGACCCAGGGGGGCAGACATCCCCTCTGACTCCGAAGATTTAGAGGAGGATGCTTCATCCTCTAAAAAAGAGAACGACGATCACCTATCTGAGGGCGAGATCATTGAAGACTCCAGAAATTTTTTCTTCACTCCCAGTGAGATGAGTGACCTTCTAAAAGCTGTCAGGGATACCATGGGGGTAGAAGACATTCAGCAACCCCATACGGTTCAGGAAGAAATGTTTGGGGGATTGAGGGTCAAACGCTCCAGGGTATTCCCCATAAACGAAAACATTAAGGAGATGGTGATGGAAGAATGGGCCCATCCAGAAAAGAAGCTGGGTATATCCAAGGAATTCAGAAACCGCCTTGCATTTGACCCTTCAGACTAAAATTTTTGACGAGGTCCCTAGAATCGATGTACAGGTGGCCAAGGTCAATAAGAGAACCTCACTTCCATTTGAGGATTCCTGTCAGCTAAAGGACACGATGGAAAGAAAGGCCGACAGCTTATTAAAAAGGTCCTGGGAGGCAGCTATGTTTAGTGTTAAGACAAACATAGCCGCTACTTCAGTCGCTAGGTCTATGTACCTATGGCTGAATGAATTAGAGGATCATCTAAGCAGCAAAACGCCTAGGGAACAGATATTAGATTCCATTCCTTTGCTAAAATCTGCTACAGGTTTCCTTGCGGGCGCCTCTGCAGAGACAATTACATTTTCAGCCAAGGATGCAGCCTTGTCCAATGCGGCCCGGAGGGCACTTTGGATGAAATCTTGGTCAGGAGACATCCCTTCCAAGATGAAATTGTGTTCCATAGCCTTCTCGGGCGAATACGTGTTCGGCCCTGTACTGGACACGATCCTCGAGAAGGCTACTGATAAAAAGAGGGGGTTCCCTGAGGATAGGATCCCTAAAAAGAAACCCTCCTTTCGTGGTCAAAATACCCAAAGCAGTTCCTTTTGTGGTAAAGGTAAAACCGGACGTTGGAGTTACCCCAAAGGGGGGAGAGGTAGAGGGTTCCTGCTTAATCCCCAAAACAAGGGCGGTGAGAAACAGTGACGCCAGGATAGGGGGAAGACTATCCCTACATTTTGCTCAGTGGCAACAGACTTCTCCGAGCCTCTGGGTGCAAAATCTGGTCAGGTTTGGATACAAAATAGAACTATCTTCCCCCCCTCCGAACGTATTTCTGATTTCTCACCACCCTTCTCCCTTTCAGTACAGCCAGATCTGGAGGGAGGTCCAGAATCTTCTGGACCTAGGAGTAGTAATTCCAGTTCCCGAGCTTCAACGGGGGCGGGGGTTCTTTTCTTGGTAAAAAAGCCGGGGGGCGCCTTCCGCATGATCATAAATCTAAAGAGGCTAAACAAATTTGTGATCTACAAAAGGTTCAAGATGGAATCTTTAAATTCTACCATCCCCTTAATTCAAAAAGACGCGTCCCTCTGTACAATCGACCTGAAGGACGCATACTATCATGTTCCCATTCACTTCCAGTCTCAGAGGTTCCTGCACTTTGCAGTAAAGGATCACGGGGGGTCTGTTCACCACTTCCAGTTCGTGGCTCTCCCCTTCGGGCTGGCCTCAGCCCCAAGGATTTTCACAAAGCTGGTGGTAGAGATGGTCGCCTCCCTGAGACCTCAGGGGGTGACGGTTGTCCCTTATCTAGACGACTTTCTACTTATTTCAAACACGGTGGTTCAGTCTATAGCAGATCGAGAAATCTTCTGCTCCCTTCTGACATATTTAGGTTGGGTGATAAACCTAAAGAAGTCCTCCCTAGTTCCAAATACCAGGGTAAAGTTCCTAGGGGTTTTGCTGGATTCGGAAAAACAAACAACCTTCCTTCCAGCAGAAAGAATCCAGAACCTACAGTCATCAATCAGTGCCTTCCTGAGACGTCGCTCCTTCTCGTTCAGAGAAACGATGAGCCTTTTAGGTCAGATGACAGCCTGCATTGTAGCAGTCCCATGGTGCCAGGCCCATTACAGAGCCCTTCAGTCCTGGCTTTTAAGGAAATGGGACAAAAATCTGACCTCGTTGGACAGAAAGATCCTGATCCCGGGCCACGTAAAATCTTCAGTCCGGTGGTGGCTTCACACAAAAAATTTAAAAAAGGGCATGGTCTGGTTCAAGACCCCAGCAGTACATATTCAGACCGATGCCAGCCTAAAAGGATGGGGCGCAAAAATTTACTCCGATCTGTACCAGGGAGACTGGCCTCCGAAGATTGCAGCTCAGTCCTCCAACTACAGGGAGCTCAGGGCAGTTTGGGAGACAATACGAACAGCCACTACAAAACCAACATATAAAGGTCTATTCAGACAATGTAACGACCGTGTCCTACCTCAAGCATCAGGGGGGCACACGATCTCAGAAGCTGGAAGGTCTATCCAGGAAAATCTTCCTCTGGGGAGAAAAAAAAATGTAAAATCAATATCGGCAGTTCATTTAAAAGGAAGCCTAAACTGTGCGGCAGACTTCCTCAGCAGGACTACCATAGACCAGGGAGAATGGTCCTTAAACATCGAGATCTTCAATTTGATTGTCCAGAGATGGGGCCTTCCAGTAATAGACCTATTCGCCACAAGGACAAACGCAAAGGTATCAACCTTTTGCTCCCTAAACCCAAGGGACGGGCCCCTAGCGATCGACGCCTTCTCCCTGCACTGGGACTGGGTCCTTGCATATGCCTTCCCTCCATTCCCATTAATCCCAAGGGTTCTCCAGAAGATCATCAGGGACAGAGCCAGAGTAATCCTGGTCACCCCATACTGGCCCAAGAGGAGCTGGTTCTCGATCCTAACCAAACTCTCCCCACAGGAAGCATTTATTCTCCCAGGGAGAAAGGATATCCTGATCCATGGGCCGGTTCTCCATCCCCATCCGGAAATCTTCAGCCTCTCGGCCTGGATCCTGAGTCCAACCTCCTAAGGCAGAGAGGTCTCTCTGAGGGTGTTATATCTACCTTAAAGGCCAGCAGAAAGAAGGTGACTAACTCCATTTATTTCAAGATCTGGAAAAGATTCTGCACCTGGTCAGGCGACGAAGCCCCAGATCAAACCAGACCAAATATACAGAGGATTCTGGATTTCCTTCAGAAGGGACTAGAGTTAGGGTTAAGTCCTTCTACCCTGAGAGTCCAGGTCTCAGCACTTAGCGCCTACTTCGATTCCGAATTGGCCAGCCATAGATGGATCCAAAGATTCCTAAGGTCTGCAGCCAGACTAAGACCGTCCCTCAGATCAAGGATGCCTACCTGGGACTTAAACATTGTCCTTAGAGGACTCACAGGTCCACCGTATGAACCCATGGACGCAAGTTCCCTGAAGAATCTCTCATAAGGTGGCTTTTCTTATAGCCATAACATCAGCAAAAAGACTGAGTGAGATCCAAGCATTGTCAATAAGACAACCACATCTCACGGTACAGGAGGACCGTATCACCTTGAGGCTAGACCCTACGTTTTTGCCAAAGGTAGTAACAGACTTCCATAGGAGCCAGGAGATCATTCTGCCCTCCTTCTGTGTAAATCCTAAAAATTCGGGAGAGGAACGTTTCCATACGCTAGACGTCAGACAAGCAGTACTAAAATACCTAGAGGTTACTAAGGACCTGAGGAAGGTGGACAACTTATTAGTGCTCTTCTGTGGTAAAAATAAAGGGAAGACAGCTTCCAGATCTACCATTGCCCGTTGGGTAAGACAGACTATTACAGTTGTCCAGAAGTCATTCGGGCTCACTCCACAAGAGCTATATCTGCCTCTTTCGCTGAAAGGGCAGGAGCTTCCCTAAATCAAATATGCCAGGCTGCAACCTGGCAATTATTCTGGCAATTTGACAATATATCAAGAAATATTTGGAATGAATACTTCTCTTAACCATTATCGATTAAAAGTTACATTTTAAATTGAATAGCTAATATTTCTGTGACACAGGCTGCAACCTGGTCTAATGTTAACACCTTCATTAAACATTATAGGCTCGACTTATCCAGGTCTTCCGACCTCGCATTTGGTCGCAAGGTCCTTCAGGCCGTTGCCCCACCCCAAGTCGTATATAATCTGTTACGTCTCTCTGGGCCGTCATGGTGGTGAAGTGGAAAGCCGGAATTAGACTTACCGGTAATTCATTTTCCACGAATCCACCATGACGGCATGATATCCCGCCCTAAAAAAAAAAAACTTTTGGTATGAGGTAATACCAAGGAAAAAAAAACACAACACTTTGAGTTGTCTCACTTGTAAACTGGTGATTGTAGCACTATAATCTGGAACTCACTGGTGAATGGTGGTGGGAGGGGTCCTTTTAAACCTATCTCTGTTCCTGCCCCTACAGAGGTCAGGGGTCAATCTCTCTGGGCCGTCATGGTGGATTCGTGGAAAATGAATTACCGGTAAGTCTAATTCCGGCTTTCAGGTGACTACCTCTTGAAGCTCATCAAGAGTGTGCAAAGCAGTAATCAAAGCAAAAGGTGGCTACTTTGAAGAACCTAGAATATGACATATTTTCAGTTGTTTCACACTTTTTTGTTATGTATATAATTCCACATGTGTTAATTCATAGTTTTGATGCCTTCAGTGTGAATCTACAATTTTCATAGTCATGAAAATAAAGAAAACTCTTTGAATGAGAAGGTGTGTCCAAACATATTTGGTCTGTACTGTATATGGTGAGTACGTTCTAGCGAGTCAAGTGTTTCACTGAATCCGTGTTCTCTATCCACCACTCCCCTTTCTCTGGGACAGTGGTTATGCTGGCACTCAGGTTTAACTGCTACAGCTTGATCTCCTCCACATGTGCAGTTTTTTCGCTAATGCTTGAGTTCGTGGTCGCTGCAGTGGGACGTCCCCCTCGGGTAGGGGCACTACCTTGGCGCTAGCTTGGCAGTTGTGCCTGTTCAGCGCCCTTCCAGGTAGAGTTTTTTAAGGTTAGCTCTACTTAACTGAGGCAGTATGGTATGTGGCTTCTACTGATAGCCTCAGGCCTCCCTCTCAGTTTTGCACTGACTGGGCAAGCGCTGGCTACTACTGTGGGAGCGGTATTGCGTTACCACTACATGCTTGTGTTCTTACTGTACAGCTTTGTCAGGCGGTGGACTCTTTAGCACTAAATTCGGTGGCCTCTGTGGGTGGCCCCCTCCTCTACTGGGGTATGGGGCTAGCAATACAGTGTGACTCCCCTGGCCTGGCTTCCCTCAGGCGGAGTTTTTTTTGTACTGCCACTTAATCCTGTCCACTTTGTATAGCGCCGGTCTCAGACAGGGAATGAGCTTAGACCTAACCTATCCTTCTCTTGTCTTTTCCTCCTCTGGCTCATGGTTCATAGCCACCCCGCATGCCTTGTAGTTCCTACGCTACTACCTTCCCTCATCTGCATTTGCACGGGGCATTCGCTTGGTGGCCTTCCATTCCAGGCACGCTCCGGTCCTGACTGGTGGGCTGTGGCGCGCCCCCCACACCCCTTACTTTTACAGGGACTCTTTCATTGGTCTGTGTGTGCTAACGGTATCTACACAAAGCTTCCCACCTTCTCTCCAGAGCCAGTGTTCCGGAAGCATGTGACGTGGACGCCCTGATTTCTCTTTGGCGGGAGTTCTCCCTCCTTACGTGTTTCTTCCCTTCCTTCCCAGGGTTCTACGAAAACGCCATCTGGAGGACATTCTAACAAATACTAGTCACTCCGAATTGACCCTGTCGCGCGCGGTACGCCCACCTCGTTCTCCTTCTAGGAGACATCCCTTGGTCACTGCCGCTCAGAGACTACCTTCTTCACAGGGTCCGGTCCTACATCAGCATTTAGGGTCTTTGTTTGACGGCGTGGCTATTGAAACCGCGCTTTCTGGCGTTGAGAGGGTTTTCGGCGGATGTCATCTGCACTATGATTCAGACCAGGAAGCCTGCATCGCCCAGGATCTATTAGGACCTGTTGGTCCTTCCTGGGCTTCTGTGAAAGTCGGGACATCCCCTCACTCCGGTGTTTTTTTTTTGTTTTGTTTTTCTGTCCCCGTGATCCTATCCTTTCTACTATCAGGGTTGGAGTTGGTTTAGCCCTTTGTCCTTGATGGGTCAGGTGTTGGCGCTTCTATCCTGGGGCGGCTTCCAGTGTACTCTGTTTTCCCTGGTGCCATGGAAACCTTCCTCAGGGAGTGGCACATACGGTTCCTCCGTACCATCCTTTACTGCCTTGGGATCTGAATATAGTTTTCTCAGCGTTCCAGTCTTCTCCCTTTGAGCCCTTGCGGGAGATCTCTCTCCGGCTCTTGTCCTAGAAGGTAGTATTTTCTTGTGGCTATACATCAGACGGGCGTCCGAGTTGGGGGCACTCTCTTGCAGAAAGCCCTTCCTGGTTCTTCGCAAGGATAAGGCGGTTCTCCGGCTCATTCCTTCTTCTCCCGAAGGTAGTCTCTGACTTCCATATCAATGAGGACATTGCCCTTCCTTCACTGTCCCTCCCCTTCACACCCTACGGAAGGGAGTTACATTATTGGACGTTGTCAGAGCTCCGATCATTATTTGGCAGCCTCCAGTCTCTTCCGGCGTACGGAACCCCTTTTTGTCTTCAGAAGGGTCATCGCTAGGGATTGGTGGCCTCCAAGGTGGCAATTGGATTTGGTCTGCACCTCTGTAACATACCGCGCCCGGAGCAGGGTTCCGCCCTTAGGTGTCACGGCTCACTCCACTGAGCGGTGGGTGCTTCTTGGGCTCAGGAGAATCGTGCTTCGGCTGCTCAGTTGTGGCGGCTACTGGTCCTCCTTACATACGTTCACAAAAATTTACCAGGTGCATACTTATGCATCAGCGGTCCCTGCCTTGGGCCGCGTGGTCTTGCAGGCGACAGTTCTTAGATGCCTGCAGGGACGCTTGCTTCCATGGGTCTGTGGTTTTTCCCTCCCTATGGACTGCTTTTGGACATCCCACGGTTCCTGTGTCCCCCAATATAAAAAGGAGATTTTTGTATAACCTACCAGTAAAATCTCTTTCTTGCTCTTCATTGGGGGACACAGCACCCACCCAGTATTGTTTTTCAACGACAGTTGTAGCTGTTACTGGTTAGAACCCTGTTGGGTCTTTTGGCATCCTGGTGTTCCATGTTTTTTTCTTTGGTTGGCTTGCTTCTCCTACTGCTTGTGCAGAAACTGAAGCTCTCTCTCCAGGCTGGAGGGGGTATAGCTGCCAGGGGAGGAGCTAACAGCTTTTACTAGTGTCAACTCCTCCTAGAGGACATAGCTATACCACGGTTCTTCTGTCCCCCCAATGAAGAGCGAGAAGGAGATTTTACTGGTAAGTTATACAAAAATCTCCTTTTTCTGTTTCTTGTTAATTTATGCAGGGTTTTTTCTTTTGTTTTTTACATTTAGGAAAGATCCTCATGGTTTCTTTGCTTTTCCTGTCACGGATCAAATTGCACCTGGATATTTTATGATCATAAAACATCCAATGGATTTCAGTACTATGAAAGATAAAATAGCTGCAAACGAGTACAAGTCAATCACAGAATTTAAGGTATGTGAACCATTAGTCATTAGTTTACAGTATGCAGATGCTCATATATAAACCTGCACATAAGGACTTGGCATTTGTGCATATTTAGTAAAATTTGTTAGATTAAACTCTGGAACCAAACATCTGCATCGGAGGACACAGTCTTGAGCTGCTGATGTTAGGCGACATGAAGTCGCAAAAAGTGTTAGAGGACCTGTCACTACTCCTGACATGCTTGTGTTAACAGCTTCATGCATTCCCCATGTAATGACAACTCTGGAGCGTCTATTCTTATGACTCTATGATGTATCATTGCTTTATTATTTCTACTAGAAGTTATGAATGAATTTCTAGCAGTCTGCAATAAGGGTACCGAGGGGGGGGGGGGGGCGTCCCTGCACAGACTTATTCTATCCATCAGTGGTGCCATTTTCAGACTGTGCAGGTACACCCCCCAATTTACCACCCCTCTGTACCCTTAGTGCAGACTGTTAGCAATTCATTCATAATTTCTAGTAGAAATAATAAAGGAATGGCACAACGTAGAGCCATAAGAATAGACGCTCCAGAATTGTTACATGGGGAATTCATAAAGCTAGTAAAACAGTCATGTTAAGAAAGGTGAAAGGTCCTCTTTAAAGGGAACCTGTCATGTGGATATTTGATTATAATTTAACTAATTATATACAATCATTAACTACTAAAAAGTACCTTAGATGTATTCACTTACTGGTGTGACAGATGGTTACCTCATAATATACACACAAAGATGCTGCATTCCGCATGCTAATGAGCTGATTCGAGTCCGGCGTGATGTCATTGAGTCCAGCGTATATTTAATTTGGAGCTATAGCCACTCCTCTGCCCACCTGCTGCTGATTCCTATGGAAACAAACTGTCATTCAGCACTAGGTAGGCGGGGAGAGTCAGGAGCTCATGAATATTCATGACTCATCATTATCAACTGGAGCTTTTCAATACAAGATGTTGGCAGAAATTAAAGAAAGTGACCCAGCATTTTGCTAAGACAATCAGTCACTTATTTATGTTGCCCTTAGCTAGGACACCATAAAACTGGTGACAGGTTCCCTTTAACTATATCCCTCCTGCAGATACTGAGCTAAATCCATTTTAGGCAGACTTGCTATTTCCGGGAAATCAGGGCGACCCATGGTGAGAGCACAGTTTGGTACTAACCCTGCTTTAGTCTCCCTTTATCCATAAGAAAAGATTGCACAGTTGATCTCTACTTTCCTGTGACCCGCCAGCTATCCGATCACCTGTTCCAAAATGCCTTTTCAGTGTTATCTCCCTCACTTCAGGGACATGCGTATACATAATGGGTGACGTGTCTCTAGGTTTTGGGCAATATCTGATAGAAAATCGCTTATGGCAACCATTAACTTATTATTCGGACTGCCTGTCTTTATCGCCTCTTGCCCAGAGCCAGAATTCCACTACCATGTTCAGCTTTATTCCCGTCCTTGAGGACTGCTCTAGAGCTTCCCAAGGTCAAGACATTTTTCCCCAATGCATGACCAAGAAAAATAAAATGTTGTTCTTACCTTTAAAAAATCCTTTCCTCGTCCATATTCATTGGGGGACACAGAAACCGTGGGTATATCTATGCCCTCTAGGAGACGTTGACACTAGTAAAAGCTGTTAGCTCCTCCCCTGGCAGCTATACCCACTCCAGCCTGGAGAGAGAGCTTCAGTTTTTTTTTTGTGTCAATAGGAGGCAAGACCTCACCCGCACTGCTGCCTCCCCCACAGAAGACAAGGTGGACCAGGGCAGCCTTGCTCCCCTGCATCCCGCCAGCACAAGGGTCACCCATTTAAGCCCCTTTTCCAGCGTCCTGCCACTACGGTGCCAGTAGCTGAAGGGGTGACCCTGCTGGAACAGAGGAAGAGTGAAGATGGCGGCGGGACAGAAGATGAGGTGAGTACATGGGACTAGGTAAGTATTAACCTCTTCTTCCTCCCTCCCTCCCTTCCTCCTGGCATAGATCCCCTGGGGCCAATGGAGCTAACAATACAGCTCAGGATTTTCTGAGGGGGATACAGCAAGGCACAGGGCTGCCTGCTTCTTATTTTGGAATAGGGATCATCACCCCTAAATCTGTCCCTTTCACTCCCCTTCTGGGCCGGCGATACGGCTCATAGGGGGTTAATAGACGCTGGTGAGCCACTTCAAACTACAGCGGGAGGGAGAGAGAGGCTCCCTCCCCCCGCTATCCAGTTGGGGCAGCTTCCTCATATTCCGCCCCTGCCGGAGCGGGGGCCATGTGCGCCGATCTAAAGGGGTTAATTTGGGAATTGCATATCGCGGACGACTCGGGCAGCGGAGTTCTCGTCCGGTCCGGCTGCGGGGGAGATTACCGTGGAGTGTGGATCCGGCGGCACGCTCCGTTCCTCCCGGAGCACCCCTGGCCGGCGGGGGCGATGCGCCCACTCCCCGCTCCAGTCTCCTTTTTTCCCCCGGCCATCCGGCAGTGTACCTGGTCGGCTGCTTGTGCAAATTTAGGCCCACGTTTTTGCAAGACTAGGCCAAAACGTATCCCTGCTGGTGTGGGGGGGGGGGGGGGGCGGGGGGCGGTGGACTGGCACGAATTCTCCCTCCTAGCTGCTCCCCTCCCCCAGAAGCCAGCTGAGCACCGCCCCTGTCTCAGGCACTTTTTAACCCTTCCTGGCCAGCCTTTTCTTAGCCCTGCACTGGATCATCTAAGGGTTGGTTATAAGTGCGGTCTCTTACTATAGAAGTAACCTTCATACAAAAAAAAAAAAGGTACATCAAAAGGGAGCATTTAATACGGGTCCCAGCCCCCTCAGCACATATCATGACCGTGCGGTACAGACTGGGCCCGTACCCTGTTCTGTCCAGGGGGACCTCTCATAGTCCAAATCTGCCCTACTCGGCCGCTTGGTCGATACTTCTGCGTACACCTGCGAAATACAGGGAACCCTGCAGGATTCCCAATACGTTCTCAGGGGCTGTTGGCTGACAACCCTCCACCTGCGCAATCAAGGAGGATATCTGACGGTCGTTTGGTCTATATTCCCCCCCTGCGCAATTCACTAGAGGACTTCTGACTTCCCAGTACGTCCTTCTGGGTCATTTTGGTTGAAAGTTTTCCACCAGCCCAACTGTGACATCCCCAATCCACCCTCCCGGGTCGTTTAGTTGATGATTCTCTGCCTGTGCAATTCAATAGGGGACCTCTGTCTTCCAAATCCACCCTTCTGGGTCGTTTGGCTGATATTTCTCTACCTGTGCAATTTCAATAAGGCATTACATTCCGCCCTCCTGGGCCGTTTGGTGATTCTCCACCTGCGCACTCCAGTCACGGACCGCTGCAGGATCCCAATCCACCCTCCGGGGCCATTTGGTTGATAATTCTCCACCTGCGCAATCCAGTGAAGGACCACTGCAGGATCCCAATCCGTCCTCCGGGGCCGTTTGGTTGATAATTCTCCACCTGCTCAATACAGCGGAAAACCTCTGGAATCCCCAGACCCACTGCAGGATCCCAATCCGTCCTCCGGGCCGTTTGGTTGATAATTCTCCACCTGCTCAATACAGCGGAAAACCTCTGGAATCCCCAGACCCACTGCAGGATCCCAATCTGTCCTCCGGGGTCGTTTGGTTGATAATTCTCCACCTTCGTACATCACATGGAGGACAGCTGAGGTATTCCACATCCACCCTCCGGGTCGTCTGGTTGGTACTCTCCACCTGCGCAATTCAGTGAAGGATCTCCGCAGGATTCCCAATCCGTCCTCCGGGGCCGTTTGGTTGATAATTCTCCACCTGTGCCATGTAGTGGAGAACCTCTGGATTCCAAATCCACCCTCCTGGGTCGTTTGGTTGATAATTTCCCACCTGCGCACTTCCAGTGGGTGACAACTGGAACTTCCCAATCCACCCACTGGGGTCGTTTGGTTGATGATTCTTAGCCGCCGCAATTTTATACAGGACCTCTGTTTCCATTCCACCCCCTGGGTGGTTTGGCAGCTAAGCCTCCACGTACGCAATCCGCATCTGCCTGGCGGATGAGATTCTGAGGGGTGGACCACAGCAGGTGTTACAATCCTACAGGCTCACCTGAGTCAGAGGACAGCTGGCTGGAGGTGGGAGCCCAGTAGCAAGGACCGCAGGCAGGTTGTAGTTGCAGGAAGTCAGGCAGAGGCGTAACCGGTTGGCAGGCGGTGAGTCAGGGCAGGCGGCAGTGAGCGTGGTCAGACAATCCGGATCGGGTACGGTGGTAGCAGTTCAGTTGGTAGGGACAAGCAGAAGAGTAGTCGGGGATAATTCCGAGGTCGGCAGCAGTCGAGTTGGCAGCAGAAGCAACAGAGGAACAGCAGTAGATGCAGCAGGATCAAGTCCAGAAGAACAATAACCAGCAGGGATCTGGTGCAAGAGGCTGGGCTTATAAAGAGGAAGTAGCAGGTGCAAGGAATCACAGAGATTAACAAGGCAAGGCTGGAACAAGGTAGATCAAAGAGTTCAGTAGAAGGAAAAGTCCAGAAGGGTTGGTAGTCTAGTGGCTAGAGCTACCGCCTGGGACATGGCCGGTCATGGGTTCGAATCCTGACAGCAGGTCATCTTCTCCTTGAACATCTCCACACCCTCTCCTTTCCTCCCCGGGTCACACTTAGGTGCAACCTTTCTCACGGAGGGTCCGTCCGAGGGGGGGACGACTCGCTGTTTCGGACCCCGACGTGAATCTGAAGATATCTCCTAAGATTGTGTCTACGGTGGCAAGCAGCACTTGTCATAGGCATTAACCCCGTCCTTGGCGGAGTAATTGTACTACTTGGGATACAGTACTGACCTTATACATTGTCCCCTGTCATAGGTGGACTAAGTACAATGACATTGATTTCAGTGCCGGACGTATACATTCCCCCTTCTGTAGGTGGTGAAATTGCATCTCCACTGGGTTCAGTACCTGCCGTATTCATTAGCTCCTTCCACAGGGGGCAGGATGACATTCTCACTGGATACAGGGTGTTCTGTATGCATTACCCCCTTACTTAGGTGTTGATTGCACTCCCACAGGGTACAGGACTCGCTATATGCACTAGTTCTCGCCATGGGCATTAACCCTCCTTCTTATGTGGGGTATTCTCCCTACCACTGGCTTAAGTATTCCGTACGCATTACTCCTTCCATTCCATAGGTAGGGTAATTGCACCACCATTGGATACGGTCCAACTGTCGCACTATCCTCCCGTAGCCAGTGTGTCACACATCACTGTGCTTCCTCCCTGCTTTACCCCCCATTCGCAAGTGATCCACTAGCGGGCGAATAACTGAATGTCTTCAGATACGGCAATTCAACAGTGGGTACTCGATGGTGCCCGGTACTCTTACTATAGTGCTATATGAGTGCTGCCAGTGGTACGGTGGCTATTTTCATCATGTTTGTTTGGTGCTGGTTTTGGCCATGATTATAACTCCTCTGTCTGCTCAGGGGGTTTACTAGCATCACTTGTGTCCTAGAGACTCCCATCTCCATGGGTCTTCCTTGTTCCAGTCGGTCATTATATTGTCCGCATCAGTAGTAGTGCATACACCATTGCACATATATAGCGCTAGATTGGCAGTTGCTCCTGTTTAGCGCCGTTCCAGGTAGAGTTTTTTTAACATTGCTCTACTTAAACTGGGGCATTATGGTACGTGGCTTCTATGGATAGTCTCAGGCCTCCCTCTCAGTTTTTTGCGGTGACTGGGTAAGCACTGGATATTACTGTGGGAGCAGTATTGCATACCACTACATACTTGGGGTCTGTCTGTTCTGTTTTTTGTCAGGTGATGGACTCTTGTACAACTGATATCCTTGGCTACTTTTGTATAGTGCCAGTATCTATGGGAAATGGGCTTGGACCTAGCCCATTCTTCCCCTATCCCTTTCCTCCTCTGGATCATGAGTCATAGACACCCTCCATACCTTGGTAGTTCCTATGTTACTACTTTCCCTCATCTGCATCTGCATGGAGTATTCTTTTCGTGGCCTTCCATTACAGGCACGCTCCGGTCCCAACTGGTGGGCTGTGGCCCCCTCCACATCCCTCCTTCTATGGGGACTCCTTCCATTGGTCTGGGTGTGCTAACGGTTTCTACACAAAAGCTCCCCACCTTCTCTCCCGAGCGGGAGTTCTGGAAACATATGATGTGGAGGCCCTCCCTCCTTACATGTTTCTTCTCTCTTGCCCAGGGTTCTACGGAGGATCAGATGGAGTGAATTCTGACATACCTTAGTCGCTCCGGATTGGCCCCGTCGTGCGTGGTATGCCGGTCTCGTTCTCCTTCTGGAGATGTCCCTTGTCACTGCCGCTCAGAGTTGACCTTCTTTTAGGTTCCGGTCTTACATCGGCAGTTAGGGTCTTGGTTGGCGGCATGGCTTCCCCTGGTTCCCTTGGTAACCTTCCTTCAAGGAGTCGCACATACGGTTCCTCCGTACCGTCCTTTACCGTCTGGGATCTGAATATAGTTCTCTCAGCATTCCAGTCTTCTCCCTTTGAGCCCTTGGGGCGATATCTCTCCGGCTCTTGTCCTAAAAGGTAGTTTTTCTTTTTTCTTGTGGCTCTCGCATCCATCAGACGGATGTTCGAGTTGGGGGTGCTCTCTGTAGAGAATCCTTCCTGGGTCTTCACAAGTATAAGGCGTTTCTCCGGCCCATTCCTTTTTTTTCTCCCGAAGGTGGTCTCTGTCTTCCACATCAAGGTAGAAATTGTCCTTCCTTCACTGTCCCTCTCCTTCACTCCCTAAGGCAGGGAGTTACTGTTATTGGCAGCCTCCAGTCCCTTCCGGCGTACGGAATCCATTTTTTCTCATCCGAGGTGGCAATTGCACTATGGATTCGGTCTGCAAATGCAATACCATTCCGCACAGGCTCGGGGTTCCACCCTTAGGTGTCACGGCTCACTCCCCCAAAGTGGTGGGCATTTTCTTGGGCTAGGAGGAATCGCGCTTTGGCAGCACAGTAATGTAAGGTGGAACCGGTCCTCCCTGCACATCTTCGCAAGAAGTTGCCAGGTGCATACTCGTGCATCGATGGTCGCTGCGTGGGCCACGTGGTCTGCAGGCGACAGTTCTTAGTTGACTGCACGGGCTTGCTTCATGGCTCTGTGTTTTTTCCCTCCCTGTTAGACTGCTCTCGGACGTCCCATGGTCTCTGTGTCCCCCAATGAATATGGGCGAGAAAACGAGATTTTGTAAAACTTACCAGTAAAATCTCTTTCTCGCTCTTCATTGGGGGACACAGCACCCACCCAGTATTGTTGTTCGGCCACAGTTGTTGCTGTTGCTGGTTAGAATCTGGTTCGGTTCTTGGCATTGTTGCTGTTCCACATTGTTTCGTTGGTTTACTTGCTTCTCCTACTGCTTCTCACAAATTGAAGCTCTCTATCCTAGTTAGAGGGGGTATAGCTGCCAGGGCAGGAGCTAACAGCTTTATCTAGTGTCAACGCCTCCTAGAGGACATAGCTATAGCCACAGTTCCCCCAATGAAGAGCGAGAAAGAGATTTTACTGGTAAGTTTTACAAAATCCCGTTTTTTATCACTAGTGTAATTAATAATAGAAATCTTCACCAGCTCATAGCGGGCACAGATTTCCATGGATCACGGGCTGGCCAAGATGCAACAATTTTATCAAGAGGCTTATTTTACTCCAACAAGCTTATAACATTACTCATAATATTGTCTAACCAGTAAAGTTGTTTTTCTACCTTTCATAAAATAAATTTGTGCAAACGATACCAGTGACCACAAAAATGCTGTATGTGAGTAATATTTGAATTGCATCTGTTTCACAGGGTGATTTTAAGCTTATGTGTGATAACGCCATGACGTACAACCGCCCAGAGACAGTCTACTATAAGTTGGCAAAGAAGCTGCTACACACGGGCTTCAAGATGATGAGCAAGGTAATAATTAAGCTGATGAAGCATATCTGCATATTTCCATTTTTATTTTTCTCATCCATTTTAAGTTTTTCATTAGCAAATGTGAAACTCCTTTTAGCAATTTAATAGGAACATATCCTTGGTCCTTAGATGTCGGCAATACTCAGGTTTACGTCACAGCCGCACATAACCTTTGTAGCAGGCAGGTAAAGCTAAAGTTCCTTTTACATTATCTCATGATCGCATGAACAGACTTTCCTAAGAATGTTTGTTCGCAATCATTACCAAGTTCCCAGCTATCAGCCAGCAAATGAATAAATTTACATTTGTCATCTGATCGCATCTTTTATGTGGGGATAGCAATAGTCATTTGTCAGCAGCACTCCCTTCACTTAAACAGTGAAGGGCTGCTAATATATGCAAGCTGAATAGGGACAGACATTGGTATAGACAGAGTCTGAATGAGTTCCAATCGACATGCTGTATCGTGGAAATCTGGTGCCGTCAGCCGAACAAACTCGTTCAGCTCACAGCTATCTCTCCTGATCCCCCCCATACATATAGACCCTTGGACCGGTCAAGCATTTTTGTGTCCTCAATGGGGAGAGAGGAGAAGGCCTCTGTCAGAAACCACAGGCAGTGTGAAAAAAAAAAAAGAACACCAAGAAACAAAGAGTTTCTTTAGGTAACATGTTACATTAGTTTAATGAAATAAAAACTTATCTGCAGAAAAGGATATGTAATTCATTATTTTAATTTTTTTTTTCCAGTTAAAATGATTTTAAATTTTGTATTTCTTAAGGCCGCATTCACACGTCTGCAATTTCGTTCCACATTTTGTTGGAATGGAATTGCGGACCCATTCATTTCTATGGGGCCACACGATGTGTGGCCCGGCTCTGGAAATACGGACCTGCACTTCCGGGTCTGCATGTCCGTTTCCGAAAAAAATAGAACATGTCCTATTCTTGTCCGCAATTTTGGACAAGAATAGGCATATTCTATTAGTGTCGGCAATGTGCGGTCTGCAAAATGCAAAACGCACATTGCCGCTGCCCGTGTTTTGTGGATCCGCAAAACACGTTATGGACGTGTGAATGGAGCCTAAAAGTAATCTGTGAATAAGAAAAAACTAATTTGGCACTAATAGAATTAGTTATTTTTATTGCAAAAGAAAACTTCAATAAATGTTGCATATCCCCTGGATAATAAATTAGAAAAAATATATAAATTATATGAATCCCAAAGTAGTGCCATTGAAAAACAGCAAATAAAAAAACCTTGCACACAGCTGCACAAAAGATGTAGAAAAAGAAAAAAAGTGCTTCAATTTTAGTGTCACGCTACCGCTGCAATTTGTATGCAGCGACCAGAGGACCAGACCAGCGGCGCAGAGAACGGCGTTGGAGATGGAGGGGAGTATGATTTTTATTTTTTTGACTTAGCCAATTTGGGGGCTTGTCCGAACAATGCTAGGTCTAACTTAATTTTTTTTCTTCTGCAACATTTTTCAACACATTGTGATTGTATGTTTTTTTTTTTTCTTTCTTTCTTTAAAGATGACCTTTCACCTGGAAAAACATTGTGAACTAAGTATCATGACATATACAGCGGCGCCCAGGGATCTCGCTGCACTTACTATTATCCCTGGGCGCCGCTCCGTTCTCCCGTTATGTCCTCCGGTATGTTGGTTATGTCCTCGGGGACTTGGTTATAGTAGGCGGAGTCAGCCCTTGTTCTGCTGGGCGTCTCCTCCTCCTCCTAGGCTGTAGCGCTGGCTAATCGCAGCGCACAGCTCACAGCCTGGGAGAAAAAAAACTCCCAGGCTGTGAGCTCTGTGCTGCTATTGGCCAGTGCTACAGCCTAGGAGAAGGAGACGCCCAGCAGAACAAGGGCAGACTCCGCCTACTATAACCAAGTCCCCGAACATACCGGAGGACATAACGGGAGAACGGAGAGGCGCCCAGGGATAATAGTAAGTGCAGTGAGAACCCTGAGTGCCGCTGTATATACTTAATTCACAAAGTTTTTCCAGGTGAAAGGTCCTCTTTAAATGTTTCTATTTTGCATGTGCTTGGATTGTTTTTAGCTTGACACTTTTTCATTTTTCTCTTTTCATTTGGGAGCTTTTTGTTGGTGTGCGCATCATTTGGTGTTAATAGTGATCACAAAATCATGCTGCATGAGCATTCAAGAGTAACATTTAGGACTGAGGTAACACCATTGCCATCCCATCCATTCATCCATCATAGCACATTTTGCTATGAAGGGAAATGTAAAGTTCCTGCTGCTCTGTCCTTTTTTGATTCTAGGAACGGCTTTTAGCTTTGAAGCGCAGTATGTCGTTTATGCAGGACATGGATTTTTCTCAGCAGGCTGCTATATTGGGTGATGAGGACACCACAGTTGAGAAACCTATGCCAGAAGTTGCTCTTCCAGCTCCTGTAGAAATTACTAAGAAATCTAAAAAGCCAAGCAAGGAAGTAATAAGGTAAAATCTCATTTTCAGTGTATACCGTATAGTGATAAACCCATTTGTAATAATTAAGACTGACATTTCTTGCCATTTTCACTTGTTTGTTGGTGCTTTATTATGCTCTGTGCTTTGTAGACAATAAATACTATATGTTGCTGCATGGAGGCTGGGTAATAAAAAGTATATCTAATTGTTAAAAGGGATGTGCCGTTCAGTGTGTGTTTGGTTATTTTTAACTTTTAATGTTTCTTTTTGTATTTTTACAGGGTCATTGAAGATGATCAGAGGTATGCAACTAATGGTCTGTTAGCTGTTAAATGCTTGCTTCCATTTAGCGATATTGGCATTTTCTGTTTTTATGTCTTGGCCTTTTTTACAATAGTGACAACAGCAAATGCATTAATTGGTTGTCATTTTTTAAACTGGATTCTTAGCAATTGATAGTTTAATTGTCTTTTTTTTTTTTTTTTTTTTTTGTAATGTGTATGCGCTGTGTGTTTGTGTGAGTGATTATTGCAATATAATTTATTAGAGAAATATGTTCATTTTATAAAAAAAAACTATGTTAAATCTCTTCTTAGCAAAAAGCAAAATCATTCTTTCACATGCTACTGAATTCTGAAGACACTGGATAACTGTATGATACAGAGGCAGACTTTTCAGTCTGCTTCTGGTCTCCCTGTCCCTGCCTTTGCTTCCTTAGCCAGTCCTGCCAAGTAAGGTAAATAAGTAAAAAAAAATATATATATGCAACGTGTCTCTCTGCAAACAGTGGTGTGCACACCCCTCTACCATTCTAGCACGTATTTTGTTAGTGCTGGGACGATAGTGGGAGGAGTAATGCTGCACTGGTCAGCGCTGACATAAGTGCACAGGAACATAGTACACTTTCTGCCAGTACAGATTGCAGTGTATCTGGTTAGTGCTAGGAAGATAGAGAGACCAGCTAGGCTGCTCCGATCACTGCTGACAGTAATTATACAGGAACAGAGGACACAGTTTCCTTCCAGACAGTTTATCTGCTACCAGTGCTGATCAGTGGCTACGGCCATTACCTCTACTTTCCCAGAGAGCCTCTGGTTAGCACTGAGAAGATAGGAACTCGTACAACCCCTTTAAGGGTACTGCTACACTGGTCGTGAGATGGCTGTCATGGCTGAGAGCGCAGAGTAGTGGTGATCCCATAGAAATGAATAGGATCGCAGCATCAGTGACTCGCACGATGATCCCATTCATTTCTACTCTGTGATCCTGGCTGCGACTAGTGTTGCGATCCATCAGAGGATCCATCACCACAAAATGGAGTGCAATCTGCAGGCAGCATGTTATAGAGCAGGAGGAGCTGAGCAGATGAACATATGGTCTTGGCGGAAAAGCTTCAGAAAAACTTGTAATTTATACATCTATATCTCTGTTTTTTCTAAAGACTACTTTCACATTAGCGGCAGCCTTCTCCGGCAGGCTGTTCCGGCTGGTGAACAGCCACAGCGCGGCAAACATGACGAGAGGCGGCAGGAATAAACTACAACATGTCATAATAGTGAATGGGGCCGGAGCAGACTTCCGGCGGCACGCATGCGCTAGCAGCAGCACGGATCCAGCAGGCTGTTCACCCACCGGAACAGCATGCCGGACAAGGCGGCCACTAATGTGAAAGTAGTCTAACTTTAATACCACCCCCATCAGTCACTGATAACACCACCCCCATGTACTGAGAGCTGTTCATGGTGGTGCTCTTGAAGAGGTTGACCACTTTTCGGCTACTGCTTACCAATGTGTATGTAAGATGATTTATATGGCACTTATTAATATTATAACCTGTGTTGATATTCTTTGTTGTTGGCTATATTTTATGTTCTGTCCCATTGTTGGGTAAATCTTCTGTGCTGTCCACATAGAGGTCCTGTCCGTAATATGGCTGCTGATGGGAGGTCATGTTACCAGATATATCACTCGGCCTCCTTTATTCAAGCACATTGTATGTGCATTAAACTCCTAATGGTGCAAGTGCAGTGCATTTAAAGGAGGTGATTTTGTATGGTCACTCCATAAGCAGCCATTTTATGAACAAGACCTCTGTGTGGACAGCAAACAAGATTTAAATATGATGCAGAATTTCAAAGACTTTATTAGTAAGTTCCATATAGTCATCTTACAAATAAGCTGATCAACAGTAACCAGAAAGTGTCCAACCCCTTTAAGTTAATTTTTTTTTTATAATATATCGCTGGCTTTGACGCTCACTCAGTTTCCTGCCCTTCTTCTGGCCATGCTACACTGTGACCTGATGTTGCACCTGATGACACTGTACACAGTTAGGTCACACTGCAGAGCGGGGTCTGAAAGACCACCAGGGAGGGGGAGTAGAGCCAGCACAGCTCTTCCCTCACCGATCCCTGCACCACCCGCGTGTATTTGGACTATAAGATGAGCGCCACTGACCCTCATTTTTTGGTGGAAAAAGTGCATCTTATATTTAAAAAAAAATACAGTATATTACTAGTTATATATAAGCTTTCTCCTATTTATTCTTTATTTTAGCTGCATTTTTGAGCCAGAAGGCAATGCTTGTAGTTTAACAGACAGCACTGCTGAAGAACATGTCTTAGCTCTAGTGGAACATGCTGCAGATGAAGCCAGAGACAAGGTCAACAGAAACTATACCAACTGCAAGGTATGTTCTTTCAGTTGACCCTCCAGTCGCTTTTAAAATTTCATTTTAATTTCATGATGCATAACTAAAATACCTTGTGTCCTCCTTTGTGAATCTAAGGAAGTGAAAGATTAAAATCTCTTCTTAATTTCCATAGAATGGCCACCAGCTTCTCAGACTACTTTGTGCACACTATGCTTTGGTAGTCAGAGACAGACCCCTTGCTCTAGGCTGAACCATCCAAGAACAGGGGCTTGTGTCTGAGAAGCTGTTGGCTGTTCTATAGAAATGAAGAGGAGACTGGGCATCTGGGGAACTGTGCCAAGTATTTTAACTATGTAAGGCTACTTTCACACTAGCGTTCGGCTGTCCACTTGTGAGCTCCGTTTGAAGGGGCTCACAAGCGGACCCGAACGCTTCCGTCCAGCCCTAATGCATTCTGAGTGAACGCGGATCTGCTCAGAATGCATCAGTCTGGCAGCGTTCAGCCTCCGCTCAGCAGGCGGACACCTGAACGCTGCTTGCAGCGTTCGGGTGTCCGCCTGGCCGTGCGGAGGCGTGCGGATCCGTCCAGACTTACAATGTAAGTCAATGGGGACAGATCCGTTTGAAGATGACACACTATGGCTCAATCTTCAAACGGATCCGTCCACCATTGACTTTCAATGTAAAAGTCTGGACGGATCCGCTCAGGCTACTTTCACACTTAGAAAATTTTATACAATATAATGCAGACGGATCCGTTCTGAACGGAGCCACCATCTGCATTATATGAGCGGATCCGTTCAGAACGGATCCGCTCTGAACGCTAGTGTGAAAGTAGCCTAACTATGCTTTTGTATTTTATCAGACAATCATTTCATTCATATGTAGAACTAGAATTCCTGATTGTCTGTAGTAGGAGAAATAAATGTTAGATTTTGGTATGTTACTGAGTGTGTTGTGTTTTTGTTTTTTTCCAGATTGGGTACCTAAAAAAGAACGTGGATGGCAATTTGATTTACTCTGTAGTAAATGCTGACCCTGATGCAGAGGGTAAGTGCAGTTATGCTGTATAAGGTTAAAGGGGTTATCTAGCCAAAAAGTGTCAAAATAATTATTCTCAGTTAAGTATGTAATTTGCCAATTTACCTTAATTAACAATTCACCAGGTTTCTGGCACTTCTAGACACCCTCTTTGTTGACAGGAAGTTCAGTAGCTCTTGACGCAGAGGAAAACTGCTCTGCCTCCCTTCTGTGTTGTGAGCGGAGCAGTGTAATTACAGCTGCTCTGTCCCATTCAGTTAAAATATTACACTGCTCTAACGCTGCAATGTCAATGACAAGCAGGTGAACAGTGAAGAGAACACTGCATTTGCAGGCATGTTCAAACAGCTGATCAGTGGGTGTGCTGGGAGGAATCTGATATCCTGAGAATAGGTCATCAATATGAGAAAACCAGGCAACCCCTTTAACCCCTTCATCCCCTGCATAGAAAATAGACCCTCACACACAACCCCAGAGAATCCAGTAAAAAAAACACACACTGTGATATGCAATGCTATTTCATTATCCGCTGTTTAGAGAGAGATACTAATATTTCCCCAGTCGTCTCCATGGCACCACATCCTGAGAGAGACTGTTTTCCTCTGATAGGACAGGAAAAACCCCACCCCTTCCCTCCATCACCAGTGTTTTTTCCTGGCCCATCGGGATAGGAAGCAGGAGAGGTGTATGGAGGCTCTATACGGGCCCACCAGTATAACTATTATTCAGGCTGAGGTCGGATCCGTAGATTCGGCTCTCCCTCCTCCCCTCATGGCCTGAGCTCGGACGCAAACGGTTGCGCTCCCTGCGAAGATCCCCTCTGCAGCGGTCCAGGAGGATTTCATGTAGAGGGGAAAGAAGATGGCGGCCGGAGCAGCACTGAGATGTGTTCCATCCGGTCGTCAGTGAATGACGTCCGACGCTGGGGGCAAAGCTGGACATCGTGACATCATCCTCGAGCGCCGCAGGTCCTAGAAGGTAAAGAAACGCATAAAAACCCACAGGATGATGGCGTCCAATCAGCGTCTGTCTCTCGCCCAGAGAGCTATCACTGGGACTTTGGAGATCGGGAGCAAGCATGGGTGCCCCCATCATGCCGGGCTCTGGAGCCAAGCCTGCATCAAATCCAGGAGCCGTGAGTAGCTTGACTTCAGGCACATGGTGTTCACTTATTTCCCTAGTTAGCTGATCCTTCTCTCCCTTATACTTCCAGGGAGAAAAGGATTCTGCTTATGCTCCTAAGAAAACAAGGAAATGTGGAATATGTTATAAGGGGTTGCCCAGTACTGGGGCTAAACCCTTATGTAAGGAATGTACTTCCAATATCATGAAAGCTGAATCCTCTAGTTTTCTTGAAAATATCAGAACACTAGTTAAGGTGGAGGTTCAGTCCGCTTTAGCATCTAGGGACCCAGCTCCCACGAAGATTCCTCCTCAAAGCATCCCTGGTACTCGCAATCTGGTTTCCGACTCAGACTCCAAGGTGTTAGAAAGCTCAGACTCTGAATCTATGCAAAAACCATATGCATCTTCGGACGAAGACAATGAATATAAAAGATATTTATTCAATCCGGATGACATTGAGGAGCTCATAAAAGCTATCAGAGCTACGATACAAATGGAGGTGCCAAAAAAAAACAAGATGGCACAGGAAGAAATATTTGGCGCACTGGTGGAAAAGAGAAATTCTGTATTCCCGGAGCCAGATAATGTGCAAAAATTAATCAAATCGGAAGGAGAAAACCAGACACGGGTTCTTTTATTCCCAGAGGGATTAAAAGGCGATATCCTTTTAGTGTGGAAGATTGCACAGATTGGGAATCTATCCCCAGAGTGGACGCACCAGTAGCAAAGGTTGCAAGACATACTGCCCTACCCTTTGAAGACTCGGCACAACTTAAGGATCCCATGGACAGGAAGGCTGAAAGCCTTCTAAGGAAAACCTGGGAGTCTAAGGCTACATTCACACGTCAGTATTTTTCTATAATCCGAATTTCGGTCCGTTTTTTGCGGATCCGTTGTTCCTGAAAATGTTTCCGTATGTCATCCGTTTTTTTCGGATCCACGGAAACATGTATACATTTCAATAATCAAATAAAGTTGTTTGGATTTCTTTGAAAAAAAAATTGAAAAAAAAAAATTAAAAAAAATTTTGCTATGTGTTTCCAGGAACGGATTCCGCAAAAAACGGAAGACATACGGAATGACATCCGAATGTCTTCCGTTTTTTGCGGATCCATTGACTTTGTATTGTACCAGGATCCGAATTTTGCGGAAAAGAATAGGACAGGTTTTATATTTAAACGGACATGCGGAACAGAACAACGGAAACGGACAGCACACATTGTGCTGTCCGATTTTTTGCCAGGACCCATTGAAAATGAATGGGTCCAGATCTGGTCCTGATCTGTTCCGCAAAAAACGGAACAGATCAGGAAAGAAAAAACGGACGTGTGAATGGACCCTTAGGCGGCCCTTCTTAAACCTGGGGTAGCCTCTGCATGCGTAGCCAGAACCTTAAATTTATTGTTAGAACAACTAGAAATTCATCTGGTTAATAAAACAGTGCAGGATCAAATCCTTGAGAGTATTCCCCTGTTAAAAATGGCAACCAGTTTTTTAGCTGACGCAGCTGCCAAATCCGTGTAACTCTCAGCCCGTACAGCAGTCTTATCCAACACGGCGAGGCACACTTTATGGCTTAAGGCTTGGTCTGGGGATATGTCCTCCAAAAACTAGCTTATTTCCCATCCTTTCCATGGCCAATATGTATTCGGACATAATTCTAGATGTTGCTACTAATAAAAATAAAGGTTTCCCAGAAGAGAAATATAGGTCGAAAAGACATTTTCGTGACCGACAGTATCAAACAGAAAATAAGAGGAATAAAGGGAAAATCGGGAGATGGAGTTATGCAAAAGGGGGAGAGGAAGGAATTTTCTTTTTAACCCCAACAGAGGAGAACCCTCTACTAACCCCAAACAATGGCACTCCTTTCTAAAAACATGGGAGCAAGTAACCTCAAATACATGGGTACTAAACATCATAAAAGATGGTTACAGGATAGAGTTAGATTCTTCCCCTCCACAAAAAAATTTCATCACCACCCTTCCACCCCCCCCCCCCCCCGCCCCTCAGATATGTACCTTAAGAAAAGACATAAAAGATTTACTAAGCTTAGCTGCAATAGAACCTGTCCCAGAAAATCACCTAGGACAGGGCCATTATGCCTGTTTATTTATAGTAAAAAAAAAAAAAAGGGAAATCGCGGGTCATAATAAATGTAATCACTTGAACAAATACGTCACGTTTCAAAAATTCAAGATGGAAACTCTAAGATCAGCAGTAAAACTAATTTTAAAAAATGACGCAGTAATGGCCTCAACCGATTTAAGAGATGCGTAGTACCACATCCTGCTACACAGGAAATCGAGGAAATTCCTAAGAATTGCAATCCAGTCAAAAGGTCATATCCAACATTACCAGTTTACGCATCTGCCCTTCAGGATTTCCGCAGCGCCTAGAGTCTTTACAAAGGTCATGGCGGAGGTAGTGGCGGATGTAAGACAGCAAGCAATCAGCGTCATCCCATATATGGCCGACCTTCTGTTTGTTGCAACAAAGTTCTATTGTCAAACCACATACAAATAGTTCTGAACCATCTCCAGTCCCTAGGATGGATTATCAACTGGGAGAAATGAGACCTGTCTCCAAGCAGTCAAAAAATATTCCTAGGGATATCCCTGGACTCTATTTCTCAGAGATCGTTCCTCCCGCCTGTAAAAATAAAAAAGCTACAAAACCTATTAAAATTATTCAAAAATAGGAAGTTCTGCTCCATTCAAAGAGCAATGAAGGTTCTAGGCAGCCTTTCTTCATGTATCCCGGCAGGATCTTGGGCTCAATTTCATCTAAGACCCCTTCAAAAACATGTTATCCAGATGGAACAGATCTCAGACAACTATAGACAAACAGATCTTCCTGGATGTAAGTGTAAAAAAATTCCCTAAACTGGTGGCTCAGAAACAACCTAAAAAACTGTATTTCTCGCTCATATCATTGGGGGACACAGGACCATCGGTATAGCTTGCTGCTGCCACTAGGAGGCGACACTAGGCTGAAAGCTGTTTGCTCCTCCCCTGCAGGCTATACCCCCTCCAGCCTGGAGAGAGCATATCAGTTTTTAGCTTAGTGTCGTAGGAGGCAGACCTCCCTGGCGTTGCAATTTTTATTTTTTATTGATTTTTTTTATTTTTTTTTCACAGACTCCGGATGGGGGTCCAGGGTCGCTTGCGTCCCTGCATCCCCGGGAGGCTGGCCGGCGTACCTCGTTCACCGCCTTGCCCACCCCCAAGAAGGAAAAGTGGACAAGGGCAGCCTCGCTCCCCTGCTTCCCCCCAGCTACAGGGTCATCCTCCCTTCAGCCCTCCTCTGCCCGGACCCCTGTCACCTGGTGCCAGCGGTCAAAGGGTGACCCTGCTGGTGATACAACTGAGGGTGAAGACCACAGATGAAGACAGGTAAGTGGATCTTCACCCTCAGTGACCACCTCTCCCCAGACTCCCTCTCTCAGTGCGACGTCCACAGGAGGAGCGCCCACATACTCGGGTCTGTGCAGTAAGCCGACCAACCTCCCAGCTCCATCCCCTCCACCGTGCCGCATTATCCCCGTGCAGCTGAGGCTTGTCGGCCACCGCCACTTCGGGCGGTCCGCTCTGGCACCTCATGCTGTCCGCTCCCGCCGCTTACCTCGCCGCTGCACTGCGCACAGCACTTGGTTTACAGTGCGGTTGCAGTCGGCATTCAGGCCTCATGTGGTACGCCAGGGAGAGTGCCTTGGTTGGGCGCCGGGACACACGGTACGCCGCGGTAACCGGAAGGGGGCCTCCACGGGCAGACATATTGGGGAGGAGCATTAGGCGCGCTGGCCGCGGCTGCGGTCACGTGCACGGAGGGGGGCGGGGTGCGGCTTTCCCGCTTTAATCAGACTGCCGCTCCTGGGCTTTAAGGGGGCGTGGCTTATTCTCCCGCCCTGCTACATCTTCCTGTTCTTTCCGGCGCAGCGTGGGTAGGACACAGGACCTGGGATCCCTCTCCGTTTTCTGGTAGGCTATAGATACCCCGTCCAGCAGGAGTTCTGACCATGTCTGACCCGGCCACTGACCCCCCTCAGACAACCTGTAGGACCACTTACTATGCCTGTTCCGTGTGTTCAGCTAAATTCCCTCGGGGCCAGTCACTATCGCTGTGCTCGGCTTGTCAGAAGCCTGCGCAGAGCAATCCCCCTAGAACACTGCAGCCCACAGAAGACTTAGATCGTCCTGTTCAGGGGGAACCAGACTGGGCAAGGTCTCTGTCACGGGCAGTGGAGGACCTCTCTAAGATCTTCCATTCCACCCTTTCATTGCTGGGTCGTTTAGTGGAGAAATCACCACCGGTGCAATCCGCGCAACCGCATTGCACGCAAACCAGAGGCAGACCTCCTAGTAAGCGCCCCAGAGCAGGCACCCGTTCCTCCTCTGACGCCTCAGCATCCCCCCCTGCTCCTGGCTCCCAGTCACAGGCGTCCTCCCTGTTAGGCGACGCACTGTCAGAGGGTGAGCTTGGGGATTCGGATGCGGATATGGACCTGGAGCACTCTTCTCAGATTGCTTCCATGGTGGATAGCCTGATTTCGGCGATAAGGGTTCAGGAGGACCTTCCCTCCACTAGCCAACAAGGGGTGTCGTTTCTGCGTGCAAAACAGACCCCAAGGCGTTCCCGTTACACGAAGATTTTTCTATTGTGGTTAACAAGGCTTGGGACCAGCCGGGTTTGCGTTTTGTTATCCCAAAACGCCTAGACCTACTCTACCCCTTTCCACGCGAGACCGTGGAACAATGGTCCTCCCCGCCGAAGGTGGACCCGCCGGTGGCTCGCTTAGCAAAATCTACGACCATTCCGGTAGCGGATGGTTCTTCCCTCCAGGATCCGGTGGACCGTCGCGTAGAGTCGCTCTCCAAGTCAATCTTTACGGCGAGCGGTTCGGCACTGCGTCCGATTTTCGCATCCGCCTGGGTGGCCAAGGCGGTTTCGGAGTGGTCCCTCCGGTTGAGCCAGGACATTTTGTCCAACCTCCCGCCCGCTGAACTCGAGTTGTCTGCGCTCCAAATTTCCCATGCGGGGAAATATCTCTGTGAAGCGGCACTGGATGCTGGGTCGATGGTCGCCCGTGCCTCAGCTCTCGCCACTTCGGTCTGCCAGGAGTTGTGGCTCAAGGCCTGGAAGGCTGATTCTTCCTCTAAACGCTCTCTCTTAAAGCTTCCGTTTTCTGGGGCTCGGCTTTTTGGGCCAAAACTGGATGTAATAATCTCAGAAGCTACGGGTGGGAAAAGCACCCATCTGCCCCAACCCAAAGCGAAGCAGCCTTTTCAGTCCAGGTCTGCGTCTTCACGCTTCCAGTCCTTTCGCCGTCTTTCGGGCACCCGTTCAGTTCCCACCTCCACGGCGGGACCGCCCAACCAGGATCGGCGGAAAGGCCCGTCCTTTAAGCCCCAGCAGGCCTGGCGTCCGCGTGCTCAGCAACCTCGCGCAGCACGTAAGCAGCCTTCAGCATGAAGGTTTGTCCCCACCCTCTCAGGTGGAGGGGCGTCTTCTCCTCCTGTTCCAGGACATTTGGCACGCCCACATTCCGGACGCATGGGCGCTCGAGGTAGTTTCCTCGGGCTACAAAATAGAATTCAGGTCCCTCCCCCCCAACCGTTTCTTCCTTTCCCAGCCTCCCAGGGATCCTATCCGGGCCGCGGCTTTTTTGCACGCCGTTCAGTCCCTACTCCTGTGGGGGGTGATTTCTCCGGTGCCACCGGAGGAGCGTTTTACAGGTTTTTATTCCAACCTGTTTGTGGTTCCCAAAAAGGAGGGCGATGTGAGACCGGTGCTGGACCTCAAACTTTTGAACCGTTATCTGCGGGTTCAGAGGTTCAGGATGGAATCTCTTCATTCCGTTGTGGCCTCACTGGTGCAGGGGGAGCACATGGCGTCATTGGACGTGCAAGATGCGTATCTCCACATACCCATCGCCACAACACACCAACGTTTCCTCAGATTTGCCATCCAGTCGGATCACTTCCAGTTCGTCGCTCTGCCGTTCGGTCTGGCGACGGCCCCGCGGGTATTCACGAAGGTTCTAGCACCTCTAGCACCCCTTCTGGGGATTCTGCAGTCCAGGGGCATTACCCTTCTCCCATACCTGGACGACATCTTAGTCAAAGCCCCGTCAGCGTCGCAATGCGCAGACAGTCTTCAGATTACGATGAGCACGCTCACTCGCTTCGGGTGGATTCTCAACCGACGGAAATCATGCCTGTCTCCTACCACTCGGATCAGGTTCCTGGGTATGACTCTGGATTCCAAGGCTGCCGTGGTGCGTCTGCCTCTGGACAAGAGATCGGGCATTCAGAATGCAGTGGATCTGCTCACCCGGCGTCGCAAGGTATCGATTCGCAACTGCATGCGAGTTCTGGGGCTGATGGTGGCCTCATTCGAGGCGGTACCGTTCGCCCAGTTCCACACCAGGGAGTTTCAGCGGCTCATCCTGTCCTCCTGGGACAAGTCCCGGGATTCACTGGACCTCAGGATCTCGCTGTCTCAGCCCGTTCGCAAGGCTCTCTCCTGGTGGATGGTTCCGGACCACCTGTCTTCGGGGAAGTCGTTCCTGCCGGTGTCGTGGACGGTGATTACGACCGACGCCAGCCTCCGGTTGGGGAGGGGTCTTCGGTACCCGGACAGCCCAAGGAATCTGGTCTCTGTCGGAGTCCAAACTACCCATCAATATCCTGGAGCTCCGGGCCATCTACCTCTCCCTCTGCCATTGGACCAACGATTTGCGGGGCCGTCCGGTCAGGATACAGTCGGACAACACAGCGGTTGCCTACATCAATCACCAGGGGGGGACGCGCAGTGATCTCGGCGATCTTCATCCCGGGCGTGGACAATTGGACGGCGGATTTCCTCAGCCGAACAACGGTGGACTCGGGGGAGTGGTCTCTCCACCCGGAGGTGTTCGAGGACCTTTGTCTCCGGTGGGGTCGCCCGGAAGTGGATCTAATGGCATCTCGGATGAACCACAAACTCCCGTGCTTCCTGTCTCGCACAAGGGACCCGATGGCCTACGACGTAGACGCTCTCGTGGCACCGTGGGACAACTTCAGTTTTCTGTACGTGTTCCCGCCGCTGCCGCTTCTACTGCGGATTCTTCGCAGAATCAGGATGGAGGGTGTTCAAACGCTCCTGATTGCCCCAGACTGGCCGCGCCGAGCTTGGTACTCGGAGCTCGTTCTTCTCCTGGGGGACGCGCCGTGGCCTCTTCCACTCAGGCCCGACCTGCTCTCACAGGGCCCAGTCTTCCACCAGGGTGTACATACGCTGCGTTTGACGGCGTGGCTATTGAAACTTTCCTGCTGAAGAAAAGGGGTTTCTCGGATGCGGTCGTTCGCACAATGATTAGGGCTCGGAAGCCCTCCTCCGCGAAAATCTACTATCGAACGTGGAAGTCGTTCCTAAAATTCTGTGAGGACAGGGGCCTCCCCTCTAGGAAGTTTTCCCTCCCTACGGTTTTGGCCTTTCTTCAGGCAGGTTTGGAGCTGGGTCTGGCCCTGAGTTCGTTGAAAGGGCAGGTTTCGGCCCTTTCCATATTTTTCCAGCGTACGCTGGCGGTACTGGGCCCGGTCAAGACCTTCATGCAGGGTGTTGCGCACACCGCGGTCCCATATCGGCCACCGTTGCATTCCTGGGACCTGAATTTGGTGCTGGTGGCACTTCAGTCCGAGCCGTTTGAACCCCTGCGAGAAGTCTCCCTCCGCATGTTGTCATGGAAGGTCGCATTCCTGGTTGCCATTACTTCCATACGTCGGGTGTCAGAACTGGCGGCGCTGTCGTGCAAGGAGCCCTTCTTGGTGTTCCATCAGGATAAGGTGGTGCTCCGGACGGTGCCGTCGTTTCTGCCGAAGGTGGTGTCGGCGTTCCATGTCAATGAGGACATTGTCCTGCCATCGCTTTGCCCTAAACATTCCCATCCTAGGGAAATGGCGCTTCACCGTTTGGATGTGGTGCGGGCCTTACGGATCTACCTTGCCGTGGTGGCCTCCTTTAGGCGAGCGGACTCCCTGTTCGTGATTCCGGAGGGTCCTCGTAAAGGTTTGGCGGCATCCAAGGTGGCGATTGCTCGGTGGATTAGATTGGCCATTAACGAGGCCTACCGCTCCAAGGGCAGGGTTCCTCCCCCTGGTATCATGGCTCACTCTACCAGGGCGGTCAGGGCTTCTTGGGCGACCTTCACCACGCTTCGGCGTCTCAGCTGTGTAAGGCAGCAACTTGGTCTTCGTTGCACACCTTCACCAAGTTTTACAAAGTGTATTCGTTCGCGTCGGCGGATGCCGCTCTTGGCCGCAGGATCTTGCAGGCCGCAGTGTAGTGTCTCGCCTGTGGGACTTGGGGCCAGTGGTTTTCCCGCCCCGGGGACTGCTTTAGGACGTCCCATGGTCCTGTGTCCCCCAATGATATGAGCGAGAAAACAAGATTTTTGTGAACTCACCTGTAAAATCTCTTTCTCGCTTTATTAATTGGGGGACACAGCACCCACCCATTGTTGTTGGTTTCTACTGGGTCCAGTGGTCCAAGTTGCCGGTTGGGACTGGTGTCCGGTTCGGTTGTTTTGTTGTACTGTGGTCTTTCCTAGTTATGTTTTGTTTCGGTACGTTTTCTCCTACTGCTGAAGCACAAACTGATATGCTCTCTCCAGGCTGGAGGGGGTATAGCCTGCAGGGGAGGCGCAAACAGATTTCAGCCTAGTGTCGCCTCCTAGTGGCAGCAGCAAGCTATACCCATGGTCCTGTGTCCCCCAATGAATAAAGCGAGAAAGAGATTTTACAGGTGAGTTCACAAAAATCTCGTTTTTGGAATCAAGATCGACCCTTTGAGATCACGACGGATGCCAGCCTTCGAGGCTGGGGAGCTGTGACTTGGCACGAAACCTACCAGGGATAATAGACAGTTTCCATAAAACAGCAATCCTCGAATTTCAGAGAATTGCAAGCAGTTTGGGAGGCTCTGAAGAAAACACAACATCTGTCAACACGTCGTCACGTCCAAATTACCTCGGACAACTCAACGGCATGGTCATTCGTTAAGCACCAAGTAGGGACTAGACATCATTTACTCCAAAATTAGTCAAACAAAATATTTTCGTGGGCGGAGTAAAATATACAATCAATATCAGCAGTCATGAGCCGTCATGCTCTAGATCCGGGGGAATGGAGGCTATGTCCGAAGATTTTCCCGATGATGACACAAAAATGGGGCAGGCCATCAATAGATATATTTGCATCACCAGAAAATCGCCAAGTGATTAAATTCTTTACTCTCAACCCAAGGGATTGCCCAACAGCAGTGGATGCATTCAATCAAGACTGGACAACACGCCTAGTGTGTGTGTTTCCACCCATCCCTCTAATTCCCAGGGTCCTTTAAAAATTCTTGAAAGAGAAATGCACCCTGATCTTGGTGGCCCCCTTCTGGCCCAAAAGGAGCTGGATTGCTTTTTAATGAAGTCACTCAGCCTGGACCCCCCCCCCCCCCGCCACCCCCCCCTTTCTTTTACCTCTGAGGTTGGATCTACTACACCAGGGACCCATTCCTCATCCAAATGTACAGATCTTAAAATTGTCGGCTTGGATCCATCCTATTGAAATTAGGACTATCTGAGAAGGTGGTTGCCACCTTACTCCTGAGCAGAAAACAAACAAACCATACTTCAAAGTCTGGAAAAAATTTGCTGAATGGTCCGGGAATTCTTTTAATCAGTTTAAACAGAATATCTCATCGATCTTGGATTTTCTACAAGACTGCCTACACATGGGGCTATCTCCTAATACCCTTAGGGTCCAAGTATCAGCTTTAGGAGCCCCATACAATACTAGCCTTGCAAAATGTCCATGGATAGCCAGGTTTCTTAAAGCGGCAGACAGGATTAGGCCAACGATCAAAAACATGGTAGCTCCTTGGGATCTTAATACAGTACTATCGGGTCTAACCTCCGGTTCCTTTTAACCTCTGGAATTGATTTCCATAGAATGGCTTACTATTAAAACCATATTTTTAGTGGCAATAATTTCAGCAAGGCGGGTGTGTGAACTTCAGGCCTTATCTTTTCAGGATCCCTTCCTTACGATATTTCAGGACAAGCTGGTATTTAGGTTAGATCCAACCTTCTTACCAAAGGTGGTATCTACCTTTCATAAGTCACAGGACATCGTACTTCCCTCCTTTTTTATGCCAATCCCAAAAATAACCAAGAAGCTATCTTCCATACCCTAGACATTAAGGGGCAGTCCTAAAATACCTAGAAACAACTAGGGAGTGGAGAGTCGACAAGAATCTTTGTATCCTATTTTACGGGCCTAATGGGGGAAAAAGGCAGCAATAAGTTAGATTTCCAGATGGATAAGAACAGCCATCTCAGAAGCTTACAAAATCAGAGGGAAGGAAGCACCTTCCCTTAGAGCGCATTCGACAAGAGGCATGGCCGCTTCTTGGGCAGAAAGGTCTTCAGCCTCCCTACAGCAAATTTGTAGAACGGCAACTTGGAAGAGGGTCCACACTTTTTGCCAAACATTACAAATGGAATATTTTTTCTAGCGAAGACATGGCTTTTGGACATAAAGTCCTTTGTGCCATTGTCCCTCCCTAATAATTTATTTGATATTTCTCAGGATGTGATGTCATGGAGACGACCGGTAATCCTGTTTCCTGGAATTCTCCATGACACCACATGCTTCCCACCCATTTATTTTGGATTATGGATGACTAATTTTCCATTATAATATAAACTACGTTATCCCTTCATCCTGGGGTTGTCTCGTTAAAATACACTGGTGATGGAAGGAAGGGGTGGGGTTTTAAACCTCTCTGTGTTTTTTCCTGTCCTATCAGAGGAAGACTGTCTCTCTCAGGATGTGGTGTCATGGAGACTTCCAGGAAACCAGATTACCGGTGAGTGTAATACTTCCATGAATTCAGAACCAGGGACAAATGAATTAACGGCTTCTAGGCTTCTTTATGAGCTCACTATGCCAGCACTAAGGGGAAGGGGAGAATAGGGAACCTTCTGGGCATGCAGGAGAACGTGGACCAGCATTCTGGCCACATGAGAAAAAGCAGGGCCACCACCAGATTGGAAAATGTAATGTACATTACATTTTCCTATCTTCATTACATGTTATTGCCTTAATACATAATTTGAAGTGTCTTTATGCATTGCATTCAATAAACAGGATAACCCATTTAAGTGGAAGAAATTATTGTCAGAATATGGTAAAGTAATGAATAATTATTAAGAAGATGAGCTTGCTAATGTGTTATAAATAAGCTCCTTCAGAAATATGATAAATATGTATAATAGTTGGCTTCATATGGTTTACATTCACCATAATTATATCACTTAAGGATTTTAGCAGCACATGACTGCTGCTCCCGTGCCACTGCACTATAGCCTGACATACCACATCAGATGAGTTATACTAGGCTTTTTAGCAGAGCTGAGCTGGCACAGTCAGGAGCCGAGATATATGCTCCTGTCTGTACAGCATTCACTGCTGTCCCACAGTGGTGGAAATTTTAATGTAGGATTTTGGAAATGGCACTATACCCTATGCTGTGTATGAGTGTTTTAATGAGTTTAGAAGTCACTGCTGCAGAGTAAGGCTTATTAATGTACAGTACAAGATCTCTTTTCCATCCTCTCCAGGATGACGGATGTTCCATTGTTTTACTGTCTTCTGCTTTTCCAGAGAGAACTTTGAAATGCAGACAATTCACATCAATACTTGTGCAGCTATTATGGAAAATATTATTTAATCTTGACAAACCACTTTACTGTTTCTCAGGCCTGTTTGTGAATTACCATATATATATGACGCATTTTTTTCTAGGGTTGCACTGGGTATTGAATTATCAATACTTTTGTACCTGTATCGATTCGATAACGGCATTTGCCATTTAACATAACTAGAGTGCTCTCAGTGTGCTCCATGTTCCCTCAGCAGCACAGGGGAGAAGAAGTCACTCTCTCTCTCTCTCTCTCTCTCTCTCTCTCTCTCTTCCCTGTGCAGCTGCTGCCACCGATGAGAGGAGGAGTGGAGGGGCTGTGGCCACTGCGCCACTAATGAAGATAAATAATCCATTAATACAGATACAGGAGGCGGGTGTATCTGTATTAATGGTTTAAAAACATTGGTGGTGCAGTGCCCCCACCACCACCACCACCCAGTACTAAATCACTGGTGGCGCAGTGCGCCCCAACCCCAACAGTATTAAGGGTCCCCTCCCCTTCTCCTCATTGATGGTGCAGTGGCAGTTGTGATCGGAGCCCCAGCAGTGTAAGGGTCCATTCACACGTACGCAATTCTGTTCCACATTTTGCGGAACGGAATTGCGGACCCATCAATTTCTATGGGGCCGCACAATGTGAGCACTTCTGGGTCCACATTTCCGTTCCCGAAAAAAAATAGAACATGCCCTATTCTATTAGTGTCGGCGATGTGCGGTCTATGAAATGTGGAATGCACATTGCCGATGTCCGTGTTTTGTGGATCTGCAAAACACACATGTGTTAATGGACCCTAATCGCGGGGCTCCGATTGGTTAAGAGGTGAATAGGACAAGGGATTAAAAGACCCCAGGTTCTGGCCCGTAAGGGGGGGAAATAGTTCTTAAATAAAAAGTTTTAAATTTTTTTTAAAGTTCCAAAAAATGCGGAATGCACACAGCTTTTTTGGTGTTTTTTCATTTTTTTTGCGCGGTATCAAGTATCGCAATACTTTTTCATGGTATCAAAATACTTTTTCATGGTATCGAAATCAAATCAAAATTTTGTTATCATGACAACCCAAAAGTGGGGGGTAAAAATTGCAGTGCATTATGGAAGCTCTCACTAGTATGCAGAAGGGGCAAGTGTGGCATGCCTTGGTCTTCTCTGGGCAGGGGCTGCACTGTCCTGACTGCGTAGCGCATCAGCACATGGTGCGCGCAATATGACCTGACACTGTGAGACGTCAGGTCACAGATACTGCAGGCCTGGAAAAGACCAGGGAGTGGTGAGTGCAGGAAGAGCGGCTGAATGTGCAGAGTGGCAGTGCATCTCAAGCATTAGAGGTAAATACTGGGGGGTCTAATGACATATTTTTTTTTCTGATTTACCTCCTGTAAAACGTAGAGGCATCTTATAATCCTGTGCGTCTCATAAACCTAAAAAATACGGTATTTGGAATGATTATCACAAAACTCATTATTTTTATTGTAGATGAAGAAACCCATCCAGTGGATTTAAGTTCTTTGTCAAGCAAACTTTTACCTAGCTTTACCACATTGGGTTTTAAAGATGATCGCAGACATAAAGGTAAGATACAATTAAGGTCATTAAAATGTTTAGATTGCCACCACGTTTGCTATGGCTCTTTTTTGAGTTGTTGTATACAAATAATCGATTTTAAATTTTATGGTTTATGGTATGATCTTTGAGCTGAGCAAGTTATCAGAAAGACAGACATATACTCTGATAAATTAGCGAACATATATTATGAGTTGCATGAAGATTGTAGAAAAAAAACTGATTAGTTTAAGTGTCTAGTGAGTGTGGAATACATTTATTAATAAAAGTTGTGATATTATGACATTCCAGTTTATAGAGATATTATGACAAAAACAGTAATGTGAAGAAGTGTTGACAACCATGTAATAATCTTTCATTTTTTAACATATATTCATTTACATGTTTTATTCTCAATGACCTCGCCTTTGCTTTTAGATATTGTTTGTGTGATGAAAAAACAATGTATACAAATTACTTAGCAGTAATTGTGTAAAAACTCACTTACTGGTTTACAGTATACTGGGGTTTATGGGGTTCAAATTGACTGTATCTTCCAAAGGGTCACACAAACCTGTGTTGACACCTCAGAACACAGTCTGGCGTCTGTGTCCTTTTACCAGGCAAGCACATTAGACAATTTTCAAAGAGGTTATGAGGTGCAGTAATATGTTGATATAGTTTGGATATTATCTCCAGTCATTGAAATAAGAATGACCAAAAGGTTCATGATTTGATGGTAATGTGTGACCTTTAGAGCCTGTTTTTATCATGACCTTATTAAACCAGGCATATTGCCTTGTAGGGTTGATGATGCTGAGTAAAACACTAGAATTCTTTTGTATAAGGGGTTTGTAATGACCGATATACATAACATGTTATATTTATGTAAATTACTTAGTTGGAGCACCAGGAGGCTGGCCAAAGAGCTAGGAGCATCTCTAGTGCAATGCCACCGTCTAAAGTGTCTATTAAAACTATACTATTAGTTGAAAATGTGAAAGCCTGTTTGCTAAAAGTATCCCATAGGTTAAAACCTGTAAAAAAAAAAAAAATCTAAAATTAAAGTGGTTCAGACCTTTAGTATTTAATATTGTATAATTTGCTTAAAAATAGCTGGTCTAAAAGCCCAGAGGACTTATAATATTCTAAAACACTTTTGTTTCTTAATTATGCAGTGGTATTTTGTTATTTTTTCATAAATAGCAGTTGTGTGTATTGATGTACGTTTTTTGTTTTTTGTAGTCACATTTCTTAACAGTACCAGTACAGCCCTGTCTTTACAAAATAATACTCTCTTCACTGATCTTAAGCCTGATGAGATGGAACTAATGTACGCTGCTTATGGTGATGACACAGGGATACAATGTGCTCTTAGGTAAGAGTATTTTGTAACAAGGCCAAGTAAAGTAAAGGGTTTATTCGACCTTTGAAAAACAAAAATTGTAAAATAAAAGATAAAAAATACTTCTCCTGTCCCCTGCCAATCCAGCACAGACATGCTTGCGGTCCCCCAAGGCTTTTTTCACTAGCAGTCAGTGCATGCCTACTGCAGCCATCAGTGGCATCAACGGTCATGTGGCGTACTACTGATATCTTGCATCAGTTTGCCAGATGTTCAGCACGTTACCGCTGAGGCCAATGCAGTAGTGATAGGTCAGCCACTTGTATACAAAGAGTTTGTGCACCACCGGAGATTCTGTGCTGGATCAAGGGATTGGATAAGTGAGCATTGTTTGTATTGTTTTTATTTATGTTATAAATGTTGCCACTATTTATTTACTTTTGTTTTAAAGCTTGTATACTTTAAAGTGTAACTATTTGTTTTAGGTAGTTTTTCAGAATAAGAATAAATAATTATAATATAATCTTATAGGGCATGTATATGGTATCGTTTAGCAGCGTTCCCCTGTGTTATCTCTGTCCGTAATTCTCAGTTTTCTGTGAGCTGGTGGAGATTACCTGGTACAATGTCTCTGATACATAGGACGTGGAAAAACAGGATATTCCACTCCCTATGTCTCTATAGCAAAACCTCAGAAGCAGCAGCAGTGATGGAAGGCATTATACAGCAGCTCTGAGTAGTTTAGAGGTGGATCCAGCAATGAATTAAGACAGGAAATAACTTACAAGACATCAGCAGTATCTCTGCTCTTGCCTTTCTCCAGAAGCCTCGCCCTCCTGCTCCTTCCCTTCCTCTCTCCATAAACTGGTATGTAATGCAGACAATATTAGAACATTTCAATTTTTTTTTGTGGAACGTAAATACAGAAACGGAATACACACGGAGTACCTTCCATATTTTATTTTATTTTTTTTATATATTTTTGGGTGAACTAATTGAAATGAATGGTTCCGTATACGGTCCTCAAAAAAAGAAAAGTAACGTAATTAAAATACGTTTGTGTGCAAGGGGCCAAAGGCTAAAATTATGTGACTAAGGTGTTAAAAATGCGTTTGTGTCCCTTGAGTTGTGCGCCAACAAGATTTACTGCAGACACATTAAAAATTTTAATGTGACTGTTAGGAGGTTAATGTAGGGCATGTATCTGGTTGGTGTGGCTTATTGTTAGGCCAGGATGAATTGGGGTGAAAAATGGCATCTGTACCTCAACTCAACACAGATTCTGGCATGAAAGTGCCATCATTTTACCTGTGTGAATGTTGACAGATTTGTCAAACAATAAGTATGCAAATATTTCAATAATTTACTCTTGTTAGATCGCACAAAAATTGGAAAGATTTAAAAAATAATGCTCATATACTTAGATGTACTGTTTCATACTTATGTTGCCCCTTGATGTCCTTTGAATTCCCTTGCAGAACTTCCACCTAAGGCCTCATTCACATGTCTGTATATGTGCTCTCCACATCTGTATGTCTGTTCTGTGGCCCTGCAAAAAAAGGCACTCTTTTGAATGGGTCCGCAAAAATGGATGTCACAAGGATGTTGTCCATATTTGGCACACCCACATTTTGTAGACCACAAAATACATATGATTGTGTGAATGCACTCTAAGGGCTGTTTCACACGAGCGGATGCCGTGCATGTCATCCGCAGAGTGACAGCCAAGCCCTGCACTGGACAGCAGAGACACATAGCATTAACATGGTTGATGATTCTCTGTGCTTCTCTGTGATCTACAAAATCACAGTAAGATAAAGTTGTCACCGTGACTTTGTAGTAAAAATATTAGAGAGACACGGAGCATTATCAATCATGTTAATGCTACATGTCTCTGCTGTCCAGTGCGGGGCTTGGCTGCCATTCACGCTGCGGATGTCACGCACGGCATTTGCTCGTGTGAAACAGCCCTAAGGGTCCATTCACACGCATCTAAGCTGTTTAAGAGAATTTAACATTTTAGACAAGCTCTGAAACAGCCTAAAATCTAAAAAAATATATAATGTTCACCCCATTTCTCTAGTGCCATTCTCTGCGGCACTGCTCCTGTCCTGCTACCACTACTTGTTTACAAACGGTAAGGCCTCTTTCACACGGGCGAGTTTTCCGCGCAGGTGCAATGCGTGAGGAACGCATTGCACCTGCACTGAATTCGGACCCATTCATTTCTATGGGGCTGTGCACATGAGAGGTGATTTTCACGCATCACTTGTGCGTTGCTGGAAAATCGCAGCATGCTCTAGATTGTGCGTTTTTCACGCAGCGCATGAATAAAAGTGAATGGGGCTGCGTAAAAAATGGAAAGCATCCACAAGCAAGTGCGGATGAGGTGCGATTTTTCACGCATGGTTGCTAGGAGATGATCAGGATGGGGACCTGATCATTATTATTTTCCCTTATAACGGTAATAAGGGAAAATAATAGCATTCTGAATACAGAATGCTAAGTAAATTAGGGATGGAGGGGTTAAAAAAATAATAAACAAATTTAACTTGCCCCATCCACTTGGTCGCATAGCGGATCCCTCTTCTTTCTTCAGGACCTGGGTAAAAGACCTTTGATGACCATGGTGATGGACCATGTGATGAGCATGGTGATGTCATCAAAGGTCCTTTACCCAGGTCCTGAAGAAAGAAGAGGAGGTTCGCTACGCGACCAAGTGGATGGGGCGAGTTAAATATGTTTTTAACCCCTCTATCCCTAATTTACTTAGCATTCTATATTAAGAATGCTATTATTTTCCCTTATTACCATGTTATAAGGGAAACAAATAAAATCTACAGAACACCTAACCCGAACTTCTGTGAAGAAGTTCAGGTCTGGGTACCAAACATGGCGATTTTTCTCACGCACGTGCAAAACGCATTAAAACGCTTTGCTCTCGCACGGAAAATCATGCATTTTCCCACGACGCACCCGCTTCCTATCCGGCCCTCACACACGACGCCTGTGTGAAAGAGGCCTAACAGAGATTTGCCATTATACAGCACATGACCGCTGCAGCCAATTACTGTCCTCAGCATTAGACCATTTAGGACAGTTAATGGCTGCGTATAACATCATTTTTTTTATTTTGGGCTCTTGGAGGGGTTGTCCTTTAAAGGCTATGTACACCTTTGGGGCAATTTTACTCATTTTGGGCTAAAAATCTTCTTTTCAATTGTTCTTTATAAAATATTGGGCCGCTCTCTCACAAAGGGTTAACTGTTTTTCTAACTGTGTAAATGTACTTTTTACTTTCACTTTGTGCTGGTCATCTAATAAAACTTATCTCTAAAATTACTAAAAGGTCATAAACATTTATTTAAGCCACCTTCTTATGAGTAAGATAAGAAATTAGCTATAATGAGTGTTTATAAGGTCAGAGTTGAGGAGCAGAGTGAAAATTGAGATTCTGTTATTAGATAAACTCAAGGCTGCACAAAGACAATGGTACAAATTGTTTTATAAAGAGCAATCAAATAAATTATTTTAATCTCAAAATGAGTACAATGCAATAATAATGAAAATGCCCCAAAAGGTGTACGTAGCCTTTAAGCTTTATAAACACCTGGTTTCTGTTTTACATTTTATATTTTATATGTTTTTATTTTAGCCTTCAAGAGTTTGTGAAAGACTGTGGTACTTATGCAAAGAAAATGGTGAATGACATGCTGGATCAAATAACGGAAGGAGATCATTCCAAAATTCTTTATCAACTAAAACAGGTACAGTTTTTAGTAATCACTACATTAAAGAAGACCTTTCACCAGAATAAAACTTCTAAACTAACTATACAGACATGGAGAGCGGTGCCCAGGGATCCCCCTGCACTCACTGTTATCCCTGGGCACCGCTCCGTATTCTCGGTATAGCCTCCGGTATCTTCATAGTTAGGCTCCACCCAGGGGAACCTGTCGGTGTCTCCTTCTCCCATGCTGTAGCGCTGGCCAATCGCAGCGCTCAGCTCATAGCCTGAGAGAGAAAAAAGCGTCTCAGGCTATGAGCTGAGCGCTGTGATTGGCCAGCGCTACAGCATGGAAGAAGGAGACGCCGGCAGGTTCCCCTGGGTGGAGCCTAAAATAGGAAGATACCGGAGGCTATACCGGGAGAACGGAGCGGCGCCCAGGGAGATCCCTGGGCGCCGCTCTATATGTCTATATAGTTAGTTTAGAAGTTTTATTCTGGTGAAAGGTCCTCTTTAAGTGAAACTGATATCTCTCATCTTCTAAAGAAATAACTTGGCCCTGAAGGCCCAAAATAGACCAATACTTAAAGGGATACTAAACCCAGAAAAAAAACACAGCCAACAAATCTTAACATAATCTTCTGATATATACTTTTTATTCTTGTTTTGTAAGTCTACTTTCACACTCGAGTTTTGGCTTTCCGTTTTTGAGCGGTCCACAACTGATCAGTTTGCATTCGAATGCATTCTGAATGGAAAAGGATCTGCTCAGAATGCATCAGTTCAGTCTCCATTCCGCATTGGAGACTGACACCAAAATGCTGCTTGCAGCTAACAAACACATGTATACAATAATCTAACATTACTACTGGAGTGAACTTTATCCAGCCTTGCTCAGTGATAAATGCCAGATAAAGTTACTATGATCCACATGCAGGTTTATTTACAGTACAGTGTCATTATCTCCAGCGGCTGATCAGGCGCACTAGAGACAACAAACGCACGTTCCTTTCGTTTATATTGTTCTCTTAACAAATGCATCCACGCCAAGCCAATAAATCTCGTCTTGCGCGGGGGCCCTAGCCGGCGGCAATACATGAGCCAACAAAACACTGCTCTGCTGAACACATCATCAGTCTTCCCCGGTCCACAGCCCAGTGCTTAGCACATGGACCATTCACCGACGGAGACCCCTGCGCCCAGCAGCTGTGACAGGACATACACGGGAAGATATCCACTCCAATGGTTTACCCTGACACTGAGAGACATGATGACAATACACAATATATCAAATACACATCCTAATAAAATTTCCACAACAACATGTGCTGTCCGTGAAGAACACGGACAGCACATGTCTGTGAAACACTGACTTGTTAATGAGGCTTTAGGTAGGTCAATGGCCTCTCTTAGCTGGTCAAGTTTTTTTTAACTTGTTTTATTAAAGGAAAACAGCACAAGTATGGTACATACAAGACATTGTGGTTGCCCACGCAGGGGTCAATGATGACATGCAAGATTAGCATAGTTACATAAATACTAATGCATGCTGAAAATTTGCTCTTTTGAAAATAGAAGAGCACATAATAACTGGGGTTACAGGTAGCTTGCAAGTATGTGGGACACTGTCAGTTACAGCACTGTAAGCGAGGCGATCCCACCGTTGGTAAGGTGAGATCAAGGAGGGTCATCAGTTCCTGAGTACATATGTGTTGTGTGCAGAGTCAGCGGTGATGAGCACCAATCCCCCCAGACCTTATGGAACTTTTGTGGACATCCTCTGTGCTTGTAGACAAAATTCTCCATAGAGACTGCATGGTTTACTAGGGAGATCCACTGCCCTCTTGTGGGATGTCTATTCCCCCATCCAGCGCATGGCTATGGCCTTTCTGGCAAGGAACAGCGTCTCCCCAAGGAAGACCCTGTGATAATGCGACCAGGACTCCTCGTCCAGAACCCCCAGTATACACAACTTAGGACATAAAGATAAAGTCACAGGGACCATGGTGGAGAGGACCTCCAACACTGAGGTCCAGAACTAGCGAATGGGCTCGCAGTCCCACATCATGTGCCAGAAGTTAGCGCCATCTGCATCGCACCTGTGGCACCTAGTGTGGGTAAGTCTTCCCATTTTGTGTAGCCTGCTGGGGGTGAGGTAGCTACAGTGTAAGATGAATAACTGCACCATTTTATTATTTATAAGAGGGTGGCACTTTAGTTGGGACTATCAGAGCCTTTCTCCAATCTTCAAGAGTCAAAGAGGGTATTGACAGCCCACTTATCCTCAACTGTCAGTGGGATCGCTGTCATGCGACAATTAAGCAAGTGTATGTATAGCACTGAAACAATGCCCCTTGGCCCCTGAGATCTCAGTACCCCAATGATGGGGTAGTTGGATATGCTCCTTTCTGCGCCTGTAGTGCATGCCTCAGCTGGAGAAAAAAAAAAAGTGCGAGGTACCTTAAATTTTTCCTGAATCTGTGAGAATAAGCGCAACTGATCACTCTCATATACGTCTCCCAGTGTTAGGACACCATGGAGTCTCCACTCAGATACACCCTCCAACTGTGCCAGGTGAGGGAACATGGAATTGTCCCATATGGGGACTGCATCAGGCAAGTCTTTGTATACATTTAGCTTAGAAGCCTGCCAAACCTGGTGTGCTAATTTGTGAAGTGGGAGGAGGCCTCTGCGCAGAGGGCCGGAGCCCTCCAGGACAGGCCACAGCGTGGACACACGCAAATGGTCATGTAGGTAGAACTCAGTATTGGGCAGTGAGGTATTCATGATCCAATGCCTCAGGAACCTTAATTGACTCGCTATAAAGTAGAGAAAGAAGTCTCCTCCCTGCAGCTTCGACCTCTGTAGGACCGATAGTGAGCGCTTCCTTCTGGCCTTGCCCCAAACGAATGAGGCGATCAAAGCATGAATGCGCTTGAAAAATCCCTGGGGTACCGGCGTGCAAGCTTGGGACAGTAGGTATAGGCTCTTAGGTAATAGCACAATTTTTACGAGATTCAGTCTCCCCATGATGGACAATGGAAGGGCTCCCCAGGTCCTCATCTTTTCTTGGAATACAGATTCTAGAGGTTCAATATTCAAGGTGTAAGATAAATGCGGCTCTTTCGTTATTATCCCTAGGTACGTAAATCGATCAACTACAGGCAGGTTGTGGCAATGCGAGGGGCATAATGGCAGATTTGGCCCAGTTTATGTGCAGACCAGAATACCGACCGAAACGTTCTATGATCGCGATTGCTCTGGGAAGACTCCCCTCTGGATCCGACATAAACAAGGTCAAATCATCCGCGTACAATCCTATTCTGTCCTCTCTACCACCCACACTGACACCTACATATACCTGATCTTGTCTAAATCTAAGGGCCCGATGTTCTATTGCTATCGCAAATAATAAAGGCGACAGTGGGCATCCCTGTCTCGTGCCTATGTGTAGGGGGAACGTGTCAGAGTGGCTACCATTGAGTTGAATGTTAGCAGTGGGGCTCTTGTACAGTGTTTCAATACATTTGACAAATTTGGAGCCAAAACCAAAGCTCCAAAGCATGGCCGTCAGGAAGGGCAATTCTAGTGAGTCGAAGGCCTTGGCAGTGTTTAATGAGGCCAGGGCCCATCGTGCCTTCTCGGATGCGCCTATCTGGGCAACAACCTGGGCTCTGCTAATGTTATCGGAAGTGGATCTGCCAGGCATAAAGCCAGATTGGTCTGTGTGAATCGCTGACGTGATTACTTTGTTCAATCGATTAGCCAGAATCCTGGTCAGGATTTTATAGTCCAAGTTCAAAAGGCAAATTGGGCGATAAGATCCACAGTCCAGCGGGTCCTTGTCGGGTTTCAGAAACGCTACTATTGTGGCGTCATACATAGAAACAAGAATCTGCGGGAGTGCGTGGGTTTGTACACGTTCAAGAGCTGTGGACCCAGGTTATCTACATATCTAGAGTAAACCTCAATCAGGATGCCATCCGGGCCGGGTGCTTTCCCTGACGGGAGATTCGTGATAGCTCGCGTTATCTCCTCCAATGTAACCTCCTCTTCCGAGAGACCTCTATCCAGGTCACCTAGCTGAGGATGAGACACCTCCCGGAGGTATGCCTCCAATTCATGCCCCAAGTGTGTTACAGCAGAGCCATACAAGTCCCTGTAGAAGTTGCGGAAGCACTTCAGTATGTCCTCCACCGGCTCCGCCACGTGCCCATCAGCATCCTGTATGCGGCGTACTGGGGGAGCCATAGTGTTTCTGTGTGCAATGTGTGCGAGCAGCTTCCCAGCCTGGTTTCCTGTTTCAAACGATTGTTGCTTAAGGAAAAAAAGTTTGCGCTTTTCCTCCAGATGCAACGTATACATTCTTCCCTCTGGAGAGCCACTCAATCCTATGTTCCTCGGTGGGAGATTCCGTGAATGCCTTTACGGCCTCCCTACATCTGGCATGCAAATCATTCTCTTTACGCTGCAAGTCCTTCTTGACATAGGAAATGGACGACTTGAGGCACCCCCTGAGATATGCCTTCATGGTTTCCCAGAGCAACAAGGCGTCTGTTGAGTTGCCCTGAACCTCCAAGAACATCTTTAGCTGATCCGGGACTCTATCGTTCAAGCCGAAAAGAGACAGCCAGAAAGGATGTATACGCATTTTGCAGCCCTTTCCGATGGGGTCAGTCATAACTAGCACCGGTAGGATCGGTGCATGATCCAAGTACTGAATCTGTCTAGGTTCTCACTCATGCCCTGATTAAAGTCAGTCCCACATGTAGAGCAGACGAGCAGTAGGGTATTTAGCTACAAAGCCAGTGACTGCCTGCAGCAGGGAGAGAGAGGCAGGGGGAGAGTTATATATGTTGACAATCACATAAGGGACACTGTTGATATACATATACAGGAAAATATACTGTCCCCCTAGGTCCACAACAGAGTTGTGAAGCCCAAACCTAAGGCTTTTATGGACCAGCAGGGTGACCCCCCCTGGAGTGGGAGCTGCAGTATGCGTTGATTAGGTGTTGGGCCCAGGGCTTCCTCAGCCTATTGCCTGTTTCTGGGGTCAGGTGGGTTTCCTGAAGACCCATGTGTAGGTTAAAGGAGCGAATGTGGGAGAATGCCGCAATCCTCTTTTTAGGACACCCTAGGCCCCTCACATTCCAGCAGTATATCAGGGAAATATACACTCGCCCAGGTTGCACTTTCTGAACATCCAGGGATCTGATCCCCACACGTCAATGCCTCCCTAGCAACTATTGTGAAGTGGAATAACCATACTTGAGGGGAGTAAACTTGAACAATTACGAACATGTTACAAAACATTAACAATAAAAACCCATGGAATCGTCGGAACCATAACCGACTAACATAGTGGCTGATAACTTGGGGACCTGCATAGCGTAGGTAGATGTCATAACTACGCAGGTGTTGCTTCTCCCCTCTTCAGCAAAGGTATGTTAAGCTGCCAACACTGATGGATAACATGTCACATAGGCAAAGCGTCTAGCATTGTAGGAGAAGTTAGCCCCCATAGACTTAATGGGTCTCTCTTGTGGGTCCAGCAAGGCTGATTGCCACTAAGTAGATGGGGCAATAAGGTAAGCAGGTAGCATGTTAAGACTCGGAAAAGCGGTAAAGTATAAAACATCTAGCTCAAGAACCCATTAGCCATGGCCCATTGAAACAGAAAAGAGGAGAAAATACTTGCTGATGGTGATCAATTGACGTGTCAGCGTGGACCAGGGCGTCCTGATTTCCTTGAGGCCCAGTCATCGGCTTCCCTAGGATCAGTGAGGAAGACAGTTTTGTCGCCGTCCACCACCCTGAGCCGCGCCAGATACGCCATGGAATACTGGAGGTTTAAAGGGATTCTGTCACCAGGTTTCACCATCTCCAGATAAAAATATGGTTATGTTCAGGGAGCTTTAACCATTCCTAATGTGGTCTTATAAATGTAATCTGTAGGCTCAGTTTGCTAAAAATACACTATTACTAACCTGTCAGTCATAAAAATAAAGTGCCCAAGGGGATGTCAATGGCTCCAAGCTGCAGCCCTCACCTGCTGCAGTTCGTGCCCAGCTCCGCCTCATAATATTCTGTGACGCCTCCAGCTCTTCCTCTGTAACATCGCTGTGAAAGCCTCCCTCTGTAACATCGCTTTGAAAGCCTCCTGCTCTCCTCCCTCCTCCTCCCTCTGTAACATCGCTTTGAAAGCCTCCTGCTCTCCCTCCCCCTCCTCCGTCCTCCCTCTGTAACATCACTTTGAAAGCCTCCTGCTCTCCCTCTCCCCTCCTCCCTCTGTAACATCGCTTTGAAAGCCTCCTGCTCTCCCTCCCCCTCCTCCCTCTGTAACATCGCTTTGAAAGCCTCCTGCTCTCCCTCCCCCTCCTCCCTCTGTAACATCGCTTTGAAAGCCTCATGCTCTCCCTCCCCCTCCTCCCTCTGTAACATCGCTTTGAAAGCCTCCTGCTCTCCCTCCCCCTCCCCCTCCTCCTTCTGTAACATTGCTTTGAAAGCCTCCTGCTCTCCCTCCGCCCTCCCCCTCCTCCCTCCGCCCTCTGTAACATCGCTTTGAAAGCCTCCTGCTCTCCCTCCCCCCTCCCCCTCCTCCCTCTGTAACATCGCTTTGAAAGCCTCCTGCTCGCCCTCCCCCTCCTCCCTCCGCCCTCTGTAACATCGCTTTGAAAGCCTCCTGCTCTCCCTCCCTCCTCCTCCTCCTGCTGCTCTAACATTGCGATGTTACAGAGGGAGGCTTTCACAGCGATGTTACAGAGGGAGGAGGGAGGCTTTCACAGCATGTTACAGAGGGAGAGCTGGAGGCGTCACAGAAGATTATGAGGCGGAGCTGGGCACGAACGGCAGCAGGTGAGGGCTGCAGCTTGGAGCCATTGACATCCCCTTGGGCACTTTATTTTTATGACTGACAGGTTAGTAATAGCGTATTTTTAGCAAAATGAGCCTACAGATTACATTTATAAGACCACATTAGGAATGGTTAAAGCTCCCTGAACATAACCATATTTTTATCTGGAGGGGGTGAAACCTGGTGACAGAATCCCTTTAAGTTGCGAAGGCGGCGTTTGACCGCAACGAATGTGGCTCTTCTCTTCTTAAGGTCAGGGGAGAAGTCCGGGAACAGTGAAACATGTGCATTGTCATGTTTGGCATCTCGCTTGTTCCTGGCCTGGCTGAGGATGAGATCCCTGTCTCTCCGGTTTAGCAATCGTGCCAGCAGGGGTCTAGGAGGAGCCCCAAGTGGAGGAAACTTGGCTGGGACACGGTGTGCCCTCTCCACAGCATATGCTGGAGAAAAACATGCTTCTGGAAACTGTTCCATGAACCAAGATTCTAGGAAGGCGGCGGGATCACGTCCCTCAGCTTTTTCCGGAAGGCCCAGGATCCTGACATTGTTGCGTCGGGACTTGTTTTCTAGGTCAGGCATGCTCAACCTGCGGCCCTCCAGCTGTTGCTAAACTACAACTCCCATCATTCCCAGATAGCCTACAGAACGGCATGGTGGGAGTTGTAGTTTTACAACAGCTGGAGGGCCGCAGGTTGAGCATCCCTGTTCTAGGTCATCACATTTTTGCTGCCACTGATCCACAGAGCGCTTCAGCTCCTGTACTTTCTTCGCCATAGGTCTGGTCAGATCTTCCAGAGCAGACACACGGTCCTCTGTGTGCTTGACCCGGTCTCTCAGCTGCTGCACATTGTGACAGAGCCAGAGCAGGCTCACATCCACTCTCACCTCCTCTAGCTTTCCTGTGAGTGAGGACTGGCACGAGGAGATGGCTACCAGCAGCTGTTCATAGGCAGTCTTTAAGGTGAATTCTGGCTCAGCGATGTCTCCCGCCTCCACCTGCTGAGCGGCTTTACCGCGGGTGAGAGCCGCGTGCGTTGAAGTGGCGGCTGCGGCGCCATTCTGGGCCTCTGAGCGGGCGTATTCTTTAAGCAACTCGGCAGCCGCTTGTGGGACCCATGGTGGCGTGCGGGGTCTTCTCTTGCGCCAGCACATTGTCTACTCTGTTCCAGGGGTCGGCAGCTTGTCAGGATGGAGCAGGATTGTTGAGGGATAATGGAGCTGTGCTCAAGCGCGTGCTTACATGCCGGCTGCTGGCCACGCCCTCCCTAGCTGGTCAAGTTTTGCTCGTTTTTGAAGTTTGGTATTTTTGTTCGTCCCTGAAGAAATTATTTTGAATGACAATTGGAAGGGTATTATTTTGTGATCACTATTTCCCAGGTGTCCCCCAACCTGCCCATCTGTTGTTCTGTCAGGTCTATTGGTTAGTACTAAGTCCAGTATGGCCGTCCCTCTAGTCGGGTCCTGAACCAGTTGGGAAAGGTGATTGCCAAGAGCCTGTTTTCTTTGAGATGGACAGGTTTCAGTTTCCCGGTCTATATATGGTTTGTTGCAGTCCCCCGTAATAACGACTTCATTATGATTTGCCGCCTCATCTATCTTGTTTAGAAGTAGATTTTCTGTGACTCTGGTATATTAGGTGGTTTATAATAAACTTATATTAGTATTTTATTATTGTTTTTGCCTCCATGTATTTCTATCCACAGTGACTCCACATGTTCATGTCCCTTACTTATATCTTCTCGGACTGTGGGCTTTAGACAGGACTTTACATAAAGGCAGACCCAAACACTTTATGTTAACCGCCCAGTCATAGCAATCATCCAGCCATGTCTGTTATTCCCACTATGTCATAGTCCTCCTCACACATCACTAATTCCAGTTGCCCAGTTTTATTAGTCAGTCTTCAAGTTTTTGTATATATCTTATTTCTCGTGCATGGCATTGGGGGACACAGCACCATGGGTATATGTCCAACTACCACTAGGAGGCACTAGACACAAAAAGTGTTGGCTCCTCCCAGGTGGGCTATACCCTCTCCACAGGCACGAGGCTATTCAGTTTTAGTCTAGTGTCCGTAGGAGGCAGACCTGTCCTGCTTTTTTGCAGGTTCTGCTGTTTATTTTTATTCTTTTTCTTTTTTTCTCTCTTCCGCAGGTCGGTTTTTTCCACCGTTATACCTGCTGCAGGCTGGGGCTCCATCGTGTTCCACTTTAGTTGCCCCCCCTGCGGGCGCGTACTTCGGTACCATCGCCGGTCACCCAGTCCCCACGGACTGCATCCGCAGTGGCTTGCCGGCATTCCCACGGTTCCCGTGTTGAGTCTGCCGAAGGGGTGACCGTGCTGCGCCCGAAGACATCGGATGGTGAGTATATCGGATGGTGAGTATACTCCCCTGTCCCTGCCCTAGGGTTAGGTTCCCTTCTGTGGCCAGGGGGATGGGATCCACCTTAGCTGGGGGTCCTGGGGAGCCTCTTCTTCCCTCCTAGCCAACCCCCCCCCCCCCCCCTCCTGGGGGGGTTTATATTCATGGTTTTTCCTCCCTTCTTTTCCCCCTCGGTTGGTCTTTTCTCTCCTCCCTGGCCACACAGTCTCTCCCTGGCTTCCCCGCTACTTTAGTCCCCGGCTTCTGCCGGGACTAGGCCTCATCTTCTATGGCCTGTCCCCGGCTCCCAGGTGCTCCGTTTGCCCTGATCTGCCTATCCCCAGGTGTCGCTTCTCCCCCCCTACCCTACTCACCTATTTTTATGGTCCGGTGGGCCCTCTGTCGGCCGCGGTTCACCCCGCCCCCCTTGCTCCATTCCCGGCCGCCTCATAAATCGAGGCCCCGGCTTTTGGGCCTGCTAGGCCGCAATCTTCCCGGCCCCTCCCCCTTGCTTCCCGGGCTTTTCTGAGCCCCGCCCGGCCCTCGGGAGGAGCTATCTCCTCTCCCTTTCCTGGGCTAACGTGTTTTTTCTGTTGGAGGGGGTGGTTAACCCCTCGATTGCTTCATGTCCCCTGCAGCCCTACTGACCACCTCTTTTTAGGGAACCAGCTGCTGCTGCACCTCTTTGGGGGAACACTGCGTCCGGGTCAGGATAGACAGCCTCTGCTGGCTGCTTTTTGAGCATCTCTTCTCCCAACAGCTCCTCGGTCGCCACGTGTTTTCACGTGCGTCCGCTGTCTACAATGGCTGCCATGTGGTCAGCCTGTCCCTGCTGGTGTGCAGTACCTCTTCCCAGATCCCATTGTTTTCCCTGAACAATCTTTTTGTGTAGGTTCCCCATGAATGGGTCCCTCCGTGTCAATGCCATGGGAACCTTGGCCGACTCTCCCTAGCAGTGTCGCTGGCACGCTACCAACCCAAATTGCGGCCACCTCTGCCCTCCAGGGTCCTCCCTGCAGATGGGGCATGCTCAGTTAGGGGTACCTGCACCCGGGTTCGGCGAGGGGTAGCTCACAGTACACCCTCGGGTGGTCTCAACGGGGTCCCACCCCTCCTCGGCATCCTCGGATCCCCCCCAGGACAGGCCTGAGGCTGGTGATGAATCCTTCCTGTCACCCCATCCGTTGCCTCTGGGGACACCTCTGCACCGATTCCCTCGGAACAGAGCATCAGGCGGTCTTCCTCCATGTAGAAGCCCTCTGGGAGGTCAAGACTACGTGCACAGAGGAACCTCTCCTACCTACACAGGGTTGGTATCACCTCTAGTGGATTTTCGGATGGTGCTTCCCTGACCGCACAGGTATTCAACCGCACAGGTAAGGCAGCCGTCCCCGTGTTTAGCATACTGAGTCACCTACCCGGTGTCTGATACGTACGCCTTCTCCTTAACAGGGGGGTTCCTGCACCACTGCCATAAGCTGTCCCTGACAAGCCTTCCTGGTTCCCCTATACCAGGGGTTATCCTCTACACATTTGAGAGTGTTTCCGTGGGGTCCCCATCCTGGGGTTGGTGTTCGCCACTCTACCTCATTACAGGGAGTTCCTGTTCTGGGCAAGCGGTTAGCTCGGCTATCGCCTCCTGTAGGTTGGTGAGTTCAGAGCAATTGTACAGCCGCCTTGCCCCTTTGCTTAGGTAGTGTACCTACAGAAGCCATTACTCCTGGCTGGCTCTATGGTGTTCCATACAGCACTATTTCTCCCTTCCGGGTGAGATATACAGGCCGCTTCAATTGCCGTTGCAATTGCACCTGTCTGTTCCCAGCCACTTTGCTCCTGTCATAGGTGGAGTACCTACACCATCTCCTGATGCTGTAGCAGATTCCCCTGGCTGGCGCTATGGTGTTCCATGCGGCACTATTTCTCCCTTCCTGGCGAGAGATACAGGCTGCCTTTAATTGCCGCTGCAATTGCGCCTGTCTGTTCCCAGCCAATTTGCTCCCTTCACAGGTGGAGTACCTACGCCATCTCCGGTGCTGTAGCCGATACCCCTGGCGGGCTCTGTTGTGTTCCATGCGGCAACATTTCTCCCTACGGGCGGAATGTAGAGGCCACTTTCAATTGCCTTAGAATTGCCCCTGTCCGGTTCAGTTACCTGTCTGTTCCCTGCCGCCTTGATCCCTTAACAGGTGGAGTACCTGAGCCATCTCCGGATGCGGTAGCCGTTCCTCCTGTCCGGCTTTATGGTGTTCCATGTGGCATTTTCTTTCCTTACAGGACGAGATATTGAGGCCTCCTCCAATTGCCGTGGCCATTGCACCTACCTCATCATAGTGTGCACCAAACGGCCATCTTACTCCCTTCATGGGTTGAGTCCCTGAACCGTCTCCGATGCTGCAGCCGTTCAACCTGTCTGGCTTCTAGGGTGTACTATGCGGCCCTGTTTCTGTTGCCATTGCACCTACCTGATTGTGGTGTGCACCTGTCTTGTTCTTTGTGGTACCGTGCGGCCCTACTGGGTTCCATTCTTAACGCGGTTGCTGTTGCACCTCTCTGGGTCTAGGGTGCACCATGCGGCCACATTGCTTCGATCTTAAATGTAGTTCCTCTAACACAGCCATATTTCTACTTTACAGGTTGTGTACCTGTACCCTCCGAATGCTGTCTCATTCCCAGATGCTGTGGCTATGTTTCCACTCTCCTTAGTTGGCAACATGCAGCCACTTTACCCATATTTTAGGCGTGTGTTTGTAGTACCCCAAGCGCTGGGCCCTGTGGTGCGGTCTGTAGCTCAGACAGTTTCTGTATTACTGGGTGTTTTCTGCCCACGAGTTCTAATCTGTGCTGCGGTTGTTGGTTCCATCCATTTGGTTCTTCCATACATCTGCCACTCCTTTTACTGTCGCGCTCATTGGTCTCCTTGTACCTCTCAAGGCACTGTCTGCACCAGGCCCCCTTCGTTCAGCATGTGCATGGTTACCATGTCTGGCAGGATGGCCACAGGCCCAGCCCAACCCCCACCTTGTCGGTCTACTGCTACTTCTGGTAGCTCCAGTATATGACCGATCTGTCTGATCCGGCGGGTGGTCCTCATTCAACCACGCTCCCTACTCCGTGGCCAGGTGGTTGTTGGCCTTTGTGCTGTAGTTGCTCTTGCCTTCTCTTTACGGTACTACGGTATGCTGTGCTCCGCGTTACCCCATGTTATAGGGGAGTACTCGCGTTGTTTCCTAATTGCTGAGCGGCCCATTCCTGGTGAAGTACAAGGATCTCCTCTGGATCTTCTACCTTGTTTGGACACGTAGCTGGTGGCATCGGCCGCGGTTGCGGTTTTCTGTCATCGCTGGATGTCCGCCACACGGAATCCTTCTGGGTCCACGGCTTTTATCATTGCTGGACGTCCTCCCTGACGGGTCAAGGACAGGGCCTCCTGAGCGCCACACACACCTGTCTGAATTTTCAGCTGATTGCTCTGGTATCGGACAGGGCCCCGTAGTTCCTTCTGGGTCCAGGTGTTTTCGGTGTTCCCTTGTATTTTCTGCTTAGTTGTGCTACATGGCGAAGGGGCAGTCCTCTTGGACCTTGCCGTCGTCTGCACCTGTCTGGTACTTTCTCCCCCCTGGAAGTTTTCTGTATGCCGGTCGCAGCTGGTTTCTACATTTCTATGTAGGCTACCCCGGTTTTTTCATGGTGACTTCTGCATTCCTTATGCATATGGATGTCTGTCGTTTTGTGGTACATCCCGAGCTGCTGTACTTGCCCTCTCTGGGACAATGTTTAAGGTTTGCTGGTCAATATTCTTGGTACGGCTAGTTGTCCATGGCCAATGCCCCGTCCCCTATGGTGGTTTCTTTTCGCCTTTCCTGGAGATTCTGGCTTGCGTTGTCTTCTGGTGGTTCAGCTCCTGGTTCCTTGTGAGCCCATACTGGGTACTCCTTTCGGGAGTCCCTGTTCATTTGAGGTCCTCTTTGGATTTGTGTCTCTTTTTTTTTCCATCCTCCCACGTCAAGTACCTGGTATTGAGTGGTTTAGTGCTGCGGTTTGCAGTTCCACCGTATGGTCTCCTTCGGGAGGGACCTCCTCCTGTTGTAGGACCTTTCCTCTTTAGGTTTTTTGGAGTGCTCTCCTTCTACTCCCATGTCTCTCAGTCCAGTGTGTCCTGCCGAGGTTGCCTGGCCTGTATCTGGCTTCTTTTTTCCATGATACTTCACATGCCCAGAGTTTCCTCTGGTCTTACGCTTCACGGTGATATCTTGTTTTCGGAGGCTTGTGCCTCGTCTCCTGTTTTTGGGGACGCAGGAGCTATCGTTCTTTTCCTGGTTTTTTACCTACAACCCCCTCCTTCTCCAGGGTTGGCGGTTTCCTCTAGCAGCCTTGGGTTTTCACCTTTACATGGGGCGCTTAGCTTCTTTCCTGGCCTTGCGGTGAGGGGAGTCCCCTCCCTTCACATGTGAGCCTTGCTATGGCTTCCCCCACTCGTTTGGTTTTCAGTGCTTCCCTGTTTCTTTTCTCCCCTGGCCTTTCAGGGGATGGCCACAGGTTTTTTGGGTCTGAGACAATGTAGAGCGTTGGGTAGTTTCACCACGCGGTGCTGTCCTAATTTTTTCTCCAGCCCTTGGCTGCGCTCTGTTTCCTTTTGCCACCTTCTTGCATTTGGGATTTTCTTCCAGTCATTTGTCCTGGGGTGCTGGCAGTCTTCCCTGCTTCTTCTGAGGTTTCTTCCTTGTTATGGAACCTCTTGCCCATCTCGTGTTTTTTCCCGTTGGGTCACATGGTTCTCCTGCACCTGTATGCCCAACCGGTGGCGCGTCTCTTCTTTTCCCTCCCTCAGGGACTGCTTTGGGACGTCCCATGGTGCTGTGTCCCCCAATGCCATGCACGAGAAAATTGGATTTTTTGTACTCACCGTAAAATCCTTTTCTCGTAGTAGGCATTGGGGGACACAGATCCCACCCTATGTTTTTTCTTCCGCTTCTCCGGGCTGGTCTCTTGATCTTTCCCGGTACGGGAGTTGTTGGTTCCTTGCTTTTCTTCTCTCTCCTACTGCTTTTGGTACAAACTGAATAGCCTCGTGCCTGTGGAGAGGGTATAGCCCACCTGGGAGGAGCCAACACTTTTTGTGTCTAGTGCCTCCTAGTGGTAGTTGGACATATACCCATGGTGCTGTGTCCCCCAATGCCTACTACGAGAAAAGGATTTTACGGTGAGTACAAAAAATCCAATTTTTTTTACCCTACACCTCTCCTTATGAACTGTTCTAGTCCCTCCTTCCATTCCTCCCCCAGTTCCATTACTTTGTCCCCGGTCTCTGTCTGCACTTCTTACCTTCCTATAATGTAGTTACTCTCATCCCCAGTCTAAACACTCCACCAAACCATCATCTCTCCAAAACAGCTGTCCATTCCCCATTGAGGTGCAGCCCATCCCTACGATAGAGCCTGTAACCTACAGAGAAGTCAGCCCAGTTCTCAAAGAACCCAAATCCCTCCTTCCTAAACCAGTTCTTTAGCCACTTATTAACCTCCCTAATCTCCCGCCGAATTTCTGGTGTGGCTCGTTGTCAGATAGTATTTCAGAAAATATGCATGTTATACAAATTAAAATTCTGCAGACCTGAAAACGAAGGCAACTATTTTTCTAGATTTTTAACATTCGTTTCTAGGGTGTGTTCCTTTAGTGCTATCTTGGTAATCTTGCTAGGTGCTGACCTATAGAGGGAATAGTCTGTACTTGCGTAGCCCTCCATAGCGCTCAGACCACCTGCAGGATCTTCTGCTCAGGTCTCAAATGGATGTCTTTCTGTTCTGCTACATATGCTGTATAGCTGGGCTAAGTGTGGTATTGCATCTAAATGTTGAACTGAGAGTGTGCTGATTCTGGAAAAGAACTTGTGAACAAAAATTAAGCAGTTTCATGTAACAGTGTGATCAGTCGCCAGCGGTCATTACATGCGATGCCAGAATGCAACATTCCATTATTCTTGTTGCATGACCAAAGGTGCCATATAGCTGTAGCCTTAAAATGGTTGGCTGCTTTTTTATATTGAGCACCTAACCCTGGCACCCCCGCTGATCAGCTGTTTGAAGAGACCACAGCGCCTGTAGGAGGACCGCATTATATTCACTGTTTACCTGCTCACCGTTGCAACTGCAGCGTACAAGCACTGCAGCCTCTTCAAACGGCTGATCGGCAGGGGTGTCAAATGTCAGCCCCCACTGTTCTGATATTGATGGCATTTATCATGTAGACAAAGATAAAGTGTAACTGCCCTTTAATTTTTTATACCCTAATGGTATAGTACACCTTGTTGTCTAAATGCTTTTGTGCTTTATAATTTAATCTTTATCAGTTTCACCACATAATAACACCCAGAAATGTGTGTCGCTTTCACATTGAGCAGGCTTCTTCTCACAGCGTTGTCATGTGCAGGGCGTCTCCTCTGTATTATAAACAAGAGACTGGCAGACCACTGGGAGGAGGAGTGCAGCCCTGAGTGCCTGGGCTCGGGCAGAAAGTGGAGGGGGAAGGGGGAGCTGCTTTAGATGGTAATATCTCCTGAATGGTAGCAGCTAGAAATATGCAACTGGTCTTGTTTGAAAGAGGACATTCCAGGCTTTCTTACGAGAATGCTACAGCAACAGAGGTGAAATCACTGTTAGAAATTGTGTCTGGAATAATAACAGGTAAAATGTGCTTTTACTTTCACTTTCAGCTGCATTCACAGAATCCTGGTGATATCTTCCCCTGTACTGAACATATTGCTGGTATTGTCTGAAAGCTTGGAATGTCGGCTTTTAAACAAAGCCCATATCTCTAGCTGGTACCAAACCAGAGTTATAAAGCAGCCTCCCCCCTCCCTGTCAGTCTGTGGAGGAGAATGAGGAAGCAGCTGCAGAGCTGACAGGAGGAGAGAAAGATAGTAACAAAAATATATATAGAAATGTGACATCATCATCATTAAATAATAAAACTACGTTATTTTTACCACACAGTGAACACCGTCCCAAAAATTAGCTAAATGTAAAAATTGTTTTTTGTTTTTTTTTTTTTTTTTTACCTTTCCCCCTAAAAATAAAGTTATTTAATACACTATATGTACCCCAAAATGGTTCCTAAACCTTTTAAGTGACTACTAAGATGCTAAAACAAATTCTTACTGATTTATATGTAATTGCAGGGCTTGTCTCTGGTTAGCTGTATGTGAGAGGATACACACTACTTTGGGGTAGTGGGGGAGGTTATCTGCATTTTTATTGGTGTTGTCTGTCTCTGGTTAGCTGTATGTGCAGCAGAGGCCATCTTAGGAAGTGAAATAGCAGAGGCACAAAGAAATAGGGTCGCTAAGGTCTGAATACAGACATCATAAAAGTAAAATTAATCTTCCCTTCAGCATCACATATGTTAGGAATTTCATTTCTGGTAGTGAAATGGCAGTTACACTTTAATACAAGGCACTTCCTCATTAATTGTGGCTGTCCATATTCCTTTGCTGGCTTGATTCATTTTTCAGTTGCATTATACACTGCCCTTATTCAGGGACATATGGCAGGGACGTTTTTTTTCACCATCTCTGCCTTTTCATCTCTCTATACACAGACTATGTTTCCCTTTTTTTTTTTTTTTACATTTTTCCTGGTTATAAAGAAATTCAAAAGTTTAAATGAATAAATAGCCCCATTTATCACCTGTTCGGGTATGCAAATAATTTCTGTGCCTTTTTTTGGCCTTCAAAGATGCATGCCTGGTTTGGAGGTACTAGACTGCACTGGACAGGATTCTATTTGCTTCCTAGCTGAGAGCAGTACTTGGTTTCTAACAGGTTGCTATCTCAGTATGTTTTATTGACAGCAAGCAGTTATCTTAAAATTGTGACAAATTGAGACACAATTTTCCCTTTTAATTACAATTGTTGTTGCAGACTTGTAAAGTGTATTTACTTTTCCGCCACTTTAGATTGGAGAATCTGTGGGTGATGGCAGCAATTCTGTTTTTGACTTTATGTCCATGAAGGCCTATTCCGATGTATCTCTTGAAATGTCCATGCTAAATTCGCTAGGTATGTATACACTGCACATTTACATGAGTAATATAACACTTGCTTTTTCTGATCAATCCTTCAGTACTTTCTTGTTACAAATATCCATTAACTAGGCTTTGTCCATGTGTAATATTAAAGGAACTTTTTTTTCCCTTTCTATGTAAACCATTAGGAAAAGTGAAGAAGGAGCTTGACCACGATGATGGTCATCTTAACTTAGATGACGCAGCTAAACTCTTGCACGACTTTCATGACGTACACAATGACAGAGTTGGATCTAGACCGTCTTCCAATATAAGTTCTTTATCCAACAACTCGGAAAGAGATCATCATCATCTTGGTTAGCTTTATGCCTTCTTATTTCATGCTCTGAATGTGAATTTCTGCTTTTGCTGACTTAAATGCAAAAAGAAGACTTTCTCTACCTTAAAGCATAGATATAGTTTTGCCATGACTTATTTTTAAATTTTAAGAGGAGCTCTGGTCCGGTTTTGAAATGACCACGCTTGGAGGAGACGAGTAATAGCAGGGTTTGACATTTTGAAAAAAATTTTTTTATTATTATTATCATAGTAAATATTTTATTATAGTTATATTATTTGAGTGTGGGTAGAATTTTTAGGCTACTTTCAAATCTGTATCACTGCGATTCAACCGCCAATTCAGACAGAGAGTGCTGGGAATTGTCTGGACACAAATTGCAGTGGTTTTTGTTCAGCCGATTCTCTGCATATTTGCTGGATTGAGGAAGGATCTTGCTGGACCACTGTTGTAGTTTATGGGGCTACCGGGCCTTCCACTTGCATCCGGCAGTGCTGGATTTGGAGAATTCCAGCAGGCTGTTCTCTGCCAAAAAAGCCTGCCGGAATCTATGCCGCAGATGTGAGAATAGCTTTAAAGAGGTTCTCAGGGCCTGTAGTTAAAACGGCTCTCTCAGCTACCCATGTTGGGAGTGAATGCTCTTTTTTTCTTCTTCCTGGAAGCTATATCTTACTTATGCAGACAGAAAGGAAGAACCTGCAGCCAGTCGGGAAGTGATCCAGTTGGGATCTCAGAATCGGCAGAGTGACATAAAGTACTGCTCGTACTGTCTTCTCTCCACACATTAGTTGAAAGAGCCATTTTAGCCACAGGCTCCCAGAGTACCCCTTTGTGTACCTCCAACTTTATGCTGTAAATTCATTAACCTGCCATAACACTCTCCATACAAAGACAGCTCCAATTATGCCCCTATTGTGACACTAACTTGTATATGGATGGAGATAAAGCCAGGTTTCATTTTAAAAGTTCATTGTGCAAAATCTAGTTAGGCAAGGAGGTGGGCACTTCCTTGTAGTTACCTCAGCCAGGTTCCTAATACGTCATGCAGAGTTCTTTCTTTTATCACATTTCAGTGCCAGGCTGGTTTTCTTGTCCAACTGTCCATTACTTCCCTCTGCTCCCCTAATAGCTGAGAGAATTTGCCAGCTCTGTCATTTCCAGCAGTTTGCACAATGCCCTTGTCCATCATGTCTGTCAGTAGTCACTACTAAACTCCTCAAGTCTTCTGCTCCAGTTACTATAGTAGTAGTAGTGGCGCTTACACACAGCTGTACTTCCAGGAGAGAGGTGGGGGACATCTGCTTGCCAGTGCTATATCTTCTGGTGACTCCTGCTGCCTCTGGTCGTCAACAAGTCCCTTCTGCGGCACGACACAAACAGTGGAAGTGAGTGGAAGAAAATCTCCTGTGCTCGTCAGGTGCACGCAGGGGTCGCAGGAGGCCAAGTGCCATGTGATTGCTGCAGAATGGACGGGGGGACAAGGAGAATCAACTTAACACAGAAATGGAAGAATAGCAACAGAGAACTCAGCATTTCCCGAACCCTAGCCGTAGGCACGGTCATACTGTGCACATGACAAAGAGAGCAGCGGCCCCTCCCTCTTATCGGGTGCAGTTGAGAATCTGTGTCCAGAGTCTTCCAGGACTAGATACACATGTAGGGATTGCAGGAAGGGCTATTTTACCAACTTAGCAGGGCAAGATACTGCAGTGCTTTACAGACATCATCACTCCAGCACTGCAAGGGGCCAGTGCTAACCACTGAGCCACACTGCTGCCAGTATAGATGCCTTTTATTGTAAAATGAGATGAAATCTGACACGCATTTTCCCAGGCCAGTAATGTTAATGCATGGGGAAATATTTGCCAGGATCAGCCACTATCTTGTGTACTTTGGAAAATGATGTGACTGAAATATGGTATTTACAGTCTGCAGGTAAGCAGCACCCAGGGACACAAATTGTTAATTCATCTTTGATTTTAGACTCAAGCCTTCTGTTAAAGGGGCATCCGTGTGCAACAGGTAGAACCAGTGAGACCCCATGGAGTTTATACAAGACACAGTACATGAATGAGAGGGGGTGCTGTTTGTGGTATTAAACCTTTGCTGCAGCTCAGCCATGTTTGTTTGAATGGAGATGAGCTGCCACACCAGAGACAGCTCATAGACAAGAGTGGCATGGTGTGGGTAAAACTTCCAAAGTGGATTGCTGCAGCCCCTTCATTATCATGATCAGTGGAGATCACAGCACCCGGGCCCTCCAGTCATACATGGATAGTGTATCCTAGGGATGTGTAATGCATTCAATTCCGAGTTGTATTTTAAATGCTATATTAGGGTGCCCGTACACAGTGCAGCCGACAGTTATTGGCATTCTGCATGTGGATGCTGTGGCCTGACTGCCCTATACATGGGCATCCTAGGGCCTGAATCATTTGGCATTTAACATGGATGTATCTGGATGTTCATATGGTGTCTGGGTGCAATCTTTTTTTTTTTTTTTTTTTTTTTCCGGTGAGTTTAAAACAGCCGAGAGTGGTATATGCTTCTAACATCTCAATTTGTCCATGTCAGAAATTTGTGTGACTTGCACCATTTACTTAAATTGGTCCATTTTTACATATGACATGGACAGTACTTATTGGCGTCTGAATTAGGTCTTATGGAGCATTAACAGTATCAGTGACTTAATATGAATTTGCTTTAGCCATTATTTGTATATTCAAATTTGTGATGAAGATGTATTGTTGTGTTGTACTTTGCTGGTGGCAATTACATGTGGTTGTGAGAAAGGTACATGAATGAAGAGATGCATGTTTGCTTGTGAAGAGTGAGATTCCTTTTGATTCTCCATTGTTCATTTGTTTTGGTGCACACATAACCACTCACTCCCGTTTTTGATGCAAACATGGGAACACGTCTGCATGAATGTACTTCCTGTGCTCTTATAGGGACACATTCATGAAGAGGTGACGTAATAAAAATGGCTATGTCATCAATTAAAGAACAAAGGGAATAGACACTCCCACAGGCAGCCCTCAAGCAGGCTCCTGTATGAATTAATTTTTATCTTTTACTCTTTTATTTTAACTATAGGTAGCCCTTCCCGTCTCAGTGTTGGAGAACAGCAAGACATTCCAGACCCCTACGAATTCCTACAGTCTCCGGAGCCTGAAAATAACTAGTTTCTTACATTGTATTTATTGTTCTTATCTTCTTGTGTAATACTAATATATGTAGAAAGTGAAATTGTGCTTTCATTCCTGCCGCCTCTCTTCCTTTCCTGCCTATATGTCCTCTGAATATCCAGTGACCACCTTCTCATCCTAAAAATCCTACAGTGAGTGGTAGACCAGGTAAGATGGAAGCAACCACAGGCTTCTTTTGTGACAATGGAAGGGAGGCAGAAGTGCTCGAACATCTGGCTCACTCAGACTGCTATGTCTGGCACTTTTGGCAGGAAATAACAATACCATATTAAGGGCAGACATCCTACCAGGAAGAGCCGATCACTCAGCAGATCGGCAAGGAGAAGATCTGCAATTAGACAAAACATTTTTGGCTGTGCTATATCTAATGTATATCTACATATACCATTTTAAGCAGTATCTTACTGTTTCATGTTATGATGAAATTAAAATATTTTTGTATAAACTTACTTTGTCTAATTTTTTTCAAGGGATATACAGGGAGTGCAGAATTATTAGGCAAGTGGTATTTTTGAGGATTCATTTTATTATTGAACAACAACCATGTTCTCAATGAACCCAAAAAACTCATTAATATCAAAGCTGAATATTTTTGGAAGTAGTTTTTAGTTTGTTTTTAGTTTTAGCTATTTTAGGGGGATATCTGTGTGTGCAGGTGACTATTACTGTGCATAATTATTAGGCAACTTAACAAAAAACAAATATATACCTATTTCAATTATTTATTTTTACCAGTGAAACCAATATAATATCTCAACATTCACAAATATACATTTCTGACATTCAAAAACAAAACAAAAACTAATCAGTGACCAATATAGCCACCTTTCTTTGCAAGGACACTCAAAAGCCTGCCATCCATGGATTTTGTCAGTGTTTTGATCTGTTCACCATCAACATTGCGTGCAGCAGCAACCACAGCCTCCCAGACACTGTTCAGAGAGGTGTACTGTTTTCCCTCCTTGTAAATCTCACATTTGATGATGGACCACAGGTTCTCAATGGGGTTCAGATCAGGTGAACAAGGAGGCCATGTCATTAGATTTTCTTCTTTTATACCCTTTCTTGCCAGCCACGCTGTGGAGTACTTGGACGCGTGTGATGGAGCATTGTCCTGCATGAAAATCATGTTTTTCTTGAAGGATGCAGACTTCTTCCTGTACCACTGCTTGAAGAAGGTGTCTTCCAGAAACTGGCAGTAGGACTGGGAGTTGAGCTTGACTCCATCCTCAACCCGAAAAGGCCCCACAAGCTCATCTTTGATGATACCAGCCCAAACCAGTACTCCACCTCCACCTTGCTGGCGTCTGAGTCGGACTGGAGCTTTCTGCCCTTTACCAATCCAGCCACGGGCCCATCCATCTGGCCCATCAAGACTCACTCTCATTTCATCAGTCCATAAAACCTTAGAAAAATCAGTCTTGAGATATTTCTTGTCCCAGTCTTGACGTTTCAGCTTGTGTGTCTTGTTCAGTGGTGGTCGTCTTTCAGCCTTTCTTACCTTGGCCATGTCTCTGAGTATTGCACACCTTGTGCTTTTGGGCACTCCAGTGATGTTGCAGCTCTGAAATATGGCCAAACTGGTGGCAAGTGGCATCTTGGCAGCTGCACGCTTGACTTTTCTCAGTTCATGGGCAGTTATTTTGCACCTTGGTTTTTCCACACGCTTCTTGCGAACCTGTTGACTATTTTGAATGAAACGCTTGATTGTTCGATGATCACGCTTCAGAAGCTTTGCAATTTTAAGAGTGCTGCATCCCTCTGCAAGATATCTCACTATTTTTGACTTTTCTGAGCCTGTCAAGTCCTTCTTTTGACCCATTTTGCCAAAGGAAAGGAAGTTGCCTAATAATTATGCACACCTGATATAGGGTGTTGATGTCATTAGACCACACCCCTTCTCATTACAGAGATGCACATCACCTAATATGCTTAATTGGTAGTAGGCTTTCGAGCCTATACAGCTTGGAGTAAGACAACATGCATAAAGAGGATGATGTGGTCAAAATACTCATTTGCCTAATAATTCTGCACTCCCTGTATGCAGTGTATTTTAAAAAAGGAGCAGCTTTGCTAATATACTACTCCTAATACTACTAATATACTACTCCTCACAGTCATGTGAAATAATAATAGCAGTCTAACATCACTAATGTGTTTAATTACTGTTTTGGCAGAAAAGATAATACAACATGGGATAAAACGCATGATTAGGTGTAGCCGAGTAATGGGCAATCAGCAGACATGACATGTATGCTGCTAATTGGGTGTAATTGACTCATTTAATGAAAGGGGTGTTCCGATTAATAGCAGTGTGGAGTTCAATTAGGCTACTTTCACACTAGTGTTTTTAATTCCGCTATTGCCATCAGTCATAGGATCTCACTAGCAGATGAAAACAATTCAGTTTTGTCCCCATTCGTTGTCAATTGGGACAAAACTAAACTTGACGAAACAGAATGCACCAAAATGCATTCCATTCCGTTTGGTTGCGCTCCCATTGCGGACAAATTAACACTGCAAGCAGCGTTTTTCTGTCCTCTATGTTGCTCAGAGCAAGACGGATCTCTGACGCAATAGAAAACTGATCCGTCCCCCATTGACTTTCAATGGTGGTCATGACTGATCCGTCATGGCTATATAAGACATAATACAACTGGATCAGTTTATGACTGATGCATGCAGTTGTATTATTGTAATGGAAGTGGTTTTGAAGATCCCTGACTGATTCGCAAAAAAACATTAGTGTGAAAGTAGCCTAAGTGAGGTTGTTCACTCTGTGAAGAAACAGGTGTCAATTATGGCCCTTATTTAAAGAGGGAGGACAGCAAATGCTGTACCTGCTGGTTTTAGCCCTTGCTCAGTGAGTAAAATGAGTCGTTCCAGACATTGCACAAAATAAGTAAGAACTTTGATCAAGAAGTTGATTGGAGTGGGGAAAACATAAAAAAGTGCAGAAAAGAATTGGCTGCTCAGCTAAAATTATCTCCAATGCTTTAAAATAGCAAACAAAACCCGAAAATTGTGGTAGGAAAAGAAATACAACCATCGGTGTAGATCATAGAATAACAAGAATGGCAAAGAAGCATCCATTGATAAGGTCCAGGGAAATCAAAGATCTTCACCTACCTGTGAGCATTGCAACAGTCAGAAGACACCTACGTGAAGCCAAACTATTTGCAAGAAACCCTCATAATGTACCATTGTTGAGAAAAAGACGCGTTGAAAAGGTTACAGTTTGCCAAAGAACACATTGACTGGCCTAAAGAGAAGTAACACAACATTCTATGGATAGATGAGAGCAAGATTGTTCTTATTGGGTCTAAAGGCCACAAACAGTTTATGAATAGTCTCTCAAACGCTGATTTCAAGCCATAGTACATAATGGTTTGGGGATGTTTCTCATACACCCGGAGTTGGGCCCATTTATCGCATACCAGGCACAATGGCCGTTTGAATATATTAAAATACTGGAAGAGGTCGTGTTGCCTTATGCTGAAGAAGAAATGCCCTTGAAATGGGTTTCAGCAGGATAACGACCCCAAACACACCAGATTGATGTTATGAAGTGGCCAGCCCAATCCTTCAATCCAATTTAAAAATTTGTGGAGTGTCCGTTGACACAGTTATCAGAAATAAAGGTTCTACAACTAAATATTACTTCAGTGATTAACAGAAATGCTAAATCTGTAAACAAATTTCAGTTTATAGAGTAAATATTCGAGTTTGTAACAGAAAATGCAAACACTGCTATTTTTGTGAACCGCCTATTATAACTTTTTCTTCATTTTCAGTTTTACAAACTGATATTTGGTTCATGTTCTCATTTGGAATTGAATGTGCAGTGCTCCCAGTGCTTTTGTGTATATGGAAATACATGTTATTATGAGGAATGAGCTTTTTCTCAGCTGTTTCAAACGCACTGCTATTATTATGCACATAATTGTATATGGTTAGAATCAAATTTGGCGTAGTTTGATTCCTCTGTGTTGGACCCTCTTGTCGTCTTTTGCTGTCTGTAGGTTAGCAAGAAGAACTTTTATTTTAGATGTATTCTAGCAATAAATAATTTGCTTCAAAAGTGTACATATCCTTTTATAAATGACACACACACGTCCATTGCGGGAATCGCACTCCGTGTGTGAGCATAAGCCTCCGTTCTGCATTTGTAGGAGCGTAAGGCATTATCATGATTACTAATGCTTCTCTGCTTGACCTTATTTCTGCAGAATCATAGTGACATAAGGCTATTTTCACACTTGCGGCAGTGTGATCCGACAGGCAGTAAAGTCGTCGGAACTGCTTGCCGATCTGGATGTGACTGAAAACATTTGTGAGACTCCTCTGGATGCGGATCCGTCTCTCAAATGCATTGCAAGAACGGATGCGTCTTGTATCTTTTTTCATGCGCAGACTGGAAGGACGGATCCGGCATTCCGGTAATGCCGGCCCCAGCACTAATACATTCCTATGGGGAAAAAATGCTGAATTCGGCATTCTGGCAAGTCTTAAGTTCAGCATGCTACGGTTTTGTGTCTTATCAGTCAAAATGACTGAACTAAAGACATCCTGAACTGATTACTCTCCATTCAGAATGCATGGGGATATGCCTGATCAGTTATTTGCAAGTATAGAGCCCCTGTGACTGAACTCCATGCCAGAAAAGAAAAACGCTAGTGTGAAAGTACCCTAAAGCTGTCAGTATAATTCTGTAGCAGTAAGGTGAAGCAGAGGCACATAGCATTATAAATCAGTATAATGTCATGGGCTCCTGCAAGTCCAGAATGGAGGATCACTCTCTGATTTCTGCAACAGTCCTAAGGGTAGGGGATGCTCTCGCTGAAGCTGTGTTGCTGCTAGAGATATGAGCCAGGTTATGTGTTAGCAACCATAAAGGCAAAAATAGAACTTCTAGAAACCAGGTTGGAAGTAAGAATTGCAGGTATTACTTCCAGATCTCACTCCAGACCCAATTTCTAAAGTAACTGTCTTCTTAGTCTGGTGTTAAAGCTCATATAGTCAGGTTTGTGCAGCTTGAGATACAGCAGGGTAAGGCACCCCCTCTCAATCAGCTATGGTCTCAGCTACTGACCTGCCCCCCCTGATATTGCAGGGCCCATAGCAGCCATTATGGCTACTACACTTTCATCCCTGCCAGAGGACCTATGGTTAGAAACAGCCCACCATGTATTATTGATAGAAAGCAGAGATGAGCTACTCAGTTTCAGTAATCAGTGGGTCCTAATCAATTGGATTATATATGTTGTAGGGATTTGTTCTCACAGTAGGGTTTGCAATGACAGATTTTCACAGAGACAGCGGGTTTCAAAGTGCAAATCGTGCTTTATTTTTTTACTTCAGCATAAACAGATTAGCATCCAAGTTATAGCGTCACTTGGTGATGTGACGTTACGGCACCAGCATAAAAGAACATAAAACAAAAATAAATACCTGTCCGTCTGGGCTCTACCTAATAGACAGTCGATTCCTGTCTCGCCTATAGAGTCCTGTTCACACCAGGGAGGATCAGACTTCACTCAGCCTCACGGTCAGATCTCCAGGCTTCATTCTCCCCAGACTGGCATTCTGAGGTCTGCTTTATTCCCCCAATGATGATCCCTACAGTCCTCACCTGGGATTACCTCGGGCTAGGGTAAAAACCTGTAATGTAGGGGTATGGACTGAGAAATCCCTCTACCAAACCTATCTCCCAGTCCAAAGAAATCCAGCCCATATAAAATTAAACAAAGAGCTCCAGCAGACTATGCTCTGCTGAAGCAAATGCATTTTTCTGGATCTTAGCTATCTCACCCAGCTAAGGAACCTGGGTGAGATGTACAGTCGTGGCCAAAAGTTTTGAGAATGACACAAATATTAGTTTTCACAAAGTTTGCTGCTAAACTGCTTTTAGATCTTTGTTTCAGTTGTTTCTGTGATGTAGTTAAATATAATTACACACACTTCATACATTTCAAAGGCTTTTATCGACAATTACATGACATTTATGCAAAGAGTCAGTATTTGCAGTGTTGGCCCTTCTTTTTCAGGACCTCTGCAATTCGACTGGGCATGCTCTCAATCAACTTCTGGGCCAATTCCTGACTGAGAGCAACCCATTCTTTCATAATCACTTCTTGGAGTTTGTCAGAATTAGTGGGTTTTTGTTTGTCTACCCGCCTCTTGAGGATTGACCACAAGTTCTCAATGGGATTAAGATCTGAGGAGTTTCCAGGCCATGGACCCAAAATGTCAACGTTTTGGTCCCCGAGCCACTTAGTTATTACTTTTGCCTTATGGCACGGTGCTCCATCGTGCTGGAAAATGCATTGTTCTTCACCAAACTGTTGTTGGAAGAAGTTGCTGTTGGAGGGTGTTTTAGTACCATTCTTCATGGCTGTGTTTTGGGGCACAATTGTGAGTGAGCCCACTCCCTTGGATGAGAAGCAACCCCACACATGAATGGTCTCAGAATGCTTTACTGTTGGCATGACACAGGCCTGATGGTAGCGCTCACCTTTTCTTCTCCGGACAAGCCTTTTTCCTGATGCCCCAAACAATCAGAAAGAGGCTTCATCGGAGAATATGACTTTGCCCCAGTCCTCAGCAGTCCATTCACCATATTTTCTGCAGAAGATCAATCTGTCCCTGTGGTTTTTTTGTTAGAGAAGTGGCTTCTTTGCTGCCCTTCTTGACACCAGGCCATCTTCCAAAAGTCTTCGCCTCATTGTGTGTGCAGATGCGCTCACACCTGCCCGCTGCCATTCCTGAGCAAGCTCTGCACTGGTGGCACTCCGATCCCGCAGCTGAATCCTCTTTAGGAGACGATCCTGGCGCTTGCTGGACTTTCTTGGACGCCCTGAAGCCTTCTTAACAAGAATTTAACCTTTTTCCTTGAAGTTCTTGATGATCCTATAAATTGTTGATTGAGGTGCAATCTTAGTAGCCACAATATCCTTGCCTGTGAAGCCATTTTTATGCAACGCAATGATGGCTGCACGCGTTTCTTTGCAGGTCACCATGGTTAACAATGGAAGAACAATGATTTCGAGCATCAACCTCCATTTAACAGGTCAAGTCTGCCATTTTAACCCAATCAGCCTGACATAATGATCTCCAGCCTTGTGCTCGTCAACATTCTCACCTGAGTTAACAAGATGATTACTGAAATGATCCCAGCAGGTCCTTTAATGACGGCAATGAAATGCAGTGGAAAGTTGTTTTTTTTGGGATTAAGTAAATTTTTATGGCAAAGAAGGACTATGCTATTCATCTGATCACTCTTCATAACATTCTGGAGTATATGCAAATTGCTATTATAAAAACTCAAGCAGCAACTTTTCCAATTTCCGATATTTATGTAATTCTCTAAACATTTGGCCACGACTGTACACTCCACTCCTTCACCATACACGTTACCACAATGTTTACAACATGTTTTCCCTGGTCTTTCAGTGCGATCTTTGCATTGTCCATGACATCCTACCCGAGGTACAGTACCTTAAAGGGTCACCTCCCCTAACCCAAAAAACGATTTTAAAGCAGCCATGAAGCACAGCTTACCTTGATTAGGCTGTGCTCTTTTATCTTGTAATCCGTCCAGCAGTTTCTGCAAAAAACGACTTTTATGGATATGCATATGAGTCCTGAATGTGCCCAGAGGGGCGTTTTGTTCCTCTTAGTGAGCCCAGTACCGCCCCTCTTACAGTGCCCAGCCCGCCTTCCTTGTACTGTCTAACCGCCCCCAGCCTGCCACAGCCTCTCCTCCCCCTCCCTCACGCCGAACGAACTCTCGCACAGGCGCAGTACCCACTGAGGGCTGCGCCTGTGCGATCTGCAGGAGACTGAGGGCAGGAGCTTCATCCTCGTCACTGGGCATGCGCCGAGCCCAGTGACGTCCGATGCTCGCTCTTCCCTCAGTCAGCAGGGAAGATCGAGCATCGGATGTCACTGTGTGCGCACATATGGTTGCAAGTAAAGATCTAGATAGTGTGAGAGGTTACTTGTGGCGCATTTTGTGTTTGACACAATTGGTCTGCCAGGTGGGTGAGTTGTATTCTTGTGTATCTTAGGGAGGTGATAGAAATAGGGGGTGCAGGGGGCTCTTGGCATTAGGAATTTTTTTTTCTTTTTTGTTTATATAATTTCTATCATGGGCATCCTTTATTATTTTTATGAGATCTTTATTTATACCTGGGAAGGGATTTTCTGACACTTTTTCGTAATAAGCCGCGTCATTGAGGATATTTTGTGCCTCCTTCTCATAGTCCGCAAAATCTTGGATAACTATCCCACCCCCTTTATCTGCTGGGCAGATAATTATATTTTCATTTACACTGAGTTTTTTCGAGGCATTTTTTTCTGGTTTACTAAGATTATCTTTTCTATTTGGCATGATTGGTATTGTGGTCTTTTTTTTGATGTCGGAAGATATAAGGTAAAAAACATATAAAATTTCCCCCTAAAGAAAAAATAGACCAACCAATAGAGACGGAATCATCCTCATTTACACACCAAGATGTTAGACCAAAGTCCAATTTCTTTCCCCTTCAAAGTCAGGGACACCACATCCCCACCTTTTTCGACCTTATATCTTCCGACATCAAAAAAATGACCATACCAATCATGCCAAATAGAAAAGATAATCTTAGTAAACCAGACAAAAAATTCCTTGAAAAAACTCAGTGTAAATGAAAATATAATTATCCGCCCAGCAGATAAAGGGGGTGGGATAGTTATCCAAGATTTTGCGGACTATGAGAAGGAGGCACAAAATATCCTCAATGACGCGGCTTATTACAAAAAAGTGTCCGAAAATCCCTTCCCAGGTATAAATAAAGATCTCATAAAAATAATAAAGGACGCCCATGATAGAAATTATATAAACAAAAAAGAAAAAAACTTCCTAATGCCAAGAGCCCCCTGCACCCCCTATTTCTATCACCTCCCTAAGATACACAAGAATACAACGCACCCACCTGGCAGACCAATTGTATCAAACACAAAATGCGCCACAAGTAACCTCTCACACTATCTAGATCTTTTCTTGCAACCATATGTGCGCACACTACCCAGTTATCTTCACGATTCCAGTCAGCTAATTCGGGAACTAAAAGACATCACCTGGAAAGATTCATACGCACTATTCACTATGGATGTCACAGCCCTCTATTCAAATATTGAACATAACCTGGGCATACAGTGTATAAAAACCGTTCTAGAGGGAGATCCCATCCTAAAACCACCCCAAGTAACTTTTCTTTATAGACAGTCTCCGCTTCATTTTGGAGAATAACTTTTTTATCTACAATAGCGTAACATACCATCAACACAGAGGTACCACTATGGGGACGAAAGTAGCGCCATCTTTCGCAAATGTTTTTATGGGGGAATTTGAAAGGCTACACATTCAAAACACCATACCCTGGATCCAACAACTCGTATACTATAAAAGGTACATTGACGATATTTTTATCATATGGGACGGTGACGAAAATACTGCTTTACAGTTCTGTAATAATATAAGCAATACAGGTTGGGGAATTAAATTCACCCCGAATACAGTAAAAGTGAGATCGAATTTTTAGATATCATTATATCCACCAAAAATAAACAACTGGCCACTCAAACATACTTCAAATCCATTGACACAAATAGTTATATACATTTTTCAAGTTTTCATAACAAAAAATGGTTGGAAAACATTCCATATAGCCAATACAAATGAATCCGGCGAAATTGTACCCTTGATAGTGTTTTTAAAAATCAGGCAAAAATTCTTTAAAAACGTTTTATCGAGAAAGGCTACCCAAGGAAACTTATAAAAAACGCCTACAAGAGAACCATCACTGACACACACAAGAAACCTGTCTACAGCCCACAAACAGAAAAGGGACACATACAGAAATGAATATAAACTTTGTCACGCAGTTCAACACATCAAATAATAATATACGCACAATTCTTTCAAAATACTGGCATATCCTGCTACAGGATCCATACCTTGCAAAACACCTGCCCCCTAAGCCCAGAATGATCTACAGGAGAGCCCCCAGCAAGCCAAAACAACATAAAAAAGCCAGTTCGGCTGTACCACAGATACCACCCAAAAAACTAGGCAGCTACAAATGTGGAAAGAGTCGGTGCCTATGCTGCAAAACCATAACCAATAAATGTACACACTTTTCGTCCAATAAGAATGGGACCACCTTCATGATAAAGCATCACCTGACATGCCAGTCCAGCTATGTAATCTACTTAATTGAGTGTAGCTGCGGGCTTCAATACATAGGCCGCACCACCCAGGAGTTGCATTGCAGGCTAAACCAACATAGGCACAACATCCAAAAACATAGCCTCTCCAGACATTGTGCCTCCACATCAGAGAAAGAAAAACATCCTATCAAGATCACACCAATTGACTACATACCGCAAAACCCATACAATCGGTTCAGTACACTACAGCGACGAGAAGTCTATTGGATGTACCAATTAGATACCCTTGCGCCCCAAAGGCTGAACGAAATAAACGAGACCATCCTCTAGTATAAACTTTCTCAAAGGACATCCTCTCGTCGCCTGGTAGTCTACCTTGAATATTAAAAGATCCTCCCACGCGAGGGGCCCATATAACAGAATACTCTATAATACTCTAGGCTACTATATTTATACTTCTTTCTGAATGTTGGATTCGACCAGGGTTAAGGGTGGCCACAGTTTTACATCCCCATTTCTATCTTTATGTAACAAACATCTGCAGTTCCACATCACTGCCTAAAACATTCCTGCCAGTTACATTTGTGAAACTGTGTCTATGATGTACAATCGATACAGCCCTATGAAATAACTACAACATTGTATCAGTAGCGCTGTAATGTATTTTCTCCCTCGGATTCTAATCAGGTTAATCTCCTGATATTGCCCTCCCCATACAACCACAAAATTATTTATTCACTAATTTTTTTAATAAATCAGCTAACAACCCCCCTTCCTCCCCCCCATTTTATCTACCAATATATGTATTTTTATATACAGTGGGATTCTTTTATATATATTAATATAGATCATGGTACAATTTTGTGTATGTGCTGATGTGTATATATATGTATAAATTTTGTGTATATGCGTGTACACATACATATATAATATAATTTATTCATTTATCAAGATATACATATTTTATATACGTTTTAATCAATATAACCACCATGCTTTATACTACCCCCTTCACCATTCATTGCATTTTATCCATTCATTTCGACATAAGATGTATATTATCATATATATAATTTTATTTCCTTTTTATTTTTATATATATATATATATATATATATATATATATATATGTTGTATTTTCTATACATTAAATATATATATATATATATATATATATAGATAGATAGATATATATATGGTTTTGGTTATAGGTGTTCTATCATATATATATATATATATATATATATATATATATATATATGTTACTGTCTATATAACCACCATGCTTTATACCATTTCATGCCTAGCCTTTTTTCCCCAAAAAATCTTTTATTACTAGACTGATCCATTCATAAGTAATTTAAATATGGCCCAATTTTTAACCATTACAGCATTGCTATATCCCAGAGCAACTTAATATATAAATACTCTATTTTCCTGTTTCAAAACAAATTGGGTCCATTCTATATATATATATATATATATGGCTAAAGGATCAGCAAACAGCTGAGTGCCCGGCGACAACTCTCCATAGCTTTAGATACACCCCCCCTCCCCCCCCCCCTCCCCTTGCTCCACCTTTGTTTGGCCCCGCGCGCCTTTTTCTAGTTTAAATAACCGCCACATGTGAATGCTGTTTTATATTGTATACTGTCCTGATAAAGGGGGCTCTCCGCCCCTGAAACGCGTTGACTGAAAATAAAGAAGGATTGTTATCAATACCTACCCGCTTCTGACTCCTGCTGACAGCGCCATCCAAAGGTTCATCTTCTTTCTTCTTCTGCAACTTACTTCTCCCCGACGAATGCTTCCAAGGCACGGGGCTGGAACCTAGGCAGCAGCGCAGGCACCCCGCACGCTGATCGGGAAAATCAGCACAAGCTTCATATAGGTGTTGTGACTGTTCACAACACCTTCTGGTAAGAGTTTTTATCTATCTCTTGCACCTATTAGTATACAATACCACACATGAGGCGCTGCCTCCTATCTCTCTTTTATCTTTAAATATATTTTATGTGATAGACCGACATAAAGTATGTGTGAAGTGAAAATAAAATGAAACATGGTTTTCAAAATGTCTGGAAAGTGTGGTGTGCATTTGTATTCTGCTCCCATGAGGAGTCAATACTTTTGTAGGACCACCTTTCGCTGCAAATACCCCAAAAGGCTTGCAGCTGTATGTCTCTACCAGCTTTGCGCATCTAGAAGCTGAAATGTTTGCCTGTTATTTGCAAGATAGCTCAATCAGATTGGATGGAGAGCAACTGTGAACAGCAATTTTCAAGTCTTGCCACAGATTGTCAATGGGATTTATGTCTGGACTTTGGGTCATTCTAACACATGAATATGCTTTGAGCTAAACTATTCCATTGTAGCTCTGGCTGTATGTTTAGGGTTGTTGTCCTGCTGGAAGGTGAACCTCTGCACCAGTCTCAAGTCTTTTGCAGTCTCTAACAAGTTTTACGCCAGGGTTGCTCTGTATTTAGCTCCGCTCATCTTCCCATGATCTGTAATAAGCTTCCCTGCTGAAGAAAAGTATCCCCACAGCATGATGCTGCCACCACCATTTTATTGGTGGGGATGGTGTGTTCAGGATGATGTGCAGTGCTAGTTTTCTGCCACACATAGCGTTTTGCATTTAGGCCAAAACATTCTACTTTGGTCTTATCTGACCAGAGCACCTTCTTCCCCATGTTTGCTGTGTTCTCTACATGGATCGTGGCAAACTGCAAATGGGACTTCTTATGGCTTGCTTTCAAAAATGGGTTTCTTCTAATAGTTGTGCTGTGGACAGATTCTCCCACCTGAGCTGTGGATCTCTGCAGCTCCTCCAGACTGACCATGGCCTCTTGGCTGCTTGTTTAATTAGTTCTATCCTTGCATGGGCTGTCAGTTTAGATGGATGGCCATGTCTTGGTAGGTTTGCAGTTGTGCAATACTCCTATTTTTGGATGATGGCTTAAACAGCGCTCCGTGAGATGTTCAGAGCTTGTTTTTTTTTTTTTAGAACCTAACCCTGCTTTACACTTCTCCACAACTTTATCCCTGACCTGCCTGTTATGCTACTTGGTTTCCATGATGCTGTTTGATCACTAATGTTCACAAACCTCACAGAACAGCTTTGGTTATGCTAAGAATAAATTACAGGTGGACTCTGCTTACTAATTAGATCACACTGGATTTTATTTATGTGTATCAGAGTACAGGGGGCTGAATACAAATGCATACCACGCTTTCCAGATTTTTTTGAAAACTATGTATCATTTTCTTTTCACTTCACCCATACTTGCTACTTTGTTGGTCGATCACATAAAATCCCCATAAAATAAATTTAAATTTGTGGGTGTAATGTGAAAAATTTTGGAAAAGTTTGTCGAGTATATAATGCAAATGCTTTATATAAATATTAAAAAAAAATGATCAGGTCAAAAGAAAAATTATGCAAACTATTTTGACCCGTGAGATGGACATAAACATCTCAAAAAGAGTTCAATTGAGAACCTGATTATTTTGTGCAATCAGTAAAACAGGGTACAAGCGTCTATGCAAAAATATAAATAGTTTATTATTCAATAGTTTAAAATACAATCAAAATGTATTCAACATAAATTTCAATAATATACAATGATATGCAGTACCCAGAATTCACCACTATACGATGCCAACAAAACACTACTCAACCAACACAAGAATATGATGCAATACAGCTTTAAATTTGTGAGAGATATACAATCAATGGATTATGCGGAAAACTCAATCAAGAAGATGACAGATAAGAGTCCTTGCTCCACCCAAAAATGATGACCAATCTTTAGATAATTGTAGTATTGCAACAAAACTTATAAATTATTGGCTTGATATCAAACTAGGGAATACAAAGATTCCCAACAAAGAGTTTCTCCAATATTGCCCCCTTTATTCAGTTATATGCATCGATTGCAACAAAACTTATAAATTATTGGCTTGATATCAAACTAGGGAATACAAAGATTCCCAACAACGAGTTTCTCCAATATTGCCCCCTTTATTCAGTTATATGCATCGTAACTGAAATCAGAGAAAATTAGATCAATACTACATAAAAACTAAATATACATTACCCAAGGGTCAAGTGATGTGCAGAGTCTTGGGGCAGCCAGCTCTCAAGAGTTTTTTCCCGATAATCCAAATGTTTGTTTCTCTTTTTCCTTTTTCTCCCTTTTCTTTTTTTTCTTTCCTCGTATCTGGTTTCTTAACCCAAAACTTATCAGATGGACACGCCCTCCGAATTTGGAACTTTCCAATCATTGTTGGATGGGTGTGTGCATTGATAAGGAGCATGACGCCATAATACTACCCAGAATGCAATTTTGCTACTGATGTAGCATTAACTGCTCATATCTAGGTGGCACTGTTGTATAAGCAATAAGCATCATACCATTAAGGGTTAACTCATACATGCCTGATATTTTTAATACTTCACACCTCTGACATCTGGAGGCCTTGTCTCATGGCTGAGGGACAAACTTTGATACATGAATATATACTTTGAGGAACATCTAGACCATTCTCACACTGTGGAATTCATGTTCAGATAAGAAAAACAATGAAGCCTCAGAATCTGCAGGTGCAGTGTATCTTCTAACTTTCTAAACGTATAATATATTGTTACAATAACACTTTTGAACAGCACAGTAATCTTCTCATGGACTCAGTTCGGCCTACATGAAAATCCATACAAAGCAGTGAATATAAATCAACATTGCTCTTAAAGGCAATAAATACCCATTATAGCTAAAATAAGTAGATATAACTGTTTAAACTTATGAAAAAGCACAACAAGTTCAAGGGGCATGAATGATACTTTTTTAAGGCACTGTATGTGACTCTCCCAGGGTGTCAGTGTTGAGGGAGGGTTGAGACGCATGCATATATATATATACATACATGCATGCAAACACGTGCGTGCATGTATGATATATATGCATGCATTAATCACGTTATAGGAGGATGTGTGCAGATGTTCCCAGCATCTGCGCACATCTGCCCTTAGTGGCCCACAGGGGCTCATGTAGGCCCCTGTGGGATATATGTGATCCCTTTTAATATATGTAGGGGCTTGTGCCCCCGTATAGTGTAGGGGCTTGTGCCCCCTTATATATATGACTGCGGCCCCTTATCTATAATCCCCCTTAGATTGTATGATTAATGTATACATGTGTATGGATGTGCCCCAAGCATCAATACACATGTATATTATATACATATTCCCCCCTCCTACACCTGAAACCAGGTGCATCGGTGTGAATGTGCCCCAAGCATTCACACCAATGCAATCTGGCTAATTGCATCAGAATGACTGGACAAGGGTCCGGTCATCCTGATGGATACAAAGAGCTCAGATTCAACAGAATCTGAGCCCTTTGTTGTAATTATCTTCAGCGCCGCTGGAGATAATTACGCATGATAGAAGAAGGGGAGAAGCCTTCCCTCCTCCTATTATGCGCATTCCGACAGTGCGATTACTATCGCACTGTCCGGAATGCTAGGTGCTGCAGGCGGGAGATCTAAGGCATCTCCCGCCTGTCTGCAGCACGTCCCCGATGTGCTGCCTGGCGCAGTGACGTCATATCACTGCGCCGGCCTACGTGGATGATGGGCGGCACGGCGCGGGAGTGCGGGCCGCCGGGGATAAATATCCGGTGGCCCGGCACTCAAGTTAGTGAAGGTCGGGGCCCCCCACGTTGAGGAGAGCGCGTCCTGCGCTCCAGAGGGTGAGGATCGGGACCCCCCCACCTGGTAGGAGAGCGCATCCTGCGCTCAGGACGAGGCCCCTCCTGCACAGCCCCCCATGAAGAGAGCGCGATCGGCGCTAAAGGCTGGACCCCCCCACTGACCTGGAGAGGAGAGCGCATCCTGCGCTGAGGCCGTGACCGGACCCCCCCTCCTGAAGGCAGGCCGTGACCGGACCCCCCCTCCTGAAGGACCCTGACCGGCCCCTCTGAAGAAGAGCGCAATCGGCGCTCAGGAGCGACCCCCCTGGCTGGACTAAGTATCACCCCCTTATTCCAGTCCCTACTATAACCCCTGATCCCCTATCCCACCAACGATTCCTCTCCCTACTGAACCCTGATAACCCCTATACCCCTGGTATCCTAATCCCCTGGATACACTCCTGATAATAAACCAATAACCCCTGGTTTCCCTGCCGTGTCCCTGATCCCTGCTGTACCCCTGGTTAACCCTTGACATCCCTGACCCCCTACCATTTAACCCCCCTGGTTAACCCCTGCATCCCCTGGTTCTGTAGAGCATGCCTCTGCTCTGCAAACAACCCTTTTTAACCCTGTATTCCTTGGCCTGCAGGTATTAACCCCTGCAGAGCCACTGTTGTGTTTAACCCTCGTCGTACCCCATAGGGATAGTATAGAGCCAGGCGGGTGGGCTGTTAATATTACTTGTATGTGTGAATTGTCTAGTTAGTTTATGGGTGGAATTTGGGAACGTGTAGTGTAGTTTAGTATTGTATATTTAGTGCTGTATTGTTAGTGTATTGCGTGCGTAGTGTAATAAATACCGTTATATTTGTACCCTTTGTGTAGTGTGTACTTGTTAGCGGTAGTGAGTAAGGCGCATGCAGCTAGTGTAGCGATCAGTGTAAAGCATAGCGAAGGTATTGTGTTATTGTTATATAAAGGCATAAATAGGCGGAGTCATCAATAGATGGCTCCTCCTATTTGGGAATATTAAATATCGATATCCGCATAATATTTGTGATTAATATTCCCCATATACAGTCAGTACACTGTCTGCCTATGACATTATCACCATACATTCTCTCCTTACTCTCAGTAGTTACAGGGTGTCTCACCTGTAGTAGTGCATATACAGTCAGGTCCATAAATATTGGGACATTGACACAATTCTAACATCTTTGGCTCTATACACCACCACAATGGATTTGAAATGAAACAAACAAGATGTGCTTTAACTGCAGACTGTCAGCTTTAATTTGAGGGTGTTTACATCCAAATCAGGTGAACAGTGTAGGAATTACAACAGTTTGCATATGTACCTCCTACTTAGTAAGGGACCAAAAGTAATGGGCCAATTGGCTTCTCAGCTGTTCCATGGCCATGTGTGTGTTATTACCTCATTATCCCAATTACAATGAGCAGATAAAAGGTCCAGAGTTCATTTCAAGTGTGCTATTTGCATTTGGAATCTGTTGCTGTCAACTCTCAAAAAAAAAAACATCAGAGAGATAGCAAAAACATTAGGCATGGCCAAAACAACTGTTTGGAACATTCTTAAAAAGAAGGAACGCATCGATGAGCTCAGCAACCTCAAAAGACCCGGAAGACCACGGAAAACAACTGTGGTGGATGACCGAACAATTATTTCCCTGGTGAAGAAAACACCCTTCACACCAGTTGGCCAGATCAAGAACACTCTCCAGGAGGTAGGTGCATGTGTGTCAAAGTCAACAATCAAGAGAAGACTTCACCAGGGTGAATGCAGAGGGTTCACCACAAGATGTAAACCATTGGTGAGCCTCAAAAATAGAAAGGCCAGATTAGAGTTTGCCAAACGACATAAAAAAAAGCGTTCACAGTTCTAGAACAACATCCTATGGACAGATGAGACCAAGATCAACTTGTACCAGAGTGATGGGAAGAAAAGAGTATGTAGAAGGAAAGGAACTGCTCATGATCCAAAGCATACCACCTCATCCGTGAAGCATTTTGGTAGTGTCATGGCGTGGGCATGTATGGCTGCCAATGGAACTGGTTCCCTTGTATTTATTGATGATGTGATTGCTGACAAAAGCAGCGGGATGAATTCTGAAGTGTTTCGGGCAATATTATCTGCTCATATTGAGCCAAATGCTTCAGAATGCATTGGATGGCGCTTCACAGTACAGATGGACAATAACCCAAAGCATACTGCAAAAGCAACAAAAGAGTTTCTTAAGGGAAAGAAGTGGAATGTTATGCAATGGCCAAGTCAATCACCTGACCTGAATTTGATTGAGCATGCATTTCACTTGCTGAAGATAAAACTGAAGGGAAAATGTCCCCAAGAACAAGCAGGAACTGAAGACAGTTGCAGTAGAGGCATTGCAGAGCATCACCAGGGATGAAACCCAGCATCTGGTGATGTCTATGCGTTCCAGACTTCAAACTGTAAATGACTGCAAAGGATTTGCAACCAAGTATTAAAAAGTGAAAGTTTGATTTATGATTATTATTCTGTCGCATTACTTTTGGTTCCTTAACAAGTGGGAGGCACATATGCAAACAGTTGCAATTCCTACACAGTTCATCTGATTTGGATGTAAATATCCTGGGGCTGCAAAAGATGCGGACAGCACTCCGTGTTGCACCGTTCCGTGGCCCAGCAAAAAATATATAGCGTTTTGCAGACAAGAATATGCATTTCTACAATGGGCCGTCCGTTCCATTCTGCAAATTGCGGAAGGCACACTGGTGGCTTCCGTTTTTTGCGGACCACAAAAAAACAGCACGGTCGTGTGCATGTAGCCTTAAGCTGACCGTCTGCAGTTAAAGCACATCTTGTTTGTTTCATTTAAAATCCATTGTGGTGGTATATAGAGCCAAAAATTTTAGAATTGTGTCAATGTCCCAATATTTATGGACCTGACTGTACTTTTATCCTTCGTAATAAACCAAGACCCATCCTCAAGAAATCAAAGAACAAAAACAAGTCTTCATCTAGAACACGGACTGTCAGTTTTTCTTCAGAGTCTGAATGTTTGCAATCTAATTCTGAGTATGATGATCCCTCGACTGAACATGAAGCTGATATTTCGTCCAATATGATTTCGTATTGTTAAAAAAAAAAAAAGTTCAAAATACGATCCAGAGGGGGCCGCAAACACAAAAAAGCCGCACATCATGGCCACACGACATAACAAGAAATTAACCCCACTGTGCGTACTGTTAATGATTTTGAAGTTATTCATTTATCAAATGAGATATTAACTGACAACCAGATCGATATATTGAGACTTGGTTTGAACTTTGCTCCGACCCATGATTTTGGTCTGTTCTCAACCATCATGGATATAAATACATTTATTAGAGATCTCACGGTCAAGAGACATTTTCATGGGTCTGAGGATATGTCCAACCAGCTCTCACATCCACAGCATTGTATTAATGAGTTTACTAGTATGTCTTTTACTGAACAATTGTCTCTGGTTAATTTGATTGAGCTCCATTCAGATTCGAATGGTAGCACTGCGACTTCCGAGGTTCCAGAATTTCGAACTGGGAACTCGCAATTCTACCCTCTGAAATCACGCACACCAGGAATGGACCTTTTCCAAGAGGTTGTTGAGAACCAACTTCTCTCTGTCCCAAAAAAAACTAGTTCCCAACGAAATAATTTGTCCAAATCCCAAAGAAATGCCCTTCTTGAATTAAGAGATAAAAGCAATATTATTGTGAAAATGGCAGACAAGGGGGGCGCAGTGGTGGTATTGGACAAAATGGTTTCTAAGCAACAAATCATAGATATTGTTCTGGACACCTCCACTTATAAACAATTGAAAATCGATCCAATTATTGATTTCCAGGTACAATATCTAGCTTTTTTGGACAAGGGCAGAGACTTAGGCTATTTTAGCCATAAACAATTTTTGTACCTGCAAGTGGAGTTGCCCATTACACCCATCATACATGCTTTACCCAAAATCCATAAAGGGTGAAATCCACCCCCACTGCGCCCCATTGTCTCTGGCATCAGTTCTTTGACTGAAAAACTAGGAGAGTGGTTAGACGTGATTTTACAGCCCCTTGTCAAACGAGCACCAGGGTATATTAAAGATACTGGAGATGTTCTCAGAAGTTTTTATCAGAAAAAATGGAATTTCATTTTCACAAGTACAGCCGTCACAAGTTGCATTTTGAAGATTATATTATAGAAGTCACAGAATTTTTATTGACTCATAACTATTTTTCTTTTGACGGTGAGTTTCGATGGGGGCTAAATTTCCCCCCTCCCTAGTGAATTTAATCATGTCTTACTGGGAGGAAAGGTGTATATATATACCACTGACAATCCTTTTGTGGCGGCATTGGATTGGTATGGCAGGTACATCGACAATCTGCTCATTATCTGAAGAGGCGATGTCCCTGCCATACCTGATTTATCTCAATGACAATCCTTACAACTTGAGATTCACCCATTCACAGGACAGGTCCACGATTAATTTTCTCGATCTAACTCTTACGGGTATCCCCCATTTGAATATACATTCATCTACTTATCATAAACCGGTTGCCGGTAATGCGATTTAGAGAGCTAACAGCCATCATCCCATGCATCCTATTTAGTCTATACCGGTAGGCGAAATGTTGCGTGCCAGAAGAAACTGTAGTGATGATGCAGCATTCACCATGGAATGCCGTACCATCACGTCACGTATGTTGGCAAGGGGCTATCCTAGTTGGATTATTAAAAGAGCCGAAAAAATTGCACAGATGAAAAATTGCAAGACATTACTTTTTGGGAGGAGTGATAAGGTTGGGGACGGTGAGAATACAGCAGGTAGGAAAGATCGCAACAACCTGCCTACCTTGGTTCTTACGTATAGTAACCAATTCCAGCAGGTTAAACAGGTGGTTTCGGAATGTATATAGATTCTACATGAAGATGACATTTTACATTACTGCAGGATGGCTATAGAGTGTCAGCAGACGGTCTCCCACGCTGGCTTCTTCACTGTCTACTTCACTTTTCACTTCCATTCCAAAGAGAACCCAGGCAAGTAAAGTACCTGGCTCAAATATACCGGGTTCACACGGTACTGCAGCCATTCCTGCAAAATTTGCGGTTGTGTCCTGCCCACCAAAATGTTCCAGGATTCAGAACATACTTCAACTTTCCCCATTAGGTATTTTATAAACTGTAACACCACTGGGGTTTTTTATGTTATCTGATGTACACAATGTGACCTCCTTTATGTTGGAAGCAATATAAGAAGGTTGAAAAATAGAATCTTGGAACATTTGAATTATGTCATCAATTCTTCGTATGTCAATATTTCGAATGCAGCTAGGCATTTTATTTCGTTGCATGATAGACGCTTACAAACTTTTTCCGCCTTTAGAATCGAACGAGTTTCACCTTCTATTCGAGGGGCTAATTTCCAAAGGCGATTAATATAGATGGAAGCCTTTTCGATTCTTTGATTAAAAACAAGGCTTCCGAATGGCTTGAACTTGAAAAAAGAACTTATGTATTTGTATTAGGATCGGGTCCATTCCTGGTGTGCTTATACAATTATGAAGTTATATCTGCCATGTTTGATATGCATTTTTTTGTTCCGTTTTTAACATTGGAAACCACTGTTCAGGGAAACCACTGTTCAGTCTATGCGGTTTTTCAGGAATTTATTCTTACCATATTTTTATGTGAGACTGGTTATTTTGTTATTCCTGATTTAGACACAAGAGCCTGAATAGTAAACATTTTAAGTGCACGTATTTGGTTTTTACACACTTTTAACTTACACCAATATTAACTTCAGATTTTCCTATTGGCTCCGGCTCGGGTGTGTTGCAATCTACTGCTTCACCACCTGGAGATGGGAGGAGTGCTTGTGACCAGCCGTTATAGCCATCGCCATTTCGAATTCTGATTAGTCATGATTAAGAACACGTTTGTTCGAAACGCATAGACGATCACTTGGAACACTGAGGTGATGCTGTCACTGTATGGATCTGTACTATATTGAATAAAGGAACCCGCAAATTTTCAACATCGATGCTGGATTAATCTCTTCATTCCTGTACTTTTATCCTGTCCTCACTGGCACAGTACTTGGTAAATCACATGTCATCATAACATGGCATATAATCACAGCTGCGGGTCACATAGCATACTTAAGTGCTGAAAGACATTGGCATGCATAAACATAACATTTTAGCAGCTGGCATGTACTAGCAAAAGACACATTAAAATTCAACAATTCAACTAGGTGAAATTGGCACCAAAACCAGGACAAACAGTAACTGATAGCAACAATTACTGTAAAGGATACGGCTTTCTTTGCAAGAGTTATCTCCAATCCTCACAGATCCACTAATATTGTTCTACAATAAAAGGTTAATACATTTTGTAATACACATTGGGGTTTATAAAAGCATGTAAGAACAAGTCAGTGCTGCCCATAGCAACTGATTAGATCCCATTTTCCTTTTTAATCCAGCTACAAAATCTTAACGGTCGTTAAGGGCAATTTTTAATTTTCTAAATATTCCAGTACATAAGGTGTGATCCTCAGAATAATCCACTATGTGTAAATATGGCCTGATAACATGATTTATAACCAGTCCATGGGCTAAGTGAAGATCAGAGTCAGACTTCTGAAACCCCTACTCATCGAATGGGGACACATGATCCTGGTTTTCTCCTTCTGTGATTGGCCCATATTGACTTGTACAAATTTATGGATGATGCAGGTGCAGTACGACCACATGGTTAGGTCTCTGCATGTGGTTTTTGAAGCCAAAACAAGGTCATATCTGTCCTTTATACTTTCTCCCCTTTTATGAACCACTCCTGATTTTGGCTTCCAAAACTGCATCAGGAAACCAGACTGTGGGGTTGTACCCTGAGGCTTACGCTACTTTCACACTTGCGTTTGGTGCGTATCCGTCTTGTATCTGCACAGACGGATCCGCACCAATAATGCAAACGCTTGTATCCATTAATAACGGATCCGTTTGCATTATTCATAAAAAAAATAAACTCTAAGTCAAAACGGATCCGTCTTGACTTACATTAAAAGTCAATGGGTGACGGATACGTTTTCAATTGCACCATATTGTGTCAGTGAAAAACGGATCTGTCCCCATTGACTTAGATTGTCAGGACGGATCCGTTTGGCTCCGCATAGTCAGATGGTCACCAAAACGCTGCAAGCTGCGTTTTAGTGACCGTCTAAAAAACGCAATGGAGGCCAAACGCAGCCCAATTGATGCATTCTGAGCGGATCCTTATCCATTCAGAATGCATCGGGGCTGAACTGATCCGTTTTGGGCCGCTTGTGAGAGCCCTGAAACGGATTTCACACGCGGAACCAGAAACGCCAGTGTTAAAGTAGCCTAATTCTGCCACCTCTACCCATAAAACTGAAATACCATTATCTACAAATAGATGTAGAGTGCACATTTGAATAATTAGAACAATACTTTAAACGTTATAAGATCTGTGGAAATATGCTATAATTACCAGTGTGATTTTCCTTACAACAACAATAAAGAGCAAGGTAATGAAAGGTAAACGTCCCTATGATTGATATCAGAGCAAATATTTAATGGAGAGGACGTTAAAATGGAGCAAAAATAATAAATTATTTATTAGTGCTAATCGTGGAAAATTGAGTGGGGTGAAAAACCTACAATTATTATAACAAGGCACTAAGTCAGTGCCGTGTATCCAGAATAGGGTACCTAATCATGTAATAACAGTGACCTTCACGTCTATGGTATATTGGAGGAACACTGTGGGTACCATATAAAGATAAAACGGACTTCTAAAATATATGTATACAAAACCACCGCACTAGTGGTTGGATATGGTACTCCGAAAGGCAGAGTGCTGCCTGTTAACTAGATGTGTGCTGGTTGAATGGATACTAAAAGTGTGGTATATCCTCTGGGATATGTAACTACATATAGATTCCCAGAACCAATGAAGGAGATACCATACGCAGCATACAAAATAAACTGACCAGTGACAGGCGTCTCACTGGGCAGTGGCGGTTAGTGAGAGGTGCGGCAGTGCACTATGCCGTCCCTCAAACACTAGCCCCCATGTAGGTGCATAGACAATGCAGGTAAATTCTGGTGTCGGTGATTGTGCATTCCAACACCCAGCAGACCTGAATACACTAAGCTACAGCTCTACGCGTTTCCATGCAGCTAGTTGGTGCACTTCATTAGGAGCCAACGTAGCTGCTGCACACAAACTGCCTAAGGCTACTTTCACACTAGCGTTCGGGGCTCCGCTTGTGAGCTCCGTTTAAAGGCTCTCACAAGCGGCCCCGAACGGATCTGTACTGCCCTAATGCATTCTGAGTGGACGCGGATCCGCTCAGAATGCATCAGTCTGGCAGCGTTTGGCCTCCGCTCCGCTCAGCAGGTGGACACCTGAACACTGCTTGCAGCGTTCGGGTGTCCGCCTGGCCGTGCGGAGGCAAACGGATCCGTCCAGACTTACAATGTAAGTCAATGGGGACGGAGCTGTTTGAATTTGACACAGTATGGCTCAATTTTCAAAACTGACTTTGACTTTCAATGTAAAGTCTGGACGGATCCGTCTGAGCAACTTTCACACTTAGAATTTTTTCTACAATATAATGCAGACTGATCCGTTCTGAAAGGATCCGCTCTGAACGCAAGTGTGAAAGTAGCCTAAGCAGAGACCCTAAACTGGGAATCGGCGTACTACATAAGGATTTTGCTAAATAACACCGAATCCTGGTGTGGGAGACGGTGTGCTGCTTTATACAGACACAGCCCCGGCACTGTGATGGCGCGAAGCGGCCAGCCAGGCGCCGTGGTTTAGAGGGCAAACACCACGCCCCCATGAACACGTTACTATAGGCAGCCAATCCACCTTATGAATTATTCATACTGGGCTGGTCAGCTGACGACAGGGGAGGAGCGAGGATGTGTTCTGGAGGTCAGCGCACTAGCGCTGCATCGTAACAGTGTAACAGGGAATAAAACAGCGACCTTATACATGAATCGGCAGCAGTGATAAAAGAGCAACAAGAGGATCATGAAACTAAGCAATCTGCAGCAAAGCAACAGTAACAAAGACAATGTAGATCCCCTTGTTGCTCTTTTATCACTGCTCCTCCCCTGTCGTCAGCTGACCAGCCCAGTATGAATAATTCATGAGGTGGATTGGCTGCCAATGGGAGGCGTTGCCCTTTAAATCACGGCGTCTGGCTGGCCGCTTCGCGGCCATCACAGTGTCGGAGCTATGTCTGTATAAAGCAGCACACCGACTCCCACACCAGGATTCAGTGTTATTTAGCAAAATCCTTATGTAGTACGCCGATTCCCAGTTTAGGGTCTCGGCTTAGGCAGTTTGGGTGCAGCAGCTACGTTGGCTCCTGAAGAAGTGCACCAACTAGTTGCACGGAAAACGCGTAGATCCGTAGCTTAGTGTGTTCAGGTCTGCTGGGTGTTGGAATGCACAATCACCGACACCAGCATTTACCTGCGTTGTCTATGCACCTACATGGGGGCTAGTGTTTGAGGGACGGGCATAGTGCACTGCCGCTCCTCTCACTAACCGCCACTGCCCAGTGAGACGCCTGTCACTGGTCAGTTTATTTTGTATTCTGGGAATCTATATGTAGTTACATCTCCCAGAGGATATACCACACTTTCAGCATCCATTCCACCAGCACACATCTAGTTAACAGGCAGCACTCTGCCTTTCGGAGTACCATATCCGACCACTAGTGCGGTGGTTTTGAATACATATATTTTAGAAGTCCGTTTTATCCAATATACCATAGATGTGAAGGTCACTGTTATTACATGATTAGGTACCCTATTCTGGATACACGGCACTGACTTAGTGCCTTGTTATAATAATTGTAGGTTTTTCACCCCACTCAATTTTCCACGATTAGCACTAATAAATAATTTATTATTTTTGCTCCATTTTAACGTCCTCTCCATTAAATATTTGTTCTGATTTTCCTTACAGCCATTTTATGTGTAAATACCGTAGGAAATATTTGTGTATTTAAAAGAATCATAAAAAAGGCTTTGCTAATTTTTACTGTTTTAACACCCAAGGTGTGTTCTTGTTGCAGAGAAGGCTGTTCACACATCCTGGTCAACATCCTAGAATTATACCTCCCCTTAGATAGGTGTATTGAGTTTTCCCTTAAACACAGGTCACACACCTTTTTGCTTTATATGCTTGGAATTTTTTTGTCCTGACCTTAGTGTGTTTTAGGGATATTAATCTGCAAAATATCTCAAAACTTTAGTTTTTCCTCAGTGTCTACATTAATAAATTCAGTGGTGTAGAACAGGCAATCCAAATAGTTTTTTCATGGTGGCTTTATATACTATGACTTTCAGGATGTTCAATCTGAAAATAGATTTGTTGGTCATCATGCAGGGGAGGGGGGGGATATATTCTGTCATAGCACCATACTCAGGGGTCGGGGATCAGCTGCCGACATTCATAATTGTACAGGGAGTGCAGAATTATTAGGCAAGTTGTATTTTTGAGGATTAATTTTATTATTGAACAACAACCATGTTCTCAATGAACCCAAAAAACTCATTAATATCAAAGCTGAATATTTTTGGAAGTAGTTTTTAGTTTGTTTTTAGTTTTAACTATTTTAGGGGGATATCTGTGTGTGCAGGTGACTATTACTGTGCATAATTATTAGGCAACTTAACAAAAAACAAATATATACCCATTTCAATTATTTATTTTTACCAGTGAAACCAATATAACATCTCAACATTCACAAATATACATTTCTGACATTCAAAAACAAAACAAAAACTAATCAGTGACCAATATAGCCACCTTTCTTTGCAAGGACACTCAAAAGCCTGCCATCCATGGATTCTGTCAGTGTTTTGATCTGTTCACCATCAACATTGCGTGCAGCAGCAACCACAGCCTCCCAGACACTGTTCAGAGAGGTGTACTGTTTTCCCTCCTTGTAAATCTCACATTTGATGATGGACCACAGGTTCTCAATGGGGTTCAGATCAGGTGAACAAGGAGGCCATGTCATTAGATTTTCTTCTTTTATACCCTTTATTGCCAGCCACGCTGTGGAGTACTTGGACACGTGTGATGGAGCATTGTCCTGCATGAAAATCATGTTTTTCTTGAAGGATGCAGACTTCTTCCTGTACCACTGCTTGAAGAAGGTGTCTTCCAGAAACTGGCAGTAGGACTGGGAGTTGAGCTTGACTCCATCCTCAACCCGAAAAGGCCCCACAAGCTCATCTTTGATGATACCAGCCCAAACCAGTACTCCATCTCCACCTTGCTGGCGTCTGAGTCGGACTGGAGCTCTCTGCCCTTTACCAATCTAGCCACGGGCCCATCCATCTGGCCCATCAAGACTCACTCTCATTTCATCAGTCCATAAAACCTTAGAAAAATCAGTCTTGAGATATTTCTTGGCCCAGTCTTGACGTTTCAGCTTGTGTGTCTTGTTCAGTGGTGGTCGTCTTTCAGCCTTTCTTACCTTGGCCATGTCTCTGAGTATTGCACACCTTGTGCTTTTGGGCACTCCAGTGATGTTGCAGCTCTGAAATATGGCCAAACTGGTGGCAAGTGGCATCTTGGCAGCTGCACGCTTGACTTTTCTCAGTTCATGGGCAGTTATTTTGCGCCTTGGTTTTTCCACACGCTTCTTGCGACCCTGTTGACTATTTTGAATGAAACGCTTGATTGTTCGATGATCACGTTTCAGAAGCTTTGCAATTTTAAGAGTGCTGCATCCCTCTGCAAGATATCTCACTATTTTTGACTTTTCTGAGCCTGTCAAGTCCTTCTTTTGACCCATTTTGCCAAAGGAAAGGAAGTTGCCTAATAATTATGCACACCTGATATAGGGTGTTGATGTCATTAGACCACACCCCTTCTCATTACAGAGATGCACATCGCCTAATATGCTTAATTGGTAGTAGGCTTTCGAGCCTATACAGCTTGGAGTAAGACAACATGCATAAAGAGGATGATGTGGTCAAAATACTCATTTGCCTAATAATTCTGCACTCCCTGTATATATCTGGATACTGCATCCATATTATCTCCAAAAAGACATCTACAACCTCAGAAATCAGCTTTGGGAGATCCCATGTCTGAACTGTAATGCTGATAGTATATGAGTAGCCTATATACAAAGAACAAGGCTGTATACTGTAATCCTGGTAAACCTCAGCAATAAGAGTCAGAAACAAAGAATGCAAAACTAATTGAAAGCATATTAACATTGATGATCTATATATGAGATTGGTGGGGGTCGGACACCTGAGACCTACGGATCAGCTGTGTGCATGTGCCATCTCCCAGGCGTTGGACCCCCACCGATCTAACATTGATGATAGGTTATCAATATTAAAAGCCTTGAAAACTCTTTAAGACTGGCGTTTTAGAGGCACCGGCTTCTACATAACTTCGGCGTGTCCAGCGCTAGTCTAAATGTAAGACAGCTTGAGACCATTTTCTGTGTTAAACAGGCGTAGAAAATGATGGCGGAGACCCCTTCCCCGCCACATGTTTTAGACCTGGCGTGAGTGGGGAAAAGTTACAGATTGCATCACAAATAACCTTTGCACTGCAATCTGCCCCAGAAATACGCATAGATAGCTTCAATTATGAAGAGAATCAGGTCTGTATTTGTCACTAGGGCAGCAGAATTTAGGAGGCAGCATTAAGATGGGTCGGGCTACTGTCTGTTATCCAGGATTTTTTTTTAACCCCTTTTACCCCAGGCCAGTTTTCGTCCTTCTGCCCAGGCCATTTTTCGCAAATCTGACACTGTGCCACTTTATGTGGTAATATGGGGGGCTTATAAAAGCATGTAAGAAGAAGTCAGTGCTGCCCATAGCAACTGATTAGATCCCATTTTACTTTTTAATCCAGCTCCAAAATCTTATTGGTCGTTAAGGGCAATTTTTTTTTCTCTAAATATTCCAGTGCATAAGGTGTGATCCTCTGAAAAATCCACGTGTGGATTGCCATATTTTCCGCTATGTGTAAATATGGCCTGATAAGGGTACTTTTATACTTGCGGCAGAGGATTCCGGCAATCCGGATGCAAACGGATGCATTTGTCAAGCGGATCCGTCTGACAAATGCATTGCAATACCGGATCCGTCCTTACGGTTGTCATCTGGAACAATTGATCCGATAATTATCTTTTTCACATTTTTAAAGGTCTGCGCAGACTTCAAAACCGGATCTGTTTTTCCGGAACACTTGGGGCTGGGGTCGGCATTAATGCATTTCAATGGAAAATAATGGCGGCATTCCGGCAAGTGTTCAGTATTATTGGCCGGAGAGAAAACTGCAGCATGCTGCGGTATTTTCTCCAGCCAAAAAACATAAGAGGGACCGAACTGATGCATCTTGATGGTGATGCATACTGAACGGAATGCTCTCCATTCAGAATGCATTAGGATAAAATTGATCAGTTTTTTCCCCCGATATTGAGCCCCTAGGATGGAACTCAATACCGGAAAATAAAAACGCTAGTGTGAAAGTACCCTAACATGATTTATAACCAGTCCATGGGCTAAGTGAAGATCAGAGTCCGGATACCTCTACCCTTAAATCTGAAATTACATCTATTTGTAGATAATGGTGAGTGCACAGTTTTCGCCCTTCTGCCCAGGCCATTTTCTGCTAATCTGACTTGTGTCACTTTATGTGGTAATAGCTTTGGAACGCTTATTTATCCAAGTCATTCTGAGATTGTTTTCTCGTGACACATTGTACTTCATGATAGTCATAAATTTGAGTCAATATATTTCACCTTTTTTTATGAAAAAAATCCCAAATTTACCAGAAATTTAGAAAAATGTGCCATTTTCAAAATTTCTATTTCTCTGCTTTTAAAACAGAACCTGATACCTCATAAAATATTTATTACCTAACATTCCCCATGTGTCTACTTTTAGAGATGTCCCGGCGAACATAGATTGTTCGCGTTCGCCGCGGTGGGTGAACATATGCGATGTTTGGTCCGCCCCCTATTCATCATCATTGAATAAACTTTGACCCTGTACCTCACAGAGTCAGCAGACACATTCCAGCCAATCAGCAGCAGACCCTCCCACCTCCTGGACAGCATCCATTTTAGATTCATTCGGAAGCTGCATTCTTAGTGAGAGGAGGGACAGTGTAGCTGCTGCTGATTTAATAGGGAAATCGATAGCTAGGCTAGTGTTTTCAGTGTCCACTACAGTCCTGAAAGACTCATCTGATCTCCATTGTAAGGACAGCACCCCAAAAAGCCATTTTTAGGGCTAGAACATCAGTCTGCTTTTTTTTGTCCTGTGTAATCAAATTGCAGTTGACTGTCTGCCAGCGTGTGTGTCAGGCTCACAGCCCTGCAAGTGCATAGTGTCACCAGCGCAACTCATATCTGGTGTCAAATTCGATTATATTTAAAGAAAAACAACAATTTTGACTGTGAATAACTAGCAGTCAGTTGCACACACATGTTTGTGTGTTTAAGGCCCAGTGCCAGCGCATAGTGTCACTTCAGCACCACTCATATCTGGTGTCACATTCGATTATATTTAAAGAAAAACAACAATTTTGACTGAATAACTAGCAGTCAGTTGCACACGTGTTTGTGTGTTTAAGTCCCAGTGTCAGTGCACAGTGTCACTTCAGCACCATTCATATCTGGTGTCACAGTAGCTTGCTGTCACCACCAGATCTCTGAGAAGCTCTGACAGACGTTCTTCAGTACCTCTTGCTTGAGGTTCTTTTGTTTTGGTTTTGTTTTGTCATCTCGTTTCCCTCTCTCAGCTGTCATCTAGTTACACTGATTGCATCCCTTTATATCCCCTCCCATACTGCATCACTTTACGGTTTATACAACTTCCTGGATTGTGCTCCCTGCTAGATGCTGCAACTGCTGGCTCCTCAGATAAGTCTGTTCCTTTATTTCTGTTTTCCTGTTGGCTTGATTTTAGGTGACCCTGACTCCCTCTGTGTTAAGTGGGGTTTTCAGGTGTCACACAGTCTAGATACGAGGGCATGCAATTATCTATCATAAAGATCTTTGCATGGGCTGAGCAGTCAGGGAGAGCTCTAAGGCCTTTATAGGGCTCACCCTTATGTTCCTTAGTTTGGTATCAAGTCAGTCGGATCTTTATTTGTATCTTCTAGTTTTCTGCAACACCATCCGTGACATTATAAACCTGCCGAAACCGTCTTAAGCATGGATCCGGTTTCACTCTTGACTGAACGCATGCAGGGTCTTTCACTGGAGGTAGCAGATCTCCGTAAAACTGTATCTCAGTTTCAGGTGACCGGTTTGTTCTGAGCCTAAGATCTCGCTTCCGGATACATACTCCGGGGGTAGTGAGAATTTTGTTCGTTTTAGAGAGGCTTGCAAACTCCATTTTTGCCCACTTCCCCATTCCTCTGGTGATTAGGAGCAGAGGGTGGGGATCATCATCTCACTGCTCAGGGATAACGCTCAGTCTTGGGCCTTTTCGCTGCCGGTGGGGGCACGGCCCCTCCGATCGGTGGATGAATTTTTTGCAGCCCTGGGTCAAATATATGATGACCCGGATCGTATTGCTCTGGCTGAATCTAAACTGTGTCTTTTATGCCAAGGTAAACAGTCCACTGAAATATACTGTTCAGAATTTCTGAGATGGGAAGCTGATACTGGTTGGAATGATGCTGCACTCCAAAGTCAATTTTGTTATGGTCTTTCGGAGGGATTGAAAGATGCATTTGCCTTTCATGAGAGACCTGCCTCCTTGCAGTCTGCCATGTCTTAGGCTGTTCGTATTGACAGGCGTCTTAGAGAGAGAGGAGAGATCACTCCTTCCTGTCATATTCAGTCCAAAGACAGTGGGGCGGTCTCGTTCAGTGCACAGGGGTCTCAGTCTCTCTCAATCCCCTCTGAGCAGGAAACCATGCAGATTGCTTGCCTCTGATAGTAGAAGATTCAGCTCTCAGGGCAGGGTTTGTTTCTGTTGTGGAGGTATAAATCATTTGGCAAATGTTTGCCCCTCTAGAAGATTCAGGGAGAATTTTGAGGGTAATAAAGAAACTAAAAGAAAACAATCCTCCAAAAACTTTCCATCTGTTACCATTAGCAAGGTTGATGCGGAAATTGAAGCTTTTCCGTTTGCTTGTAGTTCCCGTTTTGTCCTATCTGCCAGAATGGCGCTAGAGTGTAAGAACATTTTTTGTGAGATTTTTGTAGATAGTGGAGCAGCTGTCAATCTCATTGATAATCAATTTGCTATAACACATGGTTTCCAGGTATGCACTTTGGGAAAAGCTATACCTGTTTTTGCTATCGATTCCACTCCACTTGCTCAAAAATTGTTAAATGGCATAGTTCACAATATCCGTTTGACTGTGGGTGATGCTCATGTTGAGGATGTCTCCTGTTTCGTCCTAAACGGATTACCTACGCCTCTAGTGTTGGGGCTACCCTGGCTCACTAAACATAATCCCACCATTGATTGGCAAGCAAAGCAAATAAATGATTGGAGTGACTTTTGCAGAGAGAATTGCCTCTCGGCATCTCTTTCAGAGGTTTCCACCATGACTGTACCATCTTTTCTCTCTGAATTTTCGGATGTGTTTTCAGAGAGTGGTGTCCAGGAGCTGCCCTATTAATCTCATCCCAGACGCCAAGCTGCCTACATCTCATTTATAGAATCTCTCCCAACCTGAAAGGGTCGCTATGCATACGTATATCTATGAGAGCCTGAGAAAGGGACACATCCGACCCTCGAAGTCACCTGTTACCGCTGGGGTTTTTTTGTTAAGAAAAAAGATGGTTCTTTAAGACCATGTCTGGATTTCAGGGAGCTGAACACTATCACAATTCGTGACCCTTATCTGCTTCCTCTGATCCCGGACCTGTTTAACCAGATTGTTGGGCCTAAAGTTTTTTCTAAGTTAGATTTGAGAGGGGCATACAACCTGGTCAGGGAAGGGGATGAATGGAAGACGGCCTTCAATACTCCTGAGGGCCATTTTGAGAATTTGGTTATGCCCTTTGGTTTGATGAATGCTCCAGCCGTCTTCCAACATTTTGTGAACAGCATTTTTTATCATGTAATGGGGAAATTTGTACTAGTGTATCTAGATGACATTTTAATTTTTTCTCCTGATTTCAAAACTCATAGGGACCACCTACATCAGGTCTTGCTCATTCTGCGGGAGAATAAATTGCATGCTAAACTGGAAAAATGTGTGTTTGCGGTTCCAGAAATTCAATTTCTGGGTTTTCTTCTCTCCGCTTCTGGTTTTCGCATGGACCCTGAGAAGGTTCGCACGGAGCTTGATTGGGAGATTCCTGAGAATCAGAAGGCGCTGATGCGCTTTTTGGGTTTTGCCAATTATTACAGGAAGTTCATTTTGAATTATTCCTCTGTTGTTAAGCCACTCGCTGATATGACTAGAAAGGGGGTGGATTTTTCCTCCTGGTCGGTAGATGCACATAAGGCTTTTTCTAGTATCAAAGAGAGTTTTGCTTCCGCTCCCATCTTGGTACAACCTGATGTCTCTCTACCTTTCATTGTTGAGGTGGATGCTTCTGAGGTGGGTGTGGGTGCGCTTTTGTCTTAGGGTCCCTCTCCTGCCAAATGGCGACCGTGTGCCTTTTTCTCAAGGAAACTCTCCTCCGCAGAGAGAAATTACTATGTGGGAGATAGGGAGTTGTTGGCCATCAAATAAGCTTTTGAGGAATGGCGCCATTGGCTAGAGGGAGCCAGACACCCTATTACTGTGTTTACCGACCATAAGAATCTGGCCTACTTGGAGTCAGCCAAGCGTCTGAACCCAAGACAGGCCAGATGGTCTTTGTGCCGGCATACATACATAATTCCTCTGGGTAGCCATCTTATATGCTTCTGGCCTATGTAAAAAAACTGTGAACTCTCATCTTCTTGAAGCCTGGGTTACCTATGATATAGATGGACACTTTTATTACCACTACTCTGTAAGGCCAGCAATAAAAGGTCATAAAGGCTATACCAGGCCCAGCTCATCCTATAAGATAAGATCAGCTCGCTGTCAAGCCTGGCTGGAGCGTGACGTCATTCATTTCCAGGTCTGGTTTGAGGAGAGCTAATAGCCCTTAATTAGCTCTGGGCATAAAACCAGTCCACTTTCATATTTCATTTATGAATCAACTTATGCCCTTTCTGACACCAGATCCAGGCTCTACAGAGTATTGTGGTTAATTGGGTATCAAATATGACTAGAGGATGTGATTCCTTAGCTGACCTATGGGTGGTAGAAGAACTACAGGTCCCAGCATTACCGTGTGTGGTCTCATTCTGTAGGTAAATAAATAAGGATCGCAAATATGTATTCTGTATAACAATATGCCGATGTATCAAGGAGATACGGGCTTAAGTATAATCCTCATTGTAGGAACTGAACTTTGATGGGGTCATAAAACACTTGGGGGCAATCCCTAGGATTGACAGTCACTCTGCTGCCATTGGCTGACAGGAGTAAGTCTCCTGCCCATGGCAGAGTTCATAAAAATCCATGCACAAGGACAGAGGAGAGAGACCCATGGAACATCACCAGACACTTAATTGGACATTGACGGCATATCCCTGTATCAGAAGAACTTTGAGGGTCTCCCCTGATACATACTGAAAAGGGGTTTGCAAGGATTCAAAAAGGACATATGAGCGACCATCTGAAACCCTCCAGAGAAACTAAGTATTCTTTCATCTTTTTCCCTTTCATTTGAACTGTCGTGATTATTTATATTGTTATTATTATTCTGTGGATTTATAGTCATTTTCATTAGACTTGTATGCACTGCTTTTTACCGCTTATTAAAGATTATAAAATCTAAATAGCCAAGTCTTCCATATTCTAAGCTGCTGAACAACGTACCTTGCCTTTGAAGAGACGTTACCAGGTAGTTAGTTAAATTGCATTTAGGAATTGTAGCTGGGGGTGATTGACTGCGGTTGGTCAGTAAGTGATATCCGGTTCATCCACTGATCTGTGTGATAGTGAATGACCCGGATAGTCGGCTCGTGGACCGGGAACCCACGTGGTGGCAGTTACCGAAGTATAGTGGGGGGGTGTTAGCCGAGTGGTAATACCCCGGTCACGTGAGGTCTCTGTGTGTGCGCAGACTCCGTCACAGACCACTACGTCAGAGCTGTGGGATCTGGAGCGATCGGATCCACAGTTCGTGACACTTTCTGGTGGCAGCTTACGGGATTTCTGTATGCTTAGAATATTAGTGCATGAAGTTATGTCCATAACTCTGTACTAAAGGATTGAAAAATTCTGGAAGACGAAGCACAGTGCATTAGTTTTGATAGAATAATAATTCACGACAGTACCCTCCCCTCTCTCTTGTTTTCTGTCCTATCTTTTATTTGGCAATAATGTCCGAATCCGTGAATTATGACGCCCTGAGCGTGGCTGATATCACAGCTCTGTGTGAGCACAAAGGCATCCAAGTATATGGGAAAAATAAGACTGTCCTTATCCAGGAGTTATGTGCATGGAGGAGTCAAGAGTCATCCCTGCAGGATTCAGAGAATGGAGGAGACTCTGGGGCCCCTGAGCCAGGTGACCCCTTCCAGAATGAAGATGATGAACTGGGAGGAGGACAGCCTGCTGGGGCTTGCAGTCCTCTAGCTGGACATAACTCTGTCTCTATGCCATCCCAAAATGGTCAGGACCAACTAATGCTTAGTAACCCGGACTTATATTTTCGGCTGCTGGAGGCACGTCGGGCAGAGCGCCAGGCTGAGCGCGAGGCTGCAGAGCGCAAGGCTGAGCGCGAGGCTGCAGAACGGGAAGCTGTCCGCAGGCATGAACTGGACATGGCCTGAGTACAGCTTCAGGGGTCCGACCGGCATGCCACATCCACAGGTCCATCCCTGATGGTCAAGCCAAAACTGCCTGTGATGGACTCTGAGAACTGTGACATTGATCTTTTCCTGCATGCTTTTGAAACCTCATGCCAGCAGTACCAGGTACCAGAGCCACAGTGGGCGGGACATCTAATGTCCGCACTGAAGGGCAAAGCTATGGAGGCCCTGGTCGGACTACCATTAGCAGAGCGTACCAGTTACGCGGTCATCAAAAAGGCTATTCTGGTCAAGTACCAGCTGACTCCAGAGACTTACCGTTTACGGTTCCGGTCCCGGCGGAGAGGGCCCGGAGATACTTTTATGGACCATCTGGGCAAGTTGCAGACCACCTTCCAACAGTGGTCTGATCCCCTCACAGAGGACACCAAGCAGTCCCTGGCGGATCTGATGGTCCGAGAACAGTTTGTCTCCAATTGCCCCACAGATGTGCAAAAATATGTATGTGAGCACAAGCCGAAGAGTGCGCGAGAGGCGGCCGAGCTAGCCGATGAATATGTCGCCATGCCCAGCACTCGGGCATTCAAAGACACTCTGTCCCGTCTGGGAGGAACCTCTTCATCTGCTTCTTCCTCCCGGCCAGCTTTGTCGGTTCCTGTCCAGCGACCCTTTCACAGGCCTGCACAAAGACCGGAAGGAGTCAAGCCAGCACCGACAGACGTGCGCAAGTGCTATGCGTGCGGCAAGCCAGGACACCTCAGCCACTCGTGCCTGGAGAAGAAGACAGCACCCCCTGGCAAGCTTGCCCGCAACCCATCATCTGTGCTGTTAGTGAATGGAGCTGCAAGACACACCGCAGACAACCTACAGTCGGTTACTGTGGGCAACCGATGCACCACAGGCTTCCGCGATACAGGAGCCGAAGTCACACTAGTTCGGCCTGAACTAGTGGATGACACAGACCTTATTCCCGGCAAAAGCCTCACCATCACGGGAGTTGGGGGGGTGAGCCCTAATGTTCCCCTAGCTCGTGTTTTCCTTGATTGGGGGGCTGGGAGTGGAGTAAGGGAGGTGGGAGTCTCTGCGGAGATCCCCACAAATGTTTTATTAGGCACTGACCTAGGACGATTGGTCTCGTGCTACGTGCCCCCTGGAAGCACACAGGACTCACCCGTCCCTATGGCGGTCCCTGGACATCCCGAGGTACTGTGCAAGGATGTTTGCGTAACATCAGATAACCTTGGGGATGGACCGCGGGAGGTGGGAGGTGGGGTGTGTGGGAGCAGTTCTCCTATGACAGGAGATGTAGAGGGGATGGCGGGTGTATGTACACAGGTAGCAAACCTGTGTTTAACTGATTCAAGTTGTGTAAATGTTAAATGTGATGACATTATTGTGCCTGTGTTGCCCGTCACTCGCAGGGCTGCAAAAGCCGCAGCGGAACGCGCCATTGGGGAAGAGCAAGTGGAAGTGTCCCCTTCCACCGGTTCGGACCCCGTGGACTTAACCGCGTCAGAGCCTCAGCCACTGTCCCTGTTCGCCACAGGACAGCTGGCTGGGACTTGTAGTGCCGCCTTTGAGCAGGCCCTGCGAGATAACCCTACCTTGGAGCAGCTAAGAGGGTTAGCTGCCAGCCCTCCCACTGAGGGAGACAAATACCGAGTGTGTTGGGACAATGGGAAACTGTATAAGGAGGACATCTCCCACAGTGACAGTAGGGTGGGGCCACTCAAGAGGCAGCTCATTGTACCTGTGCAGTTCAGGGAACAATTACTGCAAGTGGCTCATGAGATCCCCTTAGCTGGTCACCTGGGAATAACCAAAACAAAGTCCCGGGTGATGCAGAGTTTTTTCTGGCCTGGCCTCGAGGCAGATGTCGCCAAGTACTGCAGGTCCTGCGACACTTGTCAGCGAGTTGGCAAAGCAGGAGACAGTCACCGAGCTCCATTGAATCCCTTACCAATAATTGATGAACCCTTCAGGAGGGTGGCCGTGGACATCATTGGTCCACTGGCCATCCCCAGCAGTTCGGGTAAACGGTTCATATTAACCCTGGTGGATTACGCGACGCGCTACCCGGAAGCAGTGGCGTTATCCTCCATTAGGGCTGACAAGGTTGCAGACGCCCTGCTGGGGATCTTCACGAGAGTGGGGTTCCCAGCTGAGCTTCTCAGCGACCAAGGACCTCAGTTCATGTCTGAACTAATGCAGGGGCTCTGTAGGAAAATACAGGTGAACCATATCGTAGCCAGCCTTTACCACCCACAAACAAACTGCCTCTGTGAGCGCTTCAACCGGACGTTGAAGCAGATGCTGAAGACGTTTGTGGAGGCGCAAGGGAAGGACTGGGAACGATATCTACCTCACCTGCTATTTGCCTACAGAGAGGTTCCCCAGGAGTCAACCGGGTTTTCGCCCTTTGAACTCCTGTATGGTCGACGAGTAAGAGGTCCCCTAGACCTAATCAGAGAGTCTTGGGAAGGCAAGGTTGCCGGAACTGAAGTCTCTGTAGTAGACTATGTTCTCAGGTTCCGAGACAAAATGGAGTCGCTGGTAGGTCTGGTACAGGAGAATATGGTACAGGCCCAAAGCAAACAGAAGCAGTGGTATAACCGCACTGCCCGAGAGAGAATCTACCAGGAGGGGCAGAAGGTCTATGTCCTGCTGCCAATGCGGCAAAACAAACTGAATGCCATCACAACCTCGGATGCTTACCCCATGCCCAGGATTGATGAACTGTTAGATGAGTTGGCAGGAGCCAGCTACCTGACAATCATGGACCTGAGCAGGGGGTATTGGCAGATTCCCCTGACCTCGGAGGCTCAGGAGAAGTCGGCCTTCATCACCCCTTTCGGCTTATACGAATTTACTATAATGCCGTTTGGGATGAAGAATGCGCCAGCCACCTTTCAAAGGCTTGTGAATGACTTGCTGGAAGGACTAGAAGAATGTGCTGTCGCCTATTTAGACGACATTGCCGTGTATAGCCCCACGTGGAAGGAGCATCTGGTGCACCTGTCGCAAGTACTGGACAAACTTGCTGCGGCTGGACTAACTGTTAAGCCTAGCAAGTGCCAGCTGGGCATGAATGAGGTCACTTACTTAGGCCACAGAGTAGGAGGAGGCACATTGAGGCCTGAAATAGAGAAGGTGAAAGCCATTACGAGATGGCCAACACCTCTCACCAAGAAGCAGGTCATGTCTTTCTTGGGAACAGCCGGGTACTATAGGAAGTTCATCCCGAACTATAGCGCCCTGGCCAAGCCTCTGACAGACTTGACCAAGAAGAAGCTGCCCAGGATGGTGTCATGGACGCCGGAATGCGAGCAAGGCTTCCAGGCCCTGAAGGATGCACTAGCCAGTGCTCCTGTGCTTCAGGCCCCAGATTTCACTCGGAAGTTTGTGGTCCACACGGATGCTTCCGCCTTTGGTCTGGGCGCAGTCCTGAGTCAGGTGAACCAGGCCGGGGAGGAGCATCCTGTACTATACCTGAGCTGTAAGTTACTGGCCAGGGAGACCAGCTACTCCACAATAGAGAAGGAGTGTTTAGCTATTGTGTGGTCCCTGCAAAAGCTACAACACTACCTGTATGGACGCAATTTCACAGTGGTCACTGATCACAATCCCCTCAGCTGGTTGGCACGTCTCGCAGGAGACAATGCGAAACTGCTGAGATGGAGCCTGATTTTGCAGCAGTACAACTTCACCGTGCAGCACAGAAAAGGTAGTTTACATGGAAATGCCGACGGGTTGTCGCGGCAGGGAGAATCGTCCGGAGACGGCTGGGTTGCTGGGGAATAGGCTTGTGGCCATTTCCCCAGGCAACCTTTTAAAAGAGGGAGGTGTGCCGGCATACATACATAATTCCTCTGGGTAGCCATCTTATATGCTTCTGGCCTATGTAAAAAAACAGTGAACTCTCATCTTCTTGAAGCCTGGGTTACCTATGATATAGATGGACACTTTTATTACCACTACTCTGTAAGGCCAGCAATAAAAGGTCATAAAGGCTATACCAGGCCCAGCTCATCCTATAAGATAAGATCAGCTCGCTGTCAAGCCTGGCTGGAGCGTGACGTCATTAATTTCCAGGTCTGGTTTGAGGAGAGCTAATAGCCCTTAATTAGCTCTGGGCATAAAACCAGTCCACTTTCATATTTCATTTATGAATCAACTTATGCCCTTTCTGACACCAGATCCAGGCTCTACAGAGTATTGTGGTTAATTGGGTATCAAATATGACTAGAGGATGTGATTCCTTAGCTGACCTATGGGTGGTAGAAGAACTACAGGTCCCAGCATTACCGTGTTTGGTCTCATTCTGTAGGTAAATAAATAAGGATCGCAAATATGTATTCTGTATAACAATATGCCGATGTATCAAGGAGATACGGGCTTAAGTATAATCCTCATTGTAGGAACTGAACTTTGATGGGGTCATAAAACACTTGGGGGCAATCCCTAGGATTGACAGTCACTCTGCTGCCATTGGCTGACAGGAGTAAGTCTCCTGCCCATGGCAGAGTTCATAAAAATCCATGCACAAGGACAGAGGAGAGAGACCCATGGAACATCACCAGACACTTAATTGGACATTGACGGCATATCCCTGTATCAGAAGAACTTTGAGGGTCTCCCTTGATACATACTGAAAAGGGGTTTGCAAGGATTCAAAAAGGACATATGAACGACCATCTGAAACCCTGCAGAGAAACTAAGTATTCTTTCATCTTTTTCCCTTTCATTTGAACTGTCGTGATTATTTATATTGTTATTATTATTCTGTAGATTTATAGTCATTTTCATTAGACTTGTATGCACTGCTTTTTACCGCTTATTAAAGATTATAAAATCTAAATAGCCAAGTCTTCCATATTCTAAGCTGCTGAACAACGTACCTTGCCTTTGAAGAGACGTTACCAGGTAGTTAGTTAAATTGCATTTAGGAATTGTAGCTGGGGGTGATTGACTGCGGTTGGTCAGTAAGTGATATCCGGTTCATCCACTGATCTGTGTGATAGTGAATGACCCGGATAGTCGGCTCGTGGACCGGGAACCCACGTGGTGGCAGTTACCGAAGTATAGTGGGGGGGTGTTAGCCGAGTGGTAATACCCCGGTCACGTGAGGTCTCTGTGTGTGCGCAGACTCCGTCACAGACCATTACGTCAGAGCTGTGGGATCTGGAGCGATCGGATCCACAGTTCGTGACAGTCTTTATTCTTTTCCAGGTTTAATTTTGTTGTCACGTTCTGCCCTGGGGTTAAAAATGTGAAGGCCGATGCCCTGTCACATTGTTTTCCTGGAGGGGGAACTTTGAAGACCCAGGTCCCATTTTGGATGAAGGGGTGGTCGTCTCTGCTCTTTACCCTGATTTGGAGGCAGAGGTTCAGGCAGCCCAGGCAGAGGCTCCTGATCTTTGTCCTCCTGGGAGGTTGTTTGTGCCTCTCGCTTTACGACACAAGGTTTTTAAGGAGCATCACGATACTGTCCTTGCTGGGCACCCGGGGAGCAGACCCACTGTGGATCTCATTGCTCTGAGATTCTGGTGGCCGGCTCTTCGCAAGACGGTTGAGGGTTTTGTGGCAGCCTGCGAGACCTGCGCTCGTGCCAAGGTCCCTCATTCACGGCCATCGGGTCCTCTCCTCCCGTTACCCATTCCTTCCCGTCCTTGGACACATCTGTCCATGGACTTCATTTCGGACCTGCCTCGTTCCTCGGGGAAGACTGTGATTTTGGTAGTAGTAGTAGACTGTTTTAGCAAAATGGCGCATTTTATTCCTTTTCCTGGGTTACCAAATGCTAAAACGCATTGTCAAACTGCATGGCATTCCTTCAGACATAGTCTCGACTAGGGGCACGCAGTTTGTTTCCAGATTCTGGAAGGCCTTCTGTTCTCGCTTGGGGGTTTGGTTGTCGTTCTCTTCTGCTGTTCACCCGCAGTCGAATGGCCAGACAGAGCGCATCAATCAGAATCTGGAGACATATCTGCCCTGTTTTGTGACTGAGAATAAGGAGGATTGGTGTTCTTTTCTGTCCTTTTCGGAGTTTGCTTTAAATAACCGTCGCCAGGAGTCCTCGGATAAGTCAGCATTTTTTGGTGCATATGGGTTTCATCCGCAGTTTGGGACATTCTCTGGAGAGGGGTCTTCTGGTTTACCTGATGAGGAGAGATTTTCCTCGTTTTTGTCATTTATTTGGCAAAAGATTTAGGGTAATCTGAAGAGGATGAGTGAGAGATATAAGCGTGTGGCGGATAAGAGACGTGTGCCTGGTTCGGACCTGAATGTGGGTGATCTGGTGTGATTGTCTACTAAGAATATCAAATTGAAGGTTCCCTCCTGGAAGTTGGTTCCTAAGTTTATTGGGCCTTACAAGATTCTGTCCGTCATCAATCCCGTTGCCTTTCGTCGTGATCTTCCTCAGACTTGGAAGATCCATAATGTTTTTCATTAAAACCTTATGTCCAACCCACTGTACCCTCCTCTTTGCCTCCTCCTCCTCCTCCGATTGTGGTTGATGGTAATCTTGAATTTCAGGTCTCTAGGATTTTGGATTCTCTCACTATCCGCGGTTCTCTCCAGTACCTCGTTCATTGGGAGGGTTATGGTCCTGAGGAGAGGATGTGGGTCCTAGTGGCGGACATTAAGGCCACTCGTTTCATCAGGGCTTTCCATAGGTCCCATCCTGAGAAGGTGGGCTCTGAGTGTCCGGAATCCACTCGTAGAAGGAGGGGTACTGTCACGGCCAGATCTCTGAGAAGCTCTGACAGACGTTCTTCAGTACCTTGCTTGAGGTTCTTTTGTTTTGGTTTTGTCATCTCGTTTCCCTTTCTCAGCTGTCATCTAGTTGCACTGATTGCATCCCTTTATATCCCCTCCCATACTGCATCACTTTGCGGTTTATACAACTTCCTGGATTGTGCTCCCTGCTACATGCTGCAACTGCTGGCTCCTCAGATAAGTCTGTTCCTTTATTTCTGTTTTCCTATTGGCTTGATCCTAGGTGACCCTGGCTCCCTCTGTATTAAGTGTAGGGAGCCGGTGGTCGTGTCCCCTCACTATTATAGGGTTTTCAGGTGTCACACAGTCTAGGTACGAGGGTATGAAATTATCTATCATAAAGATCTTTGCATAGGCTGAGCAGTCAGGGAGAGCTCTAGGGATTTTATAGGGCTCGCACTTATGTTCCTTAGTTTTTGGATCAAGGCAGTCGGATCTTTATTTGTATCTTCTAGTTTTCTGCAACACCATCCGTGACACTTGCACGCATAGTACAACTTAACTAATCAAAAAAAAAAAATTACAGGCAGAGGCAGGCCACCCCGCAGGGGCAGTCGTGGTCGTGGTGCTGTGATTCCCTTTTGCCCTAGAATAATGCCTAGTGTTCAGAGGCCACATACCCTGAACTCGAAAAGTTCTGAGGACATAGTTGACTGGCTAACACAGGACACCCAATCTTCTACAGCTTCCGCTCGGAACCTTGACGCACCATCCTCCTCCAGCTCAGCTTCGGGCACCTCTCAAGTTACCACTCGCCCGCCTGCCGCCACCACAAACACTAGCACCACAGCCGCTTCGCTTAAAGGGGTTCTGCACCTTCATTTAACTGATGATCTATCCTCTGGATAGATCATCAGCTTCTGATCGGCGGGGGTCCGACACCCGGGACCCCCGCCGATCAGCTGTTTGAGAAGGCAGCGGCGCTCCAGCAGTGCCGCTGCCTTCTCACGGTTTACCGCCGGGCCGCCCGCCCACTGACGTCACGACTTGTATCAACTAGAGTGGGTGCGGCTAAGCTCTGTTCACTTGAATGGAGCTTAGCCGCGCCCACTCTAGTTGATACAAGTCGTGACGTCAGTGGGCGGGCGGCCCGGCGGTAAACAGTGAGAAGGCCGCGGCGCTGCTGGAGCGCCGCTGCCTTCTCAAACAGCTGATCGGCGGGGGTCCCGGGTGTCGGACCCCTGCCGATCAGAAGCTGATGATCTATCCAGAGGATAGATCATCAGTTAAATAAAAGTGCAGAACCCCTTTAATCCCTCAGAGTAGTTATTTACACATCAGTTGGAATAAATTAGTGATGCGCAACCATTATTGCAAGAGGATGTAGATAACAGGGATATGTCTCAGTCAGGCAGCATTACACAGATGGACGTATGGTGTGATGATGAAGATGTTGTACCCGCTGCTGCTTCCTTTGCTGAGTTGTCAGATACAAGTGAAGCGGTTGATGATGATGATGATGAGGTGTCCGTGGATGTCACGTGGGTGCCCGCTCAAAGAGAAGACGAACAGGGGGAAAGTTCAGATGGGGAGACAGAGAAGAGGAGGAGATGAGTTTGAAGCAGGGGGAGGTCGTCGCAAGGAGCTAGTGGCACAGTCAGACAGCATGTATCGGCACCCAGGGTCAGCCAGACAGCACACCAATCAACGCATGCTGTTGCCACCACCAGAATGCTGTCATTAACATAGTAACATAGTACATAAGGCCGAAAAAAGACATTTGTCCATCCAGTTCGGCCTGTCATCCTGCAAGTTGATCCAGAGGAAGGCAAAAAAAAACCTGTGAGGTAGAAGCCAATTTTCCTCACTTTAGGGGAATAAAAATTCCTTCCCGACTCCAATCAGGCAATCAGAATGACTCCCTGGATCAACGACCCCTCTCTAGTAGCTATAGCCTGTAATATTATTACGCTCCAGAAATACATCCAGGCCCCTCTTGAATTCCTTTATTGTACTCACCATCACCACCTCCTCAGGCAGAGAGTTCCATAGTCTCATTGCTCTTACCGTAAAGAATCCTCTTCTATGTTTGTGTACAAACCTTCTTTCCTCCAGACGCAGAGGATGTCCCCTCGTCACAGTCACCGTCCTGGGAATGAATAGATGATGGGATAGATCTCTGTACCGACCCCTGATATATTTATACATATTAATTAGATCTCCTCTCAGTCGTCTTTTTTCTAAAGTGAATAACCCTAATTTTGATAATCTTTCAGGGTACTGTAGTTGCCCCATTCCAGTTATTACTTTAGTTGCCCTCCTCTGGACCCTCTCCAGCTCCGCTATGTCTGCTTTGTTCACTGGAGCCCAGAACTGTACACAGTACTCCATGTGTGGTCTGACTAATGATTTGTAAAGTGGAAGGACTATGTTCTCATCATGGGCATCTATGCCCCTTTTAATGCAACCCATTATCTTATTGGCCTTGGAAGCAGCTGCCTAACACTGTTTTTTGCAGCTTAGTTTGCTGTTTATTAAAATTCCTAGATCTTTTTCCATGTCAGTGTTACCGAGTGTTTTACCATTTAATAAGTACGGATGACTTGCATTATTCCTTCCCATGTGCATAACTTTACATTTGTCAGTGTTAAACCTCATCTGCCACTTATCTGCCCAAGACTCCAATCTATACAGATCGCTCTGTAGTAGTATACTGTCCTCTTCAGTGTTAATTACTTTACACAATTTAGTGTCATCTGCGAAAATTTATATTTTACTATGCAAGCCTTCTACAAGATCATTAATAAATATATTGAAGAGAATAGGGCCCAATACTGACCCCTGAGGTACTCCACTAGTGACAGTGACCCAATCTCAGTATTTACCATTAATAACCACCCTCTGTTTTCTATCATTGAGCCAGTTACTTACCCACTTACAGACGTTTCTCCCAGTCCGAGCATTCTCATTTTATATACTAACCTTTTATGTGGTACAGTGTCAAATGCTTTGGAGAAGTCCAGATACACGACATCCATTGATTCGCCGCTGTCAAGTCTAGAACTTACCTCCTCATAGAAACTGATTAAATTTGTTTGACATGACCGATCCCTCACGAAGCCATGCTGATATGGCGTTATTTGCTTATTTCCGTTAAGATGCTCTAACATAGCATCTCTCAGAAAACCTTCAAACAGTTTACCCACAACAGATGTTAAACTTACCGGCCTATAGTTTCCAGGCTCTGTTTTTGGACCCTTTTTGAATATTGGCACCACATTTGCCATGCGCCAATCCTGTGGGACATTCCCTATCAATATAGAATCTGCAAATATCAGAAATAAGGGTCTGGCTATGACATTACTTAATTCCCTTAGGATACGGGGGTGTATGCCATCCGGGCCTGGCGATTTGTCTATTTTAATCTTTTTAAGTCGCTGTTGCACTTCTTCCTGGGTCAGACAGCACACTTTTAATGGGGAATTTATTTCAACATTCGGCATGTCATCTGACAGTTTATTTTCCTCAGTGAATACATTGGAGAAAAAAATATTTAACAGCTTTGCTTTCTCCTCGTCGCTCTCTGCGACTCCCCCCTCATTACTCTTTAACGGGCCGACACCTTCAGATTTATACTTTTTAACATTTATATAATTGAAGAACATTTTAGGGTTAGTTTTACTCTCTTTGGCAATTAATCTCTCGGTCTCTAGTTTGGCCGCTTTTATTTGTTTTTTACATGTTCTATTTTTTTCCTTATAGTTTTTCAGTGCTTCTGTGCTACCTTCCTGTTTTAGTGTTTAAGGCTACTTTCACACTAGCGTTTGATCGGATCCGTTCTGAACGGATCCGATCATATTAATGCAGACGGAGGCTCCGTTCAGTACGGATCCGTCTGCATTAATAACTTAGAAAAAATTCTAAGTGTGAAAGCAGCCTGAGCGGATCCGTTCAGACGAATCCGCTTGAAGATTGAGCCATATGGTGACATCTTCAAGCGGATCCGTTCCCATTGACTTACATTGTAAGTCTGAACGGATCCGCTCGCCTCCGCACGGCCAGGCGGACAGCTGAACGCTGCAGTGTAGCCTTATATGCTTTCTTTTTGTCATTTATTGCTTTCTTTACAGTTCTGTTTATCCACATTGGTTTCTTTTTGTTCCTTAACCTTTTATTCCCATACTGTATGTACCTCTCACAATGAGATTTTAGGATGCTTTTAAAAGATATCCCATTTTGTGGCTGTATTTTTATTTGTGAGGACTTTATCCCATTTAGTTAGGCCTATGGCCTCTCTTAGTTGGCTAAATTTAGCTTTTTTGAAGTTTGGTATTTTTGTTCCTCCCTGCAGAAACGCTCTTTTGAATGATAATTGGAAGGTTATTACTTTGTGGTCACTATTACCCAGGTGTCCCCCAACCTGCACGTCTGTTGTTCTGTCAGGCCTATTGGTTAATACTAAGTCCAGTATGGCCGTCCCTCTAGTCTGGTCCTGAACCAGTTGGGAGAGGTAATTGTCTTTGGTTATTGCCAAGAACCTGTTTCCTTTATGAGATATACAAGTTTCAGTTTCCCAGTCTATATCTGGGTAGTTGAAGTCCCCCATAATAACCACCTCATTATGATTTGCCGCCTCGTCTATCTCGTTTAGTAGTAGATTTTCTGTGGACTCTGGTATATTAGGTGGTTTATAGTAAACTCCTATTAGTAATTTATTATTGTTTTTAGCGCCATGTATCTCTACCCACAGTGACTCCACATGTTCATGTCCCTCATTTATATGTTCCCGGAGTGTGGGCTTTAGACAGGACTTTACATAAAGGCAGACCCCTCCCCCTCTCCGGTTTTGACGATCCTTTCTAAACAGGCTGTAACCCTTTACATTAACTGCCCAGTCATAGCTATCATCCAGCCATGTCTCAGTTATTCGCACTATGTCATATTCCTCCTCACACATAACCAATTCCAGTTCACCAGTTTTATTAGTCAGGCTTCCTGCATTGCAAAGCTCAGCAGTGTGGAATTTTTTTTGTGTGTCTGCCTCTGATAACAGCGATGCCATTTGCAACCTGTGCCAAAAGAAACTGAGTCGTGGGAAGTCCAACACCCACCTAGGTAAAACTGCTTTGCAAAGGCACATGATCTCGCATCACAAACGCCTATGGGATCAACACGAGTAAAAGCAGCACACAATCTCAAAGCCACCATCCTGCTCCTGGTCCAGCATCTTCAGCCACGTCAACCACTGCTGTCCTCCTTGCCCCCTCTCAACCACCCGTCACTCCGCCTCTCGTCACTCAGCCTGTCGCCTTGAGTAGTTCCTGCTCATCTGCCCACAGTCAGATGTCTGTCAAGGACATGTTTGAGCGTAAGAAGCCAATGTCACAAAGTCACCCCCTTGCCCGGCGTCTGACAGCTGGCTTGTCTGAACTCTTAGCCCGCCAGCTTTTACCATACAAGCTGGTGGAGTCTGAGGCCTTCAAAAAATGTGTAGCTATTGGGACACCGCAGTGGAAGGTACCCAGGTATATCACCTACACTGCGCGTTGGGTAAACCTGCTCACGACTGCCAAGCATAGAATGCGTGGCTCTGCAGAGGAGTTGGTGACACCGCCACAACTTGCAGGCAGGCCTGCTGCCACCTCCTCTACTCCTCCTACTCCATAAGCTCCTCGGCTGAGTCCTCTTCTGCTGCTGCGTCTTGCTCCACATCAACTGTACCCCCCCAGCTCCCCAGGGGCTATACCACATCCCGGATACGACAGTGTCACGCCGTCTTGGGATTGACTTGCCTGAAAGCAGAGAATCACACCGGACCAGCACTCCTGTCCGCCCTGAACGCACAGGTGGATCAGAGGCTGACTCCGCACCAACTGGAGATCGGCAAAGTGGTGTGTGACAAGGGAAGCATTGAATTCGGGCAAGTTGACACATGTGTTGTGCATGGCACATGTGTGTAATCTGATCGTACAACGCTTTGTGCATAAGTACCCAGGCTTACAGGACGTCCTCAAGCAGGAGAGGAAGGTGTGTGGCCATTTCAAGTGTTCCTACACGGCCATGGTGCACTTTTCAGACATTCAGCGCCAAAACAACAGGCCAGTGAGGCGCTTGATTTGCAACAGCCCGACACGTTGGAATTCAACACTCCTAATTTTCGACCGCCTGCTCCAACAAGAAAAAGCCGTCAACGAGTATTTGTATGACCGGGGTGCTAGGACAGCCTCTGCAGAGTTTTTTGCCACGTTACTGGACGCTCACGCGCAATGCCTGTAGGCTCATGCATATTTTTGAGGAAGTAACAAACCTAGTCAGTCGCACCGAAGGCACCATCAGCGACATCATCCCATTTGTTTTCTTCCTGGAGCGTGCCCTGCGAAGAGTTCTGGATCAGGCCACAGATGAGCGTGAAGAGGAAGAGGAAGAGTTGTGGTCACCATCACCACCAGAAACAGCCTTATCAGCATTGCTTGCTGGACCTGCGGCAACGCTGCAAGAGGAGTGTGAGGAAGAGGAGCCAGAGGAGGAATGTGGCTTTGAGGAGGAGGAGGAAGACCAACCACAACAGGCATCCCAGGCTGCTCGTTGTCACCTATCTGGTACCTGTGGTGTTGTACGTGGCTGGGGGGGGAGAACATACCTTCAGTGAGATCACTGAGGATGAGGAACGGGACATGAGTAGTTCGGCATCCAACCTTGTGCAAATGGGGTCTTTCATGCTGTCGTGCCTGTTGAGGGACCCTCGTATAAAAAGGCTGAAGGAGAACGACCTGTACTGGGTGTCCATGCTAGTAGACCCCCGGTATAAGCAGAAAGTGCCTGAAATGTTACCGAATTACCGGAAGTCAGAATGGATGCAGCAGTTCCAAAATAAATAAAAAAGTATGCTTTACACAGCGTATAAGGGTGATGTCACAGCACAACTGGAATCTAACAGGGGAAGAGGTGAAAGTAATCCTCCTCCTCCCACGACCACGCCGGCAAGGACAGGATGCTTTACAGACGTGTTGTTGATGGAGAACATGCAGAGCTTTTTAAGTCCTAGGCATCGCCACAGCCCTTCGGGGTCCACCCTCAGAGAACGACTCGACCGACAGGTAGCACACTACCTCACCTTAACTGCAGATATCGACACTCTGAGGAGCGATGAACCCCTTGACTACTGGGTGTGCAGGCTTGACCTGTGGCCTGAGCTATCCCAATTTGCGATAGAACTTCTGGCCTGCCCCGCTTCTAGTGTCCTGTCAGAAAGAACCTTCAGTGCAGCAGGAGGTATTGTCACTGAGAAGAGAAGTCACCTAGGTCAAAAAAGCCTATATTACCTCACCTTTATTAAGATGAATGAGGGATGGATCCCGAAGGGACTGACAGACGGGTGGCGAAACATTTGACTAAAAAAGGCCTGATGACTGAGATGAGCTGTCTTGGGGCGAAAAATGGTCCACACGCTGCTGTATTTTATCTCTGAGTGCCGGATGACTTGCGTGACTTATCCGCCACCAACTAGGGTTCAAGCCGCAATGTTTTATGGCACTTTCTGCCTGGGAAACATACTTTTTTTTTTCAGTTCAGCGGCTGAAACAATACCAAATTTTTCAGGCATGTGTACATGCCTAATTTTTCTGGCCTCTGGTGCTGCACTGTGGCTTCAAAAACCCCCAAAAAAAAAAAAAGAAAGAGGCACATACATGTGTCAATTCCCCTTCGTGATCGTTACCTTGTTGTGGTGAAGGGGCTTGAGTATCACAATGAAGCGACCACCTCTATGAGTGTGTTGGCAATGGCAATGTTGGCACACCCCAGATGATAAGGTCGTTGCTTTATTGTGAACAGACCAAAAGCGATCGGCTGGATAATTTTGCATAGAAAAAACATTAATTTTCTTTGTGATCATCTAAGGTGATCATTAAAGCCTACTAGGCCAACAATGGGCCCACACTGCAGAATCATTGTTTTCTGGGTCACTCAACTGTCACTGAATTACCTCAGCACGACCATAGGCTTTGAAAACCCCCATCTCCTGCAATCTCCCAAACGTGCGCACGAGCACAGTCATCACTACACCAAGATTGACGCATAGAGGAATTAAATTTATGTCATGAGTGTGTCAACTATTGACAACTCTTTGCGGTTGTCTAAAATCTATTTCATACACGTCGCTTAGGACGTAACAGGGATTAAACTGATAGGAATAGTACTACTTAACACACCTTATAATAACGCAGAGAGAGGAGTCTGAAGAGGAGGAGTCAGAGGAGGAAGGTGGCTTTGAGGAGGTGGAAGACCAAACATAGCAGGCGTCCCAGGGGGCTTGTTGTCACCTTTCGGGGGCCTTTGGTGTTGTACGTGGCTGGGTGGAGGAAGAGACCTTCAATGACATCAGTGAGGACAAGGAACGGGACATGGCTAGCTTGGTATTCAACCTTATGCAAATGGTGAGTTTGCAGTTAAACAGGGAGTTTGGTCTGTCATAGTTTGGTCTGTCACTGAAGCGGGTGTAAACATTACACTACCTGATCGATACAACATCATACCTGATGTTTTAAAGCACGTTATTCCAAACAATTTAGGAATGTTAGGTGATTTATGCCCTTTATGGATTAAAACCCGACTCTGCGTCAACTACGTAATTTTCCATGGGAGTTTTGCCATGGATCCCCCTCCGTCATGCCACAGTCCAGGTGTTAGTCCCCTTGAAACAACCTTTCGATCACTATTGTGGCCAGAAAGAGTCCCTGTGGGTTTTAAAATTCTCCTGCCTATTGAAGTCAATGGCGGTTCGCCCGTTCGCGAACATTTGCGGATATTCGTGTTCGCCGTTCGCAAAATCTCTATCTACTTTATGTTGGCATCATTTTGTAAATGTCATTTTATTTTTTGGAGATGTTAGAAGGCTTAGAATTTTTGAAGCAATTATTAAAGTGTTTAAGAAAATTTTCAAAACCAACTTTTTAAGGACCAGTTCAGGTCTGAAGTAACTTTTTGGGGCTTACATGGTGGAAACCCCCCATAAATAACCCCCATTGTAGAAACTAAACCCCTCAAGTTACTCAAAACTGATTTTACAAACTTTGTTAACCCTTTAGGTGTTCCACAAGAATTAAAGGAAAATGGAGATAAAACTTCAAACAGTTTTTTGGTAGCTTTTCCATTTCAATCAATTTATTTTCTTTAAAACATCAAGGGTTAACAGCCAAACAAAACTCAATATTTATTACCCTGACTCTGCGGTTTACAGGAAAAAACCCACATGTGGTTGTAAACTGATGTAAGGGCACTTAGCAGGGCGCAGAAGAAAAGGAGCGCCATATGGTTTTTGGAAGGCCGATTTTGCTGGACTGGTTTTTAGATGCCATGTCCCATTTGAAGCCCCCCTAATGCACCCTTACAGTAGAAACTCCCAAAAAGTGATCCCATTCCGGAAACTAGGTGATAAGGTGCCAGTTTTATTGGTACTATTTTGGGGTACATATGGTTTTTAATTGCTCTATATTATGTTTTTTGTGAGGCAAGGTAACCAAAAAATGGCTGTTTTGGCATCATTTTTATTTTTTACAACATTTATATGATCATATGCTATTTTTATAGAGCAGGTTGTCACGATGGGGAGTGGGGGAAACGCCCCACCGTACAATGAGGATGGTAAATGGGAAGACAACTAAGCTAGGACACAGAGGACAGGGAGCAGGTCGCCTCCTAAAGCTTCCCTAATCCTCGCCCTAACTCCTCACCATATGAGCAGACCTGGATGGTAGGATGGCTCATATCCAGGAACCTCGGACCCTGAGTTGCCCTGATAATCCCTCATAATAGGGATAGGGCAGAGACGACCTGTTCATCCCAGACACTGATAAACAGGAGTCTCCTCCAGCCTAATTGCAGGGAAAAGTAGAGACCATAAGCATCAACTGGATCGGCAATTAAGAACACAGAACAACACACTTACCTGCCACAACTACCACGACTGTAACCTGAGCATAAGTACTGGAGCCCACACACCAAACAGGACACCGTACCAACAACACGCACAGGTATCTAGCACATCAGTTACTACCTGGACCCCCATGCAGCTTCCGCATGCACAACACACAGGGAACATGTCTAGCAAACCTGCTGGACTACAAACACCAACAGACCAGACATGTAACAACAACTAGACAAGACAACTACCCATACATAAACATCAACAAATATATGCAAGGGTAGTGAAGGGAAGGTAGACAACGAGATTACATAGAAGACATCAAAGAGACATCGATGTCCCACTAGGTGGCCTCAAGCACTGGGCAGATAAAACACTCAGGAAAGGAGCAAAGCTCGAGCACCAACAAAGGCTGGAGTACAACTGACTCCAGCCTGGAAGCCACAGGTGATAAAACCCAAGTGGGCACACCAGCCAGGAAGTTAACCCCTCCAGCACCAGACAGGGGAGGAACCAGGAGAAGGGGAGAAAAGCCCATACATGCTGCAAACAACAACGCGTTGCCCCTGGCAACCAACATGTACGGCAATTGTGTCACAGTGCACAACAAAGACCGTGACACAGGTTGTTACAGATGCAATGTTATCAAATATGTCTTCTTTCTTTCAGTTTTACATAAAGAACACCCTATTTTTTATTTTTCTGCTGATCGTCTTGTGCAGGGACTAGTTTTTTTTGCAGGAAGAGTTGACGTTTTTATTGGTACATATGATTATTTATTTCACTTTAACGCAATAATAGCAGTTTTGAAGCAAAAAAAAAATCAGATTGTCTAAATTTTTTGCGGGATGAGGTGACGGTTTGATTGGTACCATTTTGTAAGACTTTTCACTTGGTGTTGTACTTTTTGTGATGTAAGGTTGTAAAGTTTTTTTTATGGTGTTTATCGGACGAGGTAGATCATGTGATATATTTATAGAGCCGGTCGTTAGGGTCCATTCACACGTCCGTTTTTTCTTTCCTGCTCTGTTCCGTTTTTTGCGGAACAGATCAGGACCAGATCTGGACCCATTCATTTTCAATGGGTCCTGGAAAAAATCGGACAGCACAATGTGTGCTGTCCGTTTCCGTTGTTCCGTTCCGCATGTCCGTTTAAATATAAAACATGTCCTATTCTTTTCCGCAAAATTCGGATCCTGGTACAATACAAAGTCAATGGATCCGCAAAAAACGGAAGACATTCGGATGTCATTCCGTATGTCTTCCGTTTTTTGCGGAATCCGTTCCTGGAAACACATAGCAAATATTTATTTTTATTTATTTTTCAATTTTTTTTCAAAGAAATCCAAACAACTTTATTTGATTATTGAAATGTATACATGTTTCCGTTTTTTGCGGATACGCAAAAATGGATGACATACGGAAACATTTTCAGGAACAACGGATCCGCAAAAAACGGACCGAAATTCGGATTATAGAAAAATACTGACGTGTGAATGTAGCCTTATGGACCAACTTTATTTCTATCCCACTCTGGGACTTCAACTTTTGAGGGTCTGATCCCCTCTTCAATGCATTACAATACATCTATAATGAGTAATACACTAAAAGGTTGCCTAGGAGACCCAGCCTGGGGCAGGATCTCCTCGGCCCCCGTAGAAGGCAGGTCCCGATGCCATGCAAGGCATTGGGCAGCCTGTGCATGGCATCGGGCTGCCTTGTCACCCATTGGGTCCCTGCCACAGCAGCTCAGAGACCTGATGCACCTTCTATGCGATGGTTAGCGCTGACCGCGGCATAAAAGGGGTTAATCCACCAGTATCGGCTTTTACAGCAATGCCGACGGATATAGCAGGGGCCCGGCTATCAGGGACTCCCGGGCCACTGCAGTGATCGGGCGAGCACCGCTCCAGTGCCTGCCCGATCACCATGACGTAATTGTATGTCAAAATGCGACATGTATCTTGCCGCCATGACGTATTATTACTTCATATGTCGGGAAGGGGTTAATTTGCAACCATGCCTGGAATAACTGTGGAAAAGTCCATGCTTACATCCTGCTTCTCTGTTTCAGCTCCCCGTCTCTCTTCTCTGGTCTTCTGATCCCCGTCTGCATGGATTGGTTCATGTGCGCAGCTGCAGCCAATGACTGGCCTCAGTGTGACATTTTACCCCACAGGTGTTTTGCAGAAATTATTGCACAGCGTACTGTGCAAACTGAAAGTAGCAATTTTTCCAAACATACGGCATTTCAGCTTGTGGCATACAAAGCCATCATACCCCTTAAATTGTTAGGTGGGTTCTACTGATTCAGAAAGGAAAGACCACCAAACTGCTGTTGGGCTTTTGAAGCATGGATTTTGATGGATTGGGTTATCGGTACCATGTTGCTTTTGAAGCGCTTCAAGGTACCAGACCGCTTTAAGTAAACTACATCCTTTGGGGTTCTCATCTGGGGATCTAATGAAAAGTAGTAATCCTGTTTGGGGCTTTACTGGAATTCCAGTTGAATAATTTAGGGGTATACATAAACTGCAGAGTATATTATGGAATAATATTTTGTGTGGAGAATACATATTCTGTCACTGGTGATCAGGTATTTTTTTTACAGCGTACGTCATGTGATATAAATGACATGTTATCTTTATACCGTGTGTTGGTATGAGTACGGTGATACCAAACATATATTTTCATGGCCTACTACAAATAGACAATAAAAGATATATTTTTTAAAATAATGTTATTCGTCACCATTTTTAAAGAAATATACATTTTTTATTTCTCTGTCAGCTGAGCTACATGAGGGCTTATTTTTTGCGGGCTGAGTTGCTATGTTCATTGGAACTATGGGGTAAATACAACCCTCACCTTGAGGAAATTCTACAGAAAGCAGTGAGTAGTAGTGGGTAGAGTAAGGCTACTTGCACACTTACGTTCAGAGCGGATCCGTCTGGTGTCTGCACAGACGGATCCACTCCTATAATGCAGACGATGGGATCCATTCAGAACATATCCGTCTGCATTATAGTTTAGAAAAAATCGTAAGTGTGAAAGTTGCTCAGACGGATCCGTTCAGACTTTACATTGAAAGTCAATGGGGGACGGATCCGTTTGAAATTGAGCCATATTGTGTCAACTTTAAACGGATCCGTCCCCATTGACTTAGATTGTAAGTCTGGACGGATCCGTTTGCCTCCGCACGGCCAGGCGGACATCCGAACGGTGCCAGACTGATGTATTCTGAGCGGATCCGCATCCACTCAGAATGTATTGGGAATGTACGGATGCGTTCGGGGCCGCTTGTGAGAGCCTTCACAAGCGGGGCCCCGAATGCTAATGTGAAAGTAGCCTTAGCTGAAGCTGCAAGCCCGTGTGTGTCAGGCCCACACATACTATATTGTGCCTGCTGGCTAGTGTCTAGGCCTGCACTCATACCGTTACAGGGTGTCATTCACTCAAATACCTTGCAGATAAAAAAAATTCTATTGAAAATTTTTCTGTGATATAATCACATTTGCAAGCCCGTGTGTCAGGCCCACACAGACTGTACTGTGCCCACTGCCCACCACTTATATAGGGTGGCACAGTACCTTGCACGCATAGTAACACTTATCTAATAAAAAATGACAGGCAGAGGCAGGCCACACCGCAGGGGCCATCGTGTTCGTGGTGCTGCGATTTCCACTGGCTCTGGAATAATCCCCAGTGTTCAGAGGCCACGTACCCTGAACCCAAAAAATTTGGAGAAAATAGTTGATTGGCTTACACAGGACACCCAATCTTCAACAGCTTCTGCTAAGAACCTTGACGCACCATCCTCCTCCAGCTCAGCTTTGGTCACCTGCTCTCTCCCCCCCGCCGCCACCACCACCACAACCACAGCCGCTTCACTTGATCCCTCAGAGGAGTTATTTACACATCAGTTGGATGAAATTAGTGATGCACAACCATTATTGCCAGAGGATGTAGATAACAGTGATATGTCTCAATCAGGCAGCATTACACACATGGACGTACAGTGTGATGATGATGTTGTACCCGCTGGTGCTTCCTTTGCTGAGGTGTCAGATACAAGTGAAGTGGTTGATGATGACGATGTGTCCGTGGATGCCACATGGGTGCCTGCTCGAAGAGAAGAAGAAGAGGGGGAAAGTTCAGAAGGGGAGACAGAGAGAAGGAGGAGACGAGTTGGAAGCAGGGGGAGGTAGTCGCAAGGAGCTAGTGGCACAGTCAGACAGCATGTATTGGCACCCGGGGTCAGCCAGACAGCACGCCAATCAACGCATGCTGTTGCCACCACCAGAATGCCGTCATTGCAAAGCTCAGCAGTGTGGCATTTTTTTGTGTGTCTGCCTCTGACAACAGCGATGCCATTTGCAACCTGTGCCAAAAGAAACTGAGTCGTGGGAAATCCAACACGCACCTAGGTACAACTGCTTTGCGAAAGGCACATGATCGCACATCACAAACGCCTATGGGATCAACACATGATGACGAGTAGAAGCAGCACACAAGCTCAAAGCCACCATCCTCCTCCTGGTCCAGGATCTTCAGCCACGTCAACCACTGCTGTCCGCCTTGCCCCCTCTCACCCACCCGCCACTCCGCCTCTCACCTTCAGCAGTTCCATCTTATCTGCCCACAGTCAGGTGTCTGTAAAGGAAATGTTTGAGCGTAAGAAGCCAATGTCACAGAGTAACCCCCTTGTCCGGCGTCTGACAGCTGGCTTGACGGAACTCTTAGCCTGCCAGCTTTTACCATACCAGCTTGTGGAGTCTGAGGCCTTCAAAAAAAAATCGCTATTGGGACACCACAGTAGAAGGTACCCAGACAAATTTTTTTTTAAATTAAGGCAATCCCAAACCTCTTCTCTAGTGATTGAAAAGGAAGTCATGGCATCTCTGGCATACAGTGTTGGGGCAAGGGTCCATCTGACCACTGATACATGGTCTGCAAAGCACGGTCAGGGCAGGTATATCACCTATACTGCGCATTGGGTCAACCTGCTGATGGCTGCCAAGCATGGAATGCGTGGCTCTGCAGCGGAGTTGGCGACACCGCCACGACTTGCAGGCAGGCCTACTGCCACCTCCTCTACTCCTCCTACTCCATACTCTTCCATAACCTCCTCGGCTGAGTCCTCTTCTGCTGCGGTGTCTTGCTGCACATCAACTGAATCCCCCCAGCTCCCCAGGGGCTATTCCACATCCCGGATACGACAGTGTCTTGCTGTCTTGGGGTTGACTTGCCTGAAAGCAGAGAGCCACACTGGACCAGGACTCCTGTCCGCCCTGAACGCACAGGTGGATCAGAGGCTGACCCCACACCAACTGGAGATTGGGAAAGTGGTGTGTGATAATGGAAGCAATTTGTTGGCGGCATTGAATTTGGGCAAGTTGTCACATGTGCTGTGCATGGCACATGTGTTGAATCTCATTGTACAACGTTTTGTGTCTAAGTACCCAGGCTTACAGGACGTCCTCAAGCAGGCCAGGAAGGTGTGTGGCCATTTCAGGCGTTTGATTTGCAACAGCCCGACACGTTGGAATTCAACACTCCTAATGTTTGACCACCTGCTCCAACAAGAAAAAGCCGTCAACGAGTATTTGTATGACCGGGGTGCTAGGACAGCCTCTGCGGAGCTGGGAATTTTTTTGCCACGTTACTGGACGCTCATGCGCAATACCTGTAGGCTCATGCGTCCTTTTGAGGAGGTGACAAACCTAGTCAGTCGCACCGAAGGCACCATCAGCGACCTCATCCCATTTGTTTTCTTCCTGGAGCGTGCCCTGCGAAGAGTGCTGGATCAGGCTGTAGATGAGCGTGAAGAGGAAGATGTGGTGTGGTCACCATCACCACCAGAAACAGCCTTGTCATCATTGCTTGCCGGACCTGCGGCAACGCTCCAAGAGGAGTATGAGGAAGAGGAGTCAGAGGAGGAATGTGGCTTTGAGGAGGAGGAAGACCAACCACAGCAGGCATCCAAGGGTGCTCGTTGTTGTCACCTATCTGGGACCCGTGGTGTTGTACGTGGCTGGGGGGGGGGGGGGAGAACAGACCGTCAATGACATCAGTGAGGAGGAGGAACGGGAAATGAGTAGCTCGGCATCCAACTTTGTGCAAATGGGGTCTTTCATGCTGTCATGTCTGTTGAGGGACTCTCGTATGAAGGAGAACGACCTGTACTGGGTGGCCACCCTACTCAGGGCCGGCGTCATAACCAGCATCCCCGGGCAAGTGCCAGGGCCCAATGCTCTTGGGGGGGCCCACTGAGCTGCTATGAGCACTTCCATCAATACAGATGGGAGCTCTCACTGCTGTCATTTCACTTACGCAGTACCCCTTTGGTGGGGCCCTCTGAGCTGCAGAGACTCAGACACGCCCCCTCTACACAGGACATGCTCCCTGTACACAGGACACATGCTGCCTGAGGAGAGAGACCGCAGGGCTGGAGCTGGAGCAGAGACATGTGAAGACAGTCTGTGAGTGAGTCTGCACTGTGACTGTCTCTTGTCTGTGGGACAGAAGGGGGGATTCTCCGATCTGCTGCTGCTTCATTCTATTTTGTTGTGTTACTGTTTCATTAAGCAGTTTGCCTCCATTAATCTCTTAAGGACATAGGGCGTACAGGTACGCCCTTGTGCCCTGGTACTTAAGGACACAGGGCGTACATGTACGCCCTGTGTATTTCTGATCACTGCCGTGCGGCTGGCAGTGATCGGAACCCGGTGCCTGCTCAAATCATTGAGCAGGCACCTAGGCTAAATGCGCGGGGGGGTCCCGTGACCCCCCCATGTCGGCGATCGCGGCAAACCGCAGGTCAATTCAGACCTGCGGTTTTCTGCGATTTCTGCAGTTTCTGATCCCCGCGGTCCCTGACCGCGGGGATCAGAAACTTTAGGATTCCAAAAATGTTCCTGCATCCCTCCCCTCTGCACCCCTGAGTTATTTGAGCACGGTGGGAGGTGCAGGGGGAGGGTTGCGGGCGGTGCGGGCGGTGCGGGAGGCGGGCGGTGCGGTAGGCGGGATCGCGATCCCCCGCCCGCCTCCCCTTGAATAATCGTTGGTTTCTAGTGGGTATACCAGGGTGCCAGCACATTGCTGGCACCCTGGTATAAACGGCTGACATCTGTGCTGCGATGTCAGCCGTTTAACCCTTTCCATACCGCGGTCCGTACGGACCGCTGTATGGAAAAGGTTAACAGCGCAGGGAGCTCCCTCCCTCTCCCATCGGGGGGCTGCTGTGCCTTTGCAGCCCCCCGAATGGAGAGGGAGAGAGCTCCCAGGCAGCCCCCCCAGAGCCCCGTCCTTACCCTTCCCCGTCTGCGCAGTTCTGACCATAACTGAGCAGACGGGGAAGGTTCCCATGGCAACAGGACGCCTCTCAGGTGTCCTGCTGTCCATGGTGCTGAACAGATCTGTGCTGAAAGACATAGATCTGTTCAGACAAAGTGTAAAATACAGTAAAGTACTATATATTGTACTGTACTGTATTATACAGACATCAGACCCACTGGATCTTCAAGAACCAAGTGGGTCTGGGTCAAAAAGAAAGTGAAAAAAAGTGAAAATAAAGTAAAAATCAAAAAACACATTTATCACTGATTAAAAAAAAAAAAAATTAAATTCCCTACACATGTTTGGTATCGCCGCGTCCGTAACGACCTGATCTATAAAACGGTCATGTTACTTTACCCAAACGGTGAACGCCATAAAAATAAAAAATTAAAAACTATGATGAAATTGAAATTTTGCCCACCTTACTTCCCAAAAAAGTTAATAAAAGTGATCAAAAAAGTTGTATGTACTCCAAAATTGTAACAATCAAACCGTCATCTCATCCCGCAAAAATCATACCCTACCCAAGATAATCGCCCAAAAAACTGAAAAAACTATGGCTCTTAGACTATGGAAACACTAAAACATGATTTTTTTTGTTTCAAAAATGAAATCATTGTGTAAAACTTACATAAATAAAAAAAAGTATACATATTAGGTATCGCCGCGTCTGTATCGACCGGCTCTATAAAAATATCACATGATCTAACCCCTCAGGTGACCACCGTAAAAAAAAAAAAAAACGGTGTAAAAAAAGCAATTTTTTGTCATCTTACTTCACAAAAAGTGTAACAGCAAGCGATCAAAAAGTCATATGCACCCCAAAATAGTGCCAATAAAACCGTAATCTCATCCCGCAAAAAATGAGACCCTACTTGAGATAATCGCCCAAAAACTGAAAAAACTATGACTCTTAGACTATGGAGACACAAACTTTTTTTTGTTTTAAAAATTAATTCATTGTGTAAAGCTTACATAAATAAAAAAAATTGTATACATATTAGGTATCGCCGCATCCGTGACAACCTGCTCTATAAAATTACCACATGATCTAACCGGTCAGATGAATGTTGTAAATAACAAAAAAAAAAAACGGTGCCAAAAAAGCTATTTCTTGTTACCTTGCCGCACAAAAAGTGTAATATAGAGCAACCAAAAATCATATGTACCCTAAACTAGTACCAACAAAACTGCCACCTTATCCCGTAGTTTCTAAAATGGGGTCACTTTTTTGGAGTTTCTACTCTAGGGGTGCATCAGGGGGGCTTCAAATGGGACATGGTGTCAATAAAACCAGTCCAGCAAAATCTGCCTTCCAAAAAACGTATGGCATTCCTTTCCTTCTGCGCCCTGCCGTGTGCCCGTACAGCAGTTTACGACCACATATGGGGTGTTTCTGTAAACTACAGAATCAGGGCCATAAATAATGAGTTTTGTTTTGCTGTTAACCCTTGCTTTGTAACTGGAAAAAAAATATTAAAATGGAAAATCTGCCAAAAAAGTGAAATTTTGAAATTGTATCTCTATTTTCCATTAAATCTTGTGCAACACCTAAAGGGTTAACAAACTTTGTAAAATCAGTTTTGAATACCTTGAGGGGTGTAGTTTCTTAGATGGGGTCACTTTTATGGAGTTTCTACTCTAGGGTTGCATCAGGGGGCTTCAAATGGGACATGGTGTAAAAAAAACAGTCCAGCAAAATCTGCCTTCCAAAAACCGTATGGCATTCCTTTCCTTCTGCGCCCTGCCGTGTGCCCGTACAGCAGTTTACGACCACATATGGGGTGTTTCTGTAAACTACAGAATCAGGGCCATAAATTATGAGTTTTGTTTTGCTGTTAACCCTTGCTTTGTAACTGGAAAAAAAATATTAAAATGGAAAATCTGCCAAAAAAGTGAAATTTTGAAATTGTATTTCTATTTTCCATTAAATCTTGTGCAACACCTAAAGGGTTAACAAACTTTGTAAAATCAGTTTTGAATACCTTGAGGGGTGTAGTTTCTTAGATGGGGTCACTTTTATGGAGTTTCTACTCTAGGGTTGCATCAGGGGGGCTTCAAATGGGACATGGTGTCAAAAAAACTGTCCAGCAAAACCTGCCTTCCAAAAACCATATGGCGCACCTTTCACTCTACGCCCCGCTGTGTGGCCGTACAGTAGTTTACGGCCACATATAGGGTGTTTCTGTAAACGGCAGAGTCAGGGCAATAAAGATACAGTCTTGTTTGGCTGTTAACCCTTGCTTTGTTAGTGGAAAAAATGGGTTAAAATGGAAAATTAGCCAAAAAAATGAAATTCTCAAATTTCATCCCCATTTGCCAATAACTCTTGTGCAACACCTAAAGGGTTAACGAAGTTTGTAAAATCAGTTTTGAATACCTTGAGGGGTGTAGTTTATAGAATGGGGTCATTTTTGGGTGGTTTCTATTATGTAAGCCTCGCAAAGTGACTTCAGAGCTGTAGTGGTCCCTAAAAATTTGGTTTTTGTAAATTTCCGAAAAATTTCAAGATTTGCTTCTAAACTTCTAAGCCTTGTAACATCCCCAAAAAATAAAATATCATTCCCAAAATAATTCAAACATGAAGTAGACATATGGGGAATGTAAAGGCATCACAATTTTTAGGGGTATTACTATGTATTACAAAAGTAGAGAAACTGAAACTTTGAAATTTACAAATTTTTCCAAATTTTTGTTAAATTAGGTATTTTTTGGTGCAAAAAAAAATATTTTTTTTTACTTCATTTTACCAGTGTCATGAAGTACAATATGTGACAAAAAAACAATCTCAGAACGGCCTGGATAAGTCAAAGCGTTTTAAAGTTATCAGCACTTAAAGTGACTCTGGTCAGATTTGCAAAAAATGGCCTGGTCCTAAGGTGTAAAAAGGCTGTGTCCTTAAGGGGTTAAACCTGCCCCCCCCCCCCACATATCCTGTCCTATCTCATCCTCGTGGGGCCCCTGCTGTCTCCTTTCCTCCCTCATGTATCCAGAGCTCCTGTTTCACCCCCCTATCTCCTATTGCTGCCCTGCACAGACCTCCTGCCACTACTTCTTGTATGAATCCCCCTCAGAGCCCCTTCCCCCTACTTGCTGTGTCCACCCCTCCTGTCCATCCAGGGCCCCTGTCTCACTCCTCTGCCTCTCATTATGGTGGCATCTGAACAGCATTCACCATAAGGACCTTCTAACGTCACAGGGTCATGTGACTGTGCCCCCCACCCCGTACTGTGCCCACTTATACCCTGCATTGTGCCCTCTTACCACACCCTGTGCAGTGCCCATAGTCATTCCCTGTACTGTGCCCTCTTATAACCTTTTATCCGGTCACTGTATGGTGGTTTTATCATTGTATGGCGGTGTTATCACTATATGGCGGTGGTATCCAATAACTGCATGGCCATAACTGTATCCCTTTCCCTGCCCACACCATCCTTTTTTAGACCTGGCATGAGCGGGAAAAGATACAGATTGCGGTGCTAAGGACCTTTGTGCCACAATCTGTGTCAGAAATACGCCTAAGGCTACTTTCACACCTGCGTTTAGGTGCGGATCCGTCTGGTATCTGCACAGACGGATCCGCACCTATAATGCAAACGCTTACATCCGTTCAGAACGGATACGTTTGCATGATAATGCAAACGGATCCGTTAAGACTTTACATTGAAAGTCAATGGGGGACAGATCCGTTTGAAAATTGAGCCATATTGTGTCAACTTCAAAAGGATCCGTCCCCATTGACTTACATTGTAAGTCTGGACGGATCCGTTTGCCTCCGCATGGCCAGGCGGACACCCGAACGCTGCAAGCAGCGTTCGGGTGTCCGCCTGCTGAGCGGAGCGGAGGACAAACGCTGCCAGACTGATGCATTCTGAGCGGATCCGCATCCACTCAGAATGCATTAGGGCTGGACGGATCCGTTCGGGGCCGCTTGTGAGAGCCTTCAAACGGAACTCACAAGCGGAGCCCCGAACGCTAGTGTGAAAGTAGCCTAACATAGACGTATTTCTATATAATAAATGACCCCCTAATTGTATTATTATTTGGGGGTAGGGCTAATATCATTATATTATATAGATTCTAGTGTATTATACTGTGCCCTGTATTTCCCAGTAGAAAATGATCCTTGGGAAGCACAGTCCTCACCACTGACCACCAGGACCAGGTAGCGCTCTGTCAGTACATGGCGGCCTCCCCTCTCCGCCACGCTGCTCCGCTGTGTACTGGTGCTTATTCTGACACTAGGGCTGGGTTCACATCCTATTTTTGCTATCCATTTAATGTATACCAAAAATGTAGGCGTTAACAGATGCCTCAGACTGATGCCGCACAGTGGCGTCCGTTCACCATACAGTTCCATGGTAGAAAAAACATATACGTTAACGTATGCATTTTTTACTTGACTCTGCAGGATACAAAAACGTGGAGTGCTGCACATTTGTATACATCAAACCGATAGGAAAAACGTGATGTGAACACACATTGGGGGGGAGGGGGGCGTACTAAAATTTGCTGTGGGGCCCAGTCAGTTCTAGCTACATCACTGCACATCTCCTTCTCTCCTCCAGGCCTGGCTCACTGCTGCAGCGGGCCGCCAGAGAGAAGGAGCGCAGGGAGCTGCGGTTAGTGAATGACAGGATCACCGGCTCCCCTGCTCTCCAGCAATGATAGGTATGTGAGGGAGCCACTGGGGGGTCATTCATCACACTGTGAGGGCCCCTTACACAGTATAATGACTCCCAGGCCCCCCATTTAGTATAATGATCCCCATTGACCCTCCATTTAGCATAATGACCACCAGAGCCCCCATTAAATATAATAAGCCCTCGTGCCCCCTCCATACAGTATAACCCCCAATGTGGGGGCGATTGGGGGTCATTATTCTGAATGGAGGGTCACTGTGGGGTCATTATACTGTGAGGGCCCTTTACATAGTATAATGACCCCCAGTGTCCCCCATTTAGTATAATGACCCCCAGAGCCCCCTCCATACAGTATTCCCCCAGTGTGGGGGCTACTGGGGGTCATTATTCTGAATGGGGGCGACTGGGGGTTATTATTCTGAATGCAGGGCCACAGGTGGTCATAATACAGTGTGGGGGGGGGGGAATTGGGGGTTTATAATACTGTGTGAAGGGCCACTAGTAGTCATTATACTGTGTGAAGGGCCACTAGTAGTCATTATACTGTATAGGGGCCACTGGGAGTCATTATACCGTGTGGGAGCCACAGGGGGACATGTCAATGTAAAAAAATGCCTCATGGGGTCCCACTGGGATTTATCGCCCAAGGGCCCACATGAACCTGGAGCCAGCCCTGACGCTACTAGACCCCCAGTATAAGCAGAAAGTGGCGGAAATGTTACCAAATTACCGGAAGTCAGAAAGGATGCAGCATTTTAAAACCAAACTAAAAAATATGCTTTACACAGCATATAAGGGGGATGTCACAGCACAACGGGAATCTAACTGGGGAAGAGGTGAAAGTAATCCTCCTCCTATCACGACCACGGCGTCAAGGACAGGACGCTTTACAGATGTGTTGTTGATGGAGGACATGCGTAGCTTTTTCAGTCCTACACATCGCCACAGCCCTTCGGGATCCAGCCTTAGAGAACGACTCGACCGACAGGTGGCAGACTACCTCGCCTTAACTGCAGATATCGACACTCTGAGGAGCGATGAACCCCTTGACTACTGGCTGTACAGGCTTGACCTGTGGCCTGAGCTATCCCAGTTTGCGATAGAACTTGTGGCCTGCCCCGCTTTAAGTGTCCTGTCAGAAAGGACCTTCAGTGCAGCAGGAGGCATTGTCACTGACAAAAGAAGTCGCCTTGGTCACAAAAGTGTTGATTACCTCACCTTCATTAAAATGAATGAGGCATGGATCCCGAAGGGACTGACAGTGGGGGATACGTTTAACTAACAAAAGGCCTGATGACATGCCTTGGCCTCAAAATGGTCCCCACGCTGCTGTATTTAATGCCTGCATACCGGATGACTTTCGTGAATTCTCCGCCACCAACTAGAGTTCAAGCATGTTTTAGTCACCTTTCTGCCTGGAAAACATTAATTTTTCCAGCCGCTGCTACAACAGCGGCTGCAACAATAACATTGTTTTTCAGGCATGTGTACATGCCTAATTTTTCTGGCCTCTGGTGCTGCACTGTGGCTGCAAAAACAAAACAAAAAAAAGGCACATACAAGTGTCAATTCCCCTTTCGTGATCGTTACCTTGTTGTGGTGAAGGGGCTTGCGTATCACAATGAAGCGATCATCACCTCTATGAGTGTGTTGGCAATGTTGCCACACCCCAGATGATAAGGCCGTTGCTTCATTATGATCAGACCAAAAGCGATCGGCTGGATGTTTTTTCATAGAAAAAAACTTAAATTTTTTTATATTTTTTTAAGTTGTATGGGTGGGTTTTTAATACATAAAATAAAAAAAATCATAATAAAGTCTCTTAATAGTTTATTAGAAATAATGCAGACAATTTAAAAAATCACCATCAATTCCAATACAAATCAAGTACAAAGCTCAGAATTAAATTATTCCAGGATGGAACAATGGTTAATCAATTCGACACACGTCCCCGGATAGGGGACATAACAGGGATTAAACTGATAGGAATAGTACTAGTTAAGACACCACTCATATAGGGTGTCACAGCACATTGCTCCGTGCACGCGCAGTGCCCCAACTTGGGAGTAAGAGGACCGACCAAGCTGCTTTTTCCATCTCCCGATTCCTAAAATCAATTCAGTTTGGTGTATCAGAGTTTGGTCTGTCACTGTGAAGGCAGTCGAAGGTACCCGGTCTAAAAATTTTTTCACAAAAGGCAATCCCACCCTGATATGGGACGTAACAGGGATTAAACTGATGATAGTACTACAGAAAATAGCACTCATATCGGGTGTGACAATAAAATGGCACGGCGCAGACGCAGTGACCGTGGCGTGGATTCAAACAAAGGGGAGGGAGCCAGCGTTTTTTTAACCATCTCCCCGTTCGAAAAATCAATTTAATAAATGGACCCCAGAATGGGGATGTCACGTAACAGGGATTAAACTGATGAGAATAGTACTACAGAAAATAGCACTCATATCGGGTGTGACAGTAAATTGCACGGCGCAGACGCAGTGACCGTGGTGTGGATTCAAACAAAGGGGAGGGAGCCAGCGTTTTTTTAACCATTTCCCCGTTCGAAAAATCTATTTAATAAAAGGACCCCAGATTGAGGACGTAACAGGGATTAAACTGATGAGAATAGTACTACAGAAAATAGCACTCGGGTGGGACAGTAAATTGCACGGCACAGACGCAGTGACCGTGGATTCAAACAAAGGGGAGGGAGCCAGTGTTTTTTTTAACCATCTCCCCATTCAAAAAATTCAATTATCCTTTCGGGACTCTTGGTGTTGTACGTGGCTGGGTGGAGGAAGAAACCTTCAATGACATCAACGGGACATGGCTAGCTTGGTATCCAACCTTGTGCAAATGGGAAGTTTGCGGTTGGGCAAATGGACTGTTTGTGGTGGTTTGCGGTGCATTAATAGGGAAGTTTGGTCTGTCAATGTCTGTGAGGCGGGTGTAACCCTTACACTACCTGATTGATACAACATCATACCTGATCGTATACACACACTGGATGTTTTAAACCACGTTGTTCAAAAAAAAAATTGATTGTTAGGTGATTTATGTCCTTTATGGATTCAAATCCAACTCTGCGTCAACTATGTCATTTTCCATGGAAGTTTTGCCATGGATCCCCCTCCGGCATGCCACAGTCCAGGTGTTAGTCCCCTTGAAACTACTTTTCCATCACTATTGTGGCCAGAAAGAGTCCCTGTGGGTTTTAAAATTCGCCTGCCTATAGAAGTCAATGGTGGTTTGCACGTTCGCGAACATTTGTAGAAATTTGCGTTCGCCGTTCGCGAACGGAAAGTTTTATGTTCATGACATCTCTACTGGTGGACTGTGCCCTACTGCTCCCCTGGAAAGATGCTGATTTACGAGCAAGATAGATATGAGGCAGGGGATGAATGGATTGAAATTTTTTTTTATTTTTTCCCTGTCTGCTGATGCCACCCCCTGGCTAGAGGCCAGCCAAGGTACTGTACCTCTAGTGCCTAGTGGCAAATATGGATCTTTACAGATACACTCACCTAAAGAATTATTAGGAACACCTGTTCTATTTCTCATTAATGCGATTATCTAGTCAACCAATCAAATGGCAGTTGCTTCAATGCATGTAGGGTTGTGGTCCTGGTCAAGACAATCTCCTGAACTCCAAACTGAATGTCAGAATGGGAAAGAAAGGTGATTTAAGCAACTTTGAGCGTGGCATGGTTGTTGGTGCCAGACGGGCCGGTCTGAGTATTTCACAATCTGCTCAGTTATTGGTATTTTCACGCACAACCATTTCTAGGGTTTACAAAGAATGGTGTGAAAAGGGAAAAACATCCAGTATGCGGCAGTCCTGTGGGCGAAAATGCCTTGTTGATGCTAGAGGTCAGAGGAGAATGGGCCGACTGATTCAAGCTAATAGAAGAGCAACGTTGACTGAAATAACCACTCGTTACAACTGAGGTATGCAGCAAAGCATTTGTGAAGCCACAACACGCACAACCTTGAGGCGGATGGGCTACAACAGAAGAAGACCCCACCGGGTACCACTCATCTCCACTACAAATAGGAAAAAGAGGCTACAATTTGCACGAGCTCACCAAAATTGGACTGTTGAAGACTGGAAAAATGGTTTCTTGAACATGACAATGAGTTCACTGTACTAAAATGGCCCCCACAGTCACCAGATCTCAACCCAATAGAGCATCTTTGGGATGTGGTGGAATGGGAGCTTCATGCCCTGGATGTGCATCCCTCAAATCTCCAACTGCAAGATGCTATCCTATCAATATGGGCCAACATTTTTGAAGAATGCTATCAGCACCTTGTTGAATCAATGCCACGTAGAATTAAGGCAGTTCTGAAGGCAAAAGGGGGTCCAACACCAAATTAGTATTGTGTTCCTAATAATTCTTTAGGTGAGTGTAGGTTTCCTGATTAAGGAGGCCACAGCTCTTTGTTCAACATACCTTGTACTGTGAATGCCACATGAACTCAGCACAAGGATATGTGCCACGTATGGAAAGTCATCCCTTTTTTTGCTGAAAGAAACGATACTCATGCTCAGCTGGGCAGACCATGGTACTGCTATGGAGCATGAGAGAAGGGAGTGGAGCTAACCACCTTCTTTTGTTCCTGACATGAAAACACTGCATTTCCATGCAGCCACCACTATGGGAAGCAAAATGCAAAAAAGATTTTACAAATTCCATTGAGGAAAAAGGTGATTTAAATATCGCTATTAGAGTTGAGCAGACACCTGGATGTTCGGGTTTGACGAGTTCGGCCGAACTTGAAAAAAAAAGTTCGGGTTCGGGACCCGAACTTGACCCCGAACCCCATTGAAGTCAAAGTGTGCTTAAAGGGAACCTGTCATGTGGATATTTGATTATAATCTAACTAATTATATGCAATCATTAACTACTAAAAAGTACCTTAGATGTATTCACTTACTGGTGTGACAGATGGTTACCTCATAATATACACACAAAGATGCCGCATGCCGCATGCTAATGAGCTGATTTGAGTCCGGCGTGATGTCATTGAGTGCGGCGTATATTTAATTCAGAGCTATAGCCACTCCCCTGCCCACCTGCTGCTGATTCATATGGAAACAAACTGTCATTCAGCAGCAGGTGGGCCGGGGGAGTCAGGAGCTCATGAATATTCAGGACTCATCATTATCAGCTGGAGCTTTTCATTACAAGATGTTGGCAGATTGACTGGGTCAATTAAAGAAAGTGACCCAGCATTTTGCTAAGAGAATCAGTCACTTATTTATGTTGCCCTTAGTTAGGACACCATAAAACTGGTGACAGGTTCCCTTTAAGAGCATGGCAACTGTTCTGCAAACAAATGTGGATAGGGAAATGACTTAAAATAACATAAAATACATAAAAATGTAAAATAAGAATCTGGATCTAGGAGTAGGAGGTTGAGGAGGCGGTGGATAGGTGGATGTGGCGGTGTAGGTGGAAGCGGCGGTGAAGGAGGAATAGGTAGCCAACACTGATTTGTGTTATTTTGTATTTTTAAATTGGGGTATCCCCCAAAATATTGGGATATATAACAAAATAAAACAAAGAATAAGTGCACTTGAGTACAAGAATGGATGGTTGAGGCTGGTATAAATGTCTATTCTGCACAAGGTACGGACAAGTCCTGTGGGATCTATGCCTGGTTCATTATAATAAATGTAAGCTTGTCCACATTGGCTGCGGCTTGTGATAATGCTCTCTACCGTGCTAAACATACGTTCACACTATACACTGGCTGCAGGGCAGGTCAGCACCTCCAAGGCTGACAAAGCTTTTCCACATTTTGGCCATGCTAACCCAGCCTTCTCAGGTGCTGGTGGTGCCCCAGCTGCCTTCGCCTTGTGCTTCCACTGCGCCCCCGCTGTCAGGTGGAAATGCCATCAGCAGCGTGCACTTGTAGTCGCGCATATTTCGATCAGTAACAGATGTCTTCACTAAATTTAGTTCCCTGTCAGCAATGCAGAGCAGGGGTTCATTCACGGCAAAAGGGGGTTCATGTCACCCAGCAATAGAACAGAGGATTTTGAGAGATTTAGGCCCCTGTCACCCAGGCACAGCAAGGGTTTATTCACGGCAAAAGGGGGTTCATGTCACCCAGCAATAGAACAGAGGATTTTGAGAGATTTAGGCCCCTGTCACCCAGGCACAGCAGGGGTTTATTCACGGCAAAAGGGGGTTCCTGTCACTCAGCAATACAACAGAGAATTTTGAGAGATTTAGGCCCATGTCACCCAGGCACAGCAGGGGTTTATTCACGGCAAAAGGGGGTTCATGTCACCCAGCAATAGAACAGACGATTTTGAGAGATTTAGGCCCCTGTCACCCAGGAACAGGGGTTTATTCATGGTGTGGGGATCCGCTCTGGTAGGCAGTGGTAGCGAGTGCAGTATAGAGGCAACACAGACCGGACTTGGTGTAAAACACGATGCTTTGTTTATTCACACGGTGCATACAAGTGAAAGACGGTGCAGTTCATAGGGAGGGTGGTCACACACAACAGAAAAATAATAGTTCAAACACAGCAAGTCCCTGCTGCAGGCTACTTGAGGCCTGTTTCCATCACACAAAGCAAAGTCTATTTAAAGCCAGGAGTAATGTCACCTTTTTCTCCTTGGTGAAGTAAGTCCCTGGGTCCGGCTTCTAGCCACTTTACACGCGTCCCTCCTAGCTTCAGCTGCGGGTTCCTGCACACTCCTTTACAGGCCTCAGCACACAGCCCAGCTCACCTCCACTTCTCACTCTCACAGCCAGAGAACACAGAAGCTCCACATTGAGCACCACACCCTTGTTGCTGGTTGGGCTTTAACCCTTACCTGCAAAACCTGGCCTGGACCGTGGGGAGACAGGCACCCGCCCGCATATCTGCCTGCTTCCAGTAAGAGCCGGCCCGGATCCGCTGTGTTAACAGCCTAACCACTGCAAAATACACTTTTCCTGCTCTCACTCCACCGGGGCCAGGACCCCCGGTGGCATGTACCTCCTGTCTACCACCAGCCCAGGTACTCCTACAACGGCAAAAGGGAGTTCATGTCACCCAGCAATAGGACGAAGGATTTTAAGAGATTTAGGCCCCTGTCACCCAGGCTCAGCAGGGGTTTGTATATGCCAAAAATGGTAAAATGTCACCCAACAATTGAAAATAAGATTTTTTTTCAATTTAGGGCACTAAAATTGGCACTTTTTTGCATTAAATGGCTATAAAATAGTCCTTGAAAAGGCTAGAGGGGTGTAAAAGGCAGTAAAATGTGCTTAAGAGCATGGCAACTGCTCTGCAAACAAATGTAGATACTCTGTAAACAAATGTGGATAGGGAAATAAATTAAAATAAACTAACTAAAAATTACAAATTATTTACCTGCAACTCAGAGAAGGAGGTGGATATGGAGTCCGAGGTTGAAGAGGCGGTGAATGTGGTGTTGTAGGTGGAGGCAGCAATGGAGGAGGAGGTAGCCAACAATGTTTTTTTAATTTTTTGGGGGGGTAGGTAGCCCCCGAAATATTGTGACAAATAAAGACTCATTGCACTTGACTTGAGTGACTTGAGTACAAGAATGTATGTTTGATGGTGGTATAAATGTCTATTCTGCACAAGGTAAAGACAAGTCTTGTGGGACCCAAGCTTGGTTAATTTTAATGAACGTGAGCTTGTCCACGTTGGCTGTGGACAGGCGGCTGCGCTTGTCTGTGATGACGCCCCCTGTCATGCGAAACACACGTTCAGATAATACACTGGCTGCGGGGCAGGCCAGCACCTCCAAGGTGTAAAGACCAAGCTCAGGCCATGTGCTCAATTTGGAGACCCAGAAGTTGAAGGGGGCAGACCCGTCATTCAGTACGTGTAGGCGTGTGCACACATAATGCTGCCTCCTGCTAAGACGTTCCATATCAGCTGGTGGTGCTGGCTGTTGTGGCGTGCTGACAAAGCTTTTCCACATGTTGGCCATGCTAAACCTGCCTTCTGAGGTGCTGGCAGTGCCCCAGCTGCGACCTCTTCCTTGTCCTCTGCCTTCGCCTTGTGTTTCCACTGTGCCCCTGCTGTCAGATGGGAATGTCACCAGCAGCGCGTCTACCAGCGTGTGCTTGTACTCGCGCATCTTACGATCACGCTCCAGTGACGGAATAAAGGACGGTATGTTGTCCTTGTAACGGGGATCCAGCAGCGTGGCCATCCAGTAATCAGCACAAGTTAGAATGTGGGCAACTCTGCGGTCGTTGCGGAGACACTGCAGCATGTAATCGCTCATGTGTGCAAGGCTGCCCAGAGGCGACGAAAAGCTGTCCTCTGTGGGAGGTGTATCATCTGTGTCCTCTGTATCCCCCATCCACGCACCAGTGATGGCCATGAGCTGGTCTGGGTGCCACCCTGCTGTGAACATAATTCCTCCTCCTGCATCTCCTCCTCCTCATCCTCCACCTCCTCATCCTCCAGAACTGTGCCCTGGCTGGGCAATTGTGTACCTTGGGTTTGTGGGCGCAGGAACCCACCCTCGGAGCCACTTGGGAATGACTGGCCAGAAATCCTACGAAATGATCCCTCTTCCTCCTCCTCCTGTGCCACATCCTCTTCCATCATCGCCAGGAGCATTTTTTTCTAGGAGGCATAGCAGTGGGATAGTAACTGTTACGGTTACTCCCAGGCTAGCTGGAAGCTGGACCGCTTGGATAGTCTGGATCTCTGTTTAGGGAGAGAGAGAGGAGCCGCTTCGTCTCGATGTCCAGAAGAATCCTGTAAATGTAGAACAAATCCCACTAGCTATTTTACAGCTAGGATAATCTTTCCCCCACAAAACGAGGCGAGGCTGCGATTTGAGGTTCAAACTAGGACTGACTGCCCTGGGGCATACAGACCCTTTTATTTACAATCCACAAACATAGCACTGCCCACAGGGGTTTGGAATACAACCAATCAATCCGTACAATAAACACAGACACTCCCACGCAAAATCCTCCTCTCTGTCTGTGATAAGATTACTGAATACAATGGCGAATATAATTATCACAGGCAGAGAAATACAGTTTTATAAAACATATCACAGGAACCCCAAAACATGCAATAACCACATATCCGAAATTCACCCAGATCTGTTCAGTAGTCTGGAAGATACAGTTTTATGCCAGTTACACCGAAAATATACAAGTTATACAGAAAATAGTCACTAATAAATGTGTCCCTTGTTTGGTAGTTTCAAACTACTGAATGATGTCTCTGCGCACCAAATACCGGCGAGATGGCACCGTGTAGAAAAGTCCAAACAGTGTCTGTGAGTTAAAATGGCCGCCATCCATTGTTCTCACCATGTGCTTCATCCATTCAGACTAACAGGGTAAATAACAGTTTTGTAACAGTAACGCTGAGAATGCCGTTATCTGCACTAGCCACGTTGGTGGAGTACTCGAAACAGTGCAACAAGGAACACAGGTTTCGCATGGAGGCCCAATCATTGGTGGTAAAGTGGTGCTGTTCCGCCGAGCGACTCACCCGTGCGTGCTGCAGCTGAAACTCCACTATCACCTGCTGCTGCTCGCACAGTCTGGCCACCATGTGTAAGGTGGAGTTCCACCTTGTGGGCACGTCACATATAAGGCGGTGAGCGCAAAGGCCGAAGTTATGCTGCAGCGCTGACAGGCTCAAAGCGCGCACAGACGGCCCGCACTTTATGCAGCAGCTCTGACATGTCGGGGTAATTTTGAGGAATCTCTGCACCACCAAATTCAGCACATGCGTCAGGCAAGGGATGTGAATCAAACCGGCTAGTCCCAGAGCTGCTATTAAATTTTGCCCATTATCGCACACCACCAGGCCGGGCTTGAAGCTGACTGGAACAAACCACTCATCGGTCTGTTGTTCAAGGCCCGTCCACAGCTCCTGCGCAGTGTGGGTTTTTTCCCCCAAACAGATATGTTTTAAAACTTCTTGCTGTCGTTTACCCCTGGCTGTGCTGAAGTTGGTGGTGAAGGTGTTACGCTGACCGGATGAGGAGCTGGTAGACTATGAGGAAGCGGAGTAGGAGGAGGAAGCAACAGGAGGCAAACTGAAGCGCCCTGCAATCCTCGGTGGTGGAAGGACATGCGCCACTGCATTTACCCAGTGTGCTGTTATGGAGATATAACGGCCCTGACCGTGCTTACTGGTCCAAGTATCAGTAGTCAGTAAAACTATCGGTCTCCACCAAACGTAATGACAGCCTTTTAAATGTAAGTAATTTAGAAATGCTGGCATTCAGGGCCAGGGATCGCGGGTGGGTAGGGGGGTACTTCCTCTTCCTCTCCAGCGTTTGGGATATGGAGAGCTGAACGCTTCCGTGTGACATTGTGGATATGCTTGGTGACCTAGGTGTTGTTGGCAGATCCTCTGTTTGTGGGGTGCCAGGTGGCACTGTCACTCCAGAGGTGGATGAAGAGGCCGCGACTACAGTAGAAGAGAAAGCAGGCGGAGCTAGAGACCTTTCTTGGTTTTTGCGGTGTCTACTCCACTCCAGCTTGTGCTTTGCACTTAAATGCCTGGTCATGCAGGTTGTGCTCAGGTTGAGAAGGTTTATGCCTCGCTTCAGGCTCTGATTGCACAGTGTGCAAACCTCTCCTGTCTTGTCGTCAGCACATTGTCTTAAGAACTGCCACGCTAGGGAACTCCTTGGAGCTGGCTTTGGTGTGCTCGGTCCCTTGCTACGGTGGGCAGTAGGATGCGTACTGTCTAGAGGACAGCCTCTCTGCTTTTGCACCCTGCTCCCTCTTCTGCTGTGCTGGTGGCTCTGTGCGACCACCGTCTCTTCTTCCTCCGAACTACATCGGTCACTTGCATGACCTTGATTCCATGTGGGGTCGAGGACCTCCCCGTCCTCCACATCATCTTCCACCCAGTCTTCACCCCTGACTTCCTTGTCGGTCTGCACGCTTTCGAAAGCCCCAGCAGTTGGCACCTGTGTTTTGTCATCATCCGAGACGTGCTGTGATGGTCCTCCCATGTACTCATCTTGAAAAATAAGTTGTTGGGCATCGGTGCACTCAATCTCTTCCACTTCTGGGGCAGGGCTGGGTGGATGGCCATGGGAAACCCTCCTAACATCAGGGTCATCAAAAAGCAGAAGAGACTTCTGCATGACTTGGGGCTCAGACTGCTTGGCTGATTTGCAAGGGGGTGAGGTGAAAGACTGATGGACATCGGGTGCAGGTGCCAACTTGTGACGGAAGGTGTACAGGAAACAAGACAATGCAAAATGAATATATGACTCACTGGATCCAAAACTAAGGAACAAAAGGGAGACTCCTGCATAAGACCTGGCACTCTCCCTGACTGCTCAGCCTATGCAAACACCCCAATGGTGGATGATCGCATATCCTCGTACCTCGACTATATAATGCCTGAACACCCTACAATAGTGAGGGGACACGACCACCGGCTCCCTACACTAGACACGGAGGGAGTCAGGGTCACCTGGGATCCAGCAAACATAAAATCACAAATGAATGCACAACACTTATCTTGTAGAAGACTGGGAAATAGGATCAGCATGCACACACACTCCAGGAAGTTGTATAAACCGCACACTAATGCATTATGGGGAGGAATTTAAAGGGATGCAATCAGTCCAACTACAAGACAGCTGAGAGAGGCTAACGAGATGAGGAACTGAAAACCAAAACAAAGAAATCTCAAGGAGGAGGTTCTGAAAGGCATCTATCAGAGCTTCTCAGATGTCTGGTTGTGACAGTACCCCTCCCTCTACGAGTGGACTCCGGACACTCAGAGCCCACCTTCTCAGGATGGGACCTATGGAAAGCCCTGATGAGACTAGTGGCCTTAATGTCCGTCACTGGGACCCACATCCTCTCCTCAGGACCATAACCCTCCCAATGAACGAGGAACTGGAGAGAACCGCGGACAACACGAGAATCCACAATCCTAGAGACCTGAAATTCAAGATTACCATCAACCATAAATCGGAGGAGGAGGCAAAGGCGAGGGTACAATGGGTTGAACATAAGTTTTTTTTTTTTATCAGATCTTTTTTATTGAGCGTTTACAATGCAAATACACTGTTGTACAAATCACAAACAGAGAAGACACAGAAACATATTTCTCATATGGCTAACATCAATCAAGTTACCCAACGGTAAGCAGCACTCAAATTTCCACCCATCCCCCCACCCTTCCCTTCCCACCCCAAGTTAGCATGAAAGTTACAAAGGCATACCGCTACACATTCCTATTCAGACGTCGAAACGACAGCCACGGTTCCCATAGTTTCTCAAACTTTGCTGGGCAGCCGCGTTTCTGATACACCACTCTCTCATAACTTAGCATCGTGTCAACTGTACCTAAGAATTCGCCTAAGGTGGGCGGCGCTGTCTGTATCCAATGCAAGGCGATTAACTTTCTAGCAACATAGAACACTCTTCCAATTGCTAATTTAAGTATCTGACTGGTGGCCAGTTCAGAGACATACCCCAACACACACACTCTAGGGTCAGGTGGTATCCGCACCTTATAAACGTCCTGTATAGTCTGAGTTACCATCTCCCAGTACCTCCCTAACCTCTTGCATGTCCACATCATATGCAACAAATCTGCAGAATCCACAGAGCACCTCAGACATTCAGCCGTCGGTCTAAAACCTATGCGAAACAAAAAAAAAAAAACAGCGTCTTGTAAACCCTGTGGACAATGAACAGCTGCGAGAGTTTACGACCTTCATTCAAGTAAGAGAGGTATCGCCTCCAGTATGTCAGACCATTGGTCATCAGTCAGCTCGCCAACATCCTTTTCCCATTTAACCCTAGCCGCCAGCGGATGGGACAGTAAAAACTTGTCGAGCAACAGCTTGTATATACAAGAGATCATACCCCTCCTCGCCCCCCTGGATAAAATCTGGTGTAGCGTAGCATCTTGCCCTGCCACCACAGTCACGCCCCTAAATGTGGAGTTGTATGCGTGTCTCACTGAAGGTATTTATAGAAGTGGGCTCTAGGCAAGTCATATACCTCCTGTAATCTGGCGAAGGACATGAAGTTTTTATCCTCCAGAAGGTGGCCCAATCGCAGAATACCCTTCTGTCTCCATGCCCCAAAGTCAGATAAGGAGAGGAACTCAGGCAGCCCGGGATTGTCCCACAGTGGAGTGTACTCCGTATTGCCTACAACTCCTCTTAACTGTTTAACCCTGTTCCACGTGGACTGCATCAAGTGACCCAAATCCCCCATCGGACCACCTTTCCCGACTCCTTTAGTCTCCAATATCAACATAAGGTCACTAGAGGACAAACAATGAGTAAACAGCTTACATGTCACCTCCCTCAATTCTGGTTCTAACAACCCTTTAAAATGTTGGCATTGTGCAGCCAGAAAGTATACCCAAGGGTTTGGCACTGCAAGGCCCCCTTCCGTCTTAGGATACTGCAACGTTTCAAGTTTAATTCTCGGTTGCCCCTTTCGCCATATGAGCTCCCTGAAAGTAGCATTAATTTGATCAAATTTGGACTTTGACAGCCAGACCGGGGAGTTATGTAGCACAGAGTAGCTGGGGCATCAACACCATTTTAATAAGATTCGTTCTACCCACCACCGACAGGTACAGTTTACACCATGCCTTGACTTTATTTCTGAGGCTGACAACCAGTGGGTCAAAGTTAAGGCGCTCAAAATCCCGGATTCTAGGGGATACGTGGATACCCAAATATTTAAAGGACGCTACACATGGAATATTTCTTTCTCGCACTGTCTGCGACTGCACTTGCCCGTCAAGCAGCATAATTGCTGATTTACCCCAATTTATCGTCAGACCCGACAGGGCACCGAAGCGGTCAATAATCGTCATAGCTGCATCCAAGGATGGACCAGTGTCTCCCAGGAAAAGCAAAGTATCGTCCGCATACATCGCCACTTTATTGTTAATTGTACCATATTGGAACCCCTGAATGTCAAATGACCTACGAATCGCTGCGGCTAGATCGCAACTGCAAATTGCCCCGGCCCAAACAGAACTTAGGGGACACCCCACTATTCGCCCTGACACATGCTTTGGGACTAGAGTATAACACTCGGACCCAGGATGTGTACTCATCTCCAAACCCCATATAACTCTCCACAGGAACCGCCACTCGATGCTGTCGAAGGCCTTGGCCGCGTCTAAAGAAAGGATAGCTCTATCTCCAACATTTTCAGCTGGGAGTTGAATACTGGCGAACACTCTCCGTACATTAATTGACATAGATTTCTGAGGCATGAAGCCAGTCTGGTCAGAGTGTATGATAGACAAAAATCACTTTAGACAGACGCGTGGCCAACACCTTTGCAAGCAACTTAACATCAGTGGAGAGCAAAGAGATCGGTTTATATGAGTCAGGGAGAGAGTGATCCTTGTCCGGCTTAGGGATGACGACTATGAGCGCCTCCTGCATAGACGGGGGCAATACCCCCCCCCCCCCTCTCTGGAATAATTGAATACCTTCAAAAGTTCCGGGAGCAACACCTCCGCAAAGGTCCTATATACTTCCGCCGGAAGCCCATCTAAACCTGGCGCCTTATCATTAGCCATAGCAGCTAGTGCCGCCCTCAGTTCCTCCAACTCAATCGGCTACTCTAACCGCATACGATCCTCCCTAGACAGCTTAGGAAGATTCAATGATGACAAAAAGGCGTCAATCTCCTCATCTGAACAGGTTACCTTGGAAGTATACAGAGAGGAATAAAAATTATTCAGTATATTTAAGATATTTTCAGTATCGCGTCTCAAGACACCAGTAGAATCTATCAGGCCAGTAATACATTGCGACCCTTGCTGAGCTTTTGCAATAATCGAGAGCATATGGCCTACACTCTCCCCTTCAGTAAAAAACTGTTGCTTGTAAAACATTTGTTTCCTCTCCGCAACTTCCAAGAGGTGACACCTCAGCTCCTCCTGCCTAGCCTTTAAAGCATTGCCTGTTAGATCAGACGGGTTTAGCACAAAGGCCTTCTCCGCTAGTTTCATGCTGTCATGTTTCTGTAAATCAAGCTGCCTAGATTTAGATTTGATCCAACTGACTGATTTAATAAGGGAGCCCCTGAGGAAGGCCTTCATCGCCTCCCAAACAACAATCGGAGACGCAGACCCCTCATTAATACTAAAATATTCCCTAAGGGATTGAAGTGTCTCGGACGTGTCCCCCATCAGTGTTAGCCAAAAAGCATTCAAACGCCAATATTTAACCCCCAGCCTGGCTGTCTCCGAAATATCAAGGGCGACACTAAATATGGAATGGTCTGATAAGGTCCTGGCAAGATACTCTGAGTTCCGTACAAACGGAAACATGTGAGCATTCACCAAACCCAGATCTATTCGTGACAGGGAGCCATATGTCGAGGAGCAACACGAATACCTCCTGTCTAAGGGGTTGGTCTCTCTCCATACGTCCGTCAGACCTATCTCCCTCAGTAGTCTCGCAAACAGAGTTACACCTGTATTACTACCGCTAGCTGTAATCTGGCATCTATCAGGCGAGCTGTCGAGCACATTATTAAAATCTCCCACTATTAACATTGGAAGTTCAGAAAATTCTGCCATAAACTCCATAAGCTTCCTTAAAGGTACCGAGGAAAATGGCGGGGGTATATAGATTGTCGCCAACACCATTCTTAAACCATGCACCACACAGTGAATCCCAATAAACCTACCCTCCTCATCCACACAGACCCTAAGGCATTCAAAGATAATATTCTTATGAACCAGGACACTAACCCCCCTGGAATGCGAGGAGAAGACGGAGTGCACCGAATAACCCAGCCACGGCTTTTGCAGAACATGTACAGACTGTTTGGTCATATGCGTTTCCTGCAGACATATTATTGCTGGCTGATATCTAGATAGGTAACGGAACAAACCATGTCTCTTCGTAGCATCCGCCATTCCCCTCACATTCCAACTAAGTATTGTAGTAACAGGCCCCATAAGAATGCATACATAAAGAAAAGTAGGTTAGTGATCCACTCATCTCCACCTCCCAGCAGCTGCAAGAAAAAGTAGCGTCAATCATCAGATTACAATCTCCTGTATGTTGCAACATCTTAGAAATGCCAACAATAACCCATTTGACAGTATTAATGAACCCCATTGATTTTCAAGTCAGGGTGAGACCTCGCAGCTCTCAGTATAGTGTCTCTGTCGCGGTAGTGCAGGATTTTAGCAAGTATTGGGGGTGGCGGACGCCCTGGAGGTAAGGGCCGGGTAGGGACCCGATGCGCTCGTTCAACCGCATAAAGTGCAGAGAGTCCATTATCCGCAAGCCATTTTTCAATAAATTCAGTAGCCTCTGGGCCTTCAGACTTCTCAGGTATTCCTACCAGCCTAATATTATTGCGGCGGGAGCGGTTTTCAAGGTCGTCGGTTTTTGCATAAAGCGCCGCTATGTCCTTAGACGCAGCCCGGCTCTCTCTCTGTAGGGTAACGGCCCTGTCCTTCAGATCCAAGACCCTCCTCTCTACCTCTGAGGTGCGTTCAGCTTCCTTATGCAGGTCATGACGAATAATGGAGATATCAGCTTTTAGGCTTCCAATATTGATATTCATGGATTGGAAGGTGACATTGCAGTTAGCAATAGCAGCCATTATATCCTTCAAGGTAGGCTCAGGGGCATTCAACTCTGGCAGACTCTTCTCATCCTGCTCCCCTATGCCCACATGTACTGGTGCCAGGGCGTCATCTTCTCCCCACTCATGACTGGGGGACTGATGGGGCTTGTGAGCGAAGCGCCCCAGCCGCGCTGCAGCTCCCTGACTCACCGCCGCCCGCAGGTCAGGCCAGTCCTCCTCCTCGGCGCCATCTTGGAAACGGCTCTCCCTCTCATGTCGGCTCGGCGTCTTGCCCCTTTTTGCCGGCATGTCGCTTGAATATTGCACCGGACCGCTGCTAGAGTAAGTCCCCCGCTTCTCCTGCTGATTACAGCTCAAAATGCCACCGCTGAACGGATAAAAGGTAGGATTAACGCCGGAGCTGGTGCGCCGTGCGTCCTACTCCATGCGCCGCTAGGCTCCGCCCCCCTTGAACATAAGGTTTTAATAAGGACTTATGAAAAACATTATGGATCTTCCAAGTCTGAGGAAGATCAAGACGGTAGGCAACAGGATTGATGACAGACAGGATTTTGTAAGGCCCAATAAACCTAGGACCCAACTTCCAGGAGGGAACCTTCAATTTGATATTCTTGGTAGACAACCACACCAGATCACCAACATTCAGGTCCGGACCAGGCACACGTCTCTTATCTGCCACACGCTTATATCTCTCACTCATGCTCTTTAGATTATCCTGAATCTTTTGCCAAATCGATGACAAAGATGAGGAGAATCTGTCGTCATCAGGTAAACCAGAAAACCCCTCTCCCGAGAATGTCCCAAACTGCGGATGAAACCCATATGCACCAAAAAATGGTGACTTATCAGAGGACTCCTGATGACGGTTATTTAAAGCAAACTCGGCAAGGGACAAAAAAAAGAACACCAATCTTACTGATTCTCCACCACAAAACAGCGCAGATATGTCTCCAGATTCTGATTGACGCGTTCTGTCTGGCCATTCGACTGCGGGTGGAAAGTAGAAGAGAATGACAACCGAACCCCCAAGCGAGAACAGAAAGCCTTCCAGAATCTGGAAACAAACTGCGTGCCCCTATCAGAGACTATGTCTGAAGGAATACCATGCAATTTGACAATGTGATCAATAAATGCCTGCGCCAGCGTCTTAGCATTGGGCAAACCAGGAAAAGGGATGAAATGCACCATTTTGCTAAAACGGTCCACCACCACCAGAATCACAGTCTTCCCTGAGGAACGAGGCAGGTCCGTAATGAAGTCCATGGACAGATGTGTCCAAGGACAGGAAGGAATGGGTAAGGGAAGGAGAGGACCTGATGGCCGTGAATGAGGGACTTTGGCACGAGCGCAAGTCTCGCAGGCTGCCACAAAACCCTCAACCGACTTACGAAGCGCAGGCCACCAGAATCTCCGAGCAATGAGATCCACTGTGGCTCTTGCCCCCGGGTGCCCAGCAAGGACTGTATCGTGGTGTTCCTTAAAAATCTTGTGTCTCTGACTGGGCTGCCTGCACCTCTGCCTCCAATTCAGGAAAAAGAGCAGAGACTACCACACCTTCAGCCAAAATGGGACCCGGGTCTTCAAGATTCCCACCTCCAGGAAAACAAGGTGACAGGGCATCTGCCTGTCACGAGGGTGTCAAGAGCCATGCCTGACTCCGTTGTACCCGGGGTCAGGAGGTCGCAGCGGTTGGCTGCACGCTCTATGTCAGATAGGGAAGTTTCCTTATTGTAGCTTTCTGGGTTTGCTTTACAAACCCTTTTGGCTCACTCAGGGATCCGTAGCTCCTTCTCTCAGCTGTTCCTTGTCCAGCACTCCCAATCCTCCTTATATTCCCCTCTCACACTTCTCTGGTTGCCAGATATAGAGCTTCCTGCCTGGACATCTATTCTGACCCACTGGAGCTGTGTTGCTGCGTTCTCTGAGTGTTGCCTTAGAACGCTGCCCTCCGGATCCCTGTTGGACCTTTGTGGACAATTGTTGCCGTCCACCTGGGTGTTTGTGTTTGTCTGTGTTTGTCTGTCCTCTCCCTGGTGTTTCCCTCTTAGTGCAGTGGTGAGGACTAGCGATCCCACCGGCCCGTTCATTATCTAGGGCTCATTTCAGGGAAAGCCAGGGTTTAGGCACGTGATCGCCGCACGGGTGAGGAACCCGTCTAGGGACGCCAGGGCAGGCAGGTGCCAGCTGCAAGGTGAGTTAGGGGTCACCACCTTTCCCTCTCCCTTGGGCAGGGCTTTCCCTGTTTTCCTCCCTGTGCGTGTTGCCGGTCATTACATTTTATCTGGCCCTTATTTTTGTGTAGGTAAAAAAAAAAAAAAAAAATTATATTTTTTTACCTACTTAGAATCTAGTATGGATCAAATTGCTGCTCTGTCCAAACAATTTCATGGCCTGTCTTTGGAGGTGGTAGGATTGAAGGCGTCGGTCCTCCAGCAACAGCAGCAATTACAACTGACCGCAAGCCCAGCGGTTGCTACTGGTAACCAGGTTGTTGCGGAACCCAAGGTCCCTCTCCCTGACAGATTTTCTGGGGGAAGGGACAAGTTTTTGACGTTCCGTGAGGCCTGTAAACTATACTTTAAACTGCGTCCTTACTCCTCTGGTAATGAAGAACAGCGGGTGGGTGTTGTTATTTCCCTGCTGCAGGGGGACCCGCAGTCCTGGGCGTTTTCTTTACCTACTGATTCCCAGGCTCTTCGGTCAGTGGATGAGTTTTTCGGGGCCTTGGGTCTCATATATGACGACCCTGACCGAGTCGCACTGGCTGAATCAAAATTACGGAGACTCCTACAAGGAGAGCGGCCGGTAGAGGAGTATTGCTCTGAATTCCGTAGGTGGGCTACGGATACCCAATGGAACGACCCGGCTCTCAGGAGTCAGTTCTGCTCTGGGTTATCCGAAAGGGTTAAGGATGCGCTTGCATTGTATGAGACCCCCTTTTCCCTTGATGCTGTTATGTCCCTTTCTATCCGTATAGATAGACGCCTTAGGGACAGGTTGAAAAAACCGGAGCCATTGGTAACCCCTCCCAAGCAGCAGTTAGTCTGTACTGACTTAGACGAGCCTATGCAGCTAGGAGGAACTACTCGTCAGGTCCGTCCTCCTGAGGTTCGCCGTAGGCGTGGGGGTTGTTTTTTTTGTGGGGAGAGGGGTCATTTCATTAACGTCTGTCCTTCTTTCCTCAGAAACAAAAAAACCGTCGGAAAACTACTAACCCCAGGCTGTGTGGAGGATGTCAGCCGGGGGGTATACGTTTCCTCCATACGTTCATCGCAATTTGTGTTGCCAGCGGTTATTGTTTTTGGTGATAAGACAGAGACTGTTTCTTTCTTTCTAGACAGTGGAGCAGGGGTAAATTTGATAGATGCCCATTTTGCCCGCACTATGGGTTTGTCTCTCTGTACGTTACAGAGACCTATTCCCATATTTGCTATAGATTCTGCTCCTCTGTCTCAGAGAAACCTCACCCACATCGTTCATAATTTACACCTTCGGGTAGGGGACCACCATAACGAAATGCTCTCATGTTCTGGAGGGGCTTCCCACTCCGGTGGTGCTGGGCCTTCCCTGGTTGGTAGCGCACAATCCAGTGGTGGATTGGCAGGCCAGGGAGATATTGGAGTGGAGTGAGCCGTGCAGAGAAAATTGCTTAAATAGCAATTGCTTAGTCGCCTCCATAACTACCCTACCTACATTTGTTTCGGACTTTGAGGACGTTTTTTCTGAAAAGGGTTGTCAGAAGTTACCACCTCATCGTCCTTATGATTGCCCGGTTAACCTTATTCCCGGCGCAAAATTACCCAAGACCAGGTTATATAATCTTTCAGGTCCAGAGAGACAAGCCATGAAGGATTATATCTCCGAGAGTTTGGCTAAGGGACACATCAGACCCTCTTCTTCACCCGTGGCTGCAGGGTTTTTCTTTGTTAAAAAGAAAGATGGGGGCCTGCGTCCTTGCCTAGATTTTCGTGAATTAAATCGGATAACCATCCGAGACCCATACCCTCTTCCTCTCATTCCTGACCTGTTTAATCAGATTGCGGGTGCTAGGTGGTTCTCCAAACTCGATCTTAGGGGGGCCTACAATCTGATTCGTATTAAAGAGGGGGATGAGTGGAAAACAGCTTTTAACACCCCTGAGGGGCATTATGAAAATCTAGTTATGCCTTTCGGCCTGACCAATGCTCCTGCCGTCTTTCAACATTTCGTTAATGACATTTTTAGTCATCTAATCGGCAGGTTTGTGGTAATATACCTAGATGATATCTTAATTTATTCGTCTGATCTGAAGACACATGAGGAGCATGTCAGACAAGTACTACAGGTCCTACGGACGAATGAATTATATGCTAAAATTAAAATATGTGTTTTTGCCGTTCAGGAGATACAATTCCTAGGTTATTTATCTGCGTCAGGTTTCCGTATGGATCCTAGGAAGGTCCAGGCAATTTTGGATTGGGATCTTCCTGAGAACCTCAAAGCACTACAACGGTTCTTGGGCTTCGCGAATTTCTATAGGAAATTCATTAAAAATTATTCGGTGATCGTAAAACCCCTTACTGACATGACTAGGAAGGGGACTGATTTTTCTAAATGGTCTGACGCTGCTAAAGTTGCTTTTTCCTCTCTAAAAGAGAGGTTTACCTCAGCACCTGTACTAGTCCAACCTGATGTCTCTCAGCCTTTTATTGTTGAAGTCGATGCATCAGAGGTGGGAGTGGGGGCTGTGCTGTCTCAGGGTCCGTCTCCTGGCAAATGGCGTCCTTGTGCTTTCTTTTCTAAAAAACTATCTGCAGCAGAACAGAACTACGATATTGGCAATAGGGAACTGTTAGTTATTAAACTTGCGTTTGAGGAGTGGCGTCACTTTTTAGAGGGGGCAGTCCACCCCGTCACTGTGTTTACGGACCACAAAAATCTGCTGTACCTCGAATCAGCTAAGCGTCTCACCCCTAGACAGGCTAGGTGGTCGCTATTTTTTACCAGGTTTAACTTTGTGATTACCTATCGTCCTGGGGTAAAGAATACCAAGGCTGATGCACTCTCTCGTTGTTTCCCTGGAGGGGGTAATGTGAGTGATCCGGTACCCATTCTACAAAGAGGAGTAGTTGTCTCTGCGGTACACTCTGCTTTGGAGGGGAAGGTGTTAGAGGCCCAGGGGGATGCCCCGGTCTCTTGCCCCTCAGAGAAATTGTTTGTACCGTTGAACCTACGTCTCGAATTATTAAAGGAACATCATAATTCGGCACTTGCTGGGCACCCGGGTAGTAAAGCAACCTTAGAGCTATTGTCTTGTCGTTTTTGGTGGCCAAGGTTGCGTCAGGATGTATTGGATTTTGTGTCTTCTTGTTCTACCTGTGCGCGCGCAAAAGTTTCACATACACGTCCTGCAGGGTCTCTATTACCACTCGTCATTCCCAATAGACCGTGGACACATCTGTCTATGGATTTTATCACTGACTTACCTTTGTCTGCGGGTAAAACAGTGATTTTGGTAGTAGTGGACAGGTTTAGCAAAATGGCACACTTTATTGCGTTACCCGCACTACCTAATGCTAAAACTCTTGCTCAGGTATTCGTCAGTGAGATCGTGAAGCTTCACGGGGTCCCCTCCGATGTTGTTTCGGATCGGGGAACCCAGTTTATTTCTAAATTTTGGAAAGCTTTTTGTTCCCGTTTGGGGGTTTACTTGTCCTTTTCCTCAGCTTTCTATCCTCAGTCGAATGGACAGACTGAGCGAACCAACCAAAACCATGAGACATATCTAAGATGTTTTGTGTCTGAAAACCAAGAGTTGTGGTCGTCATATTTACCGTTAGCTGAGTTTGCCATAAATAATCGCCGTCAGGAATCCACTGGCAAGTCACCTTTTCTTGGTGCATATGGTTTTCATCCCCAATTCTGTACTTTCAAAGAGGGGGGATCTTCTGGGGTTCCCGAAGAGGAACGGTTTTCGTCATCTCTTTCATCAGTATGGCAGAAGGTGCAAGCTAACTTGAAAAATATGGGAGGTAAATACAAATGCATGGCTGATAAGAGACGGTCGCCAGGTCCGGACCTAGGAGTGAATGACTATGTGTGGTTGTCTACTAGGAATATCAAGTTGAAGGTTCCCTCTTGGAAACTGGGTCCTAGGTTTATTGGTCCTTACAAGATTGTAGCCATCATCAACCCCGTGGCTTTTCGCCTGGAGTTACCTCAGACTTTTAAAATCCATAATGTCTTTCATAAGTCGTTACTCAAAAAATATGTTCCACCTCTAGAACCGTCACCGCTGCCACCCCCTCCTGTTGTCGTGGATGGTAGTTTGGAATTTCAGATATCCAAAATTGTTAATTCTCGTCAGGTCCGCCGCTCTCTCCAATATCTGGTGCACTGGAGAGGTTACGGTCCCGAGGAAAGAATGTGGGTTCCTGCGTCTGAGGTAAACGCAGACAGGCTAGTCCAGATTTTTCATGCCTCTCATCCTGAGAGACCTGGTCCTGAGTGTCCGGAGGCCCCTCGTAGAGAGGGGGGTACTGTCACGAGGGTGTCAAGAGCCACGCCTGACTCCGTTGTACCCGGGGTCAGGAGGTCGCAGCGGTTGGCTGCACGCTCTATGTCAGATAGGGAAGTTTCCTTATTGTAGCTTTCTGGGTTTGCTTTACAAACCCTTTTGGCTCACTCAGGGATCCGTAGCTCCTTCTCTCAGCTGTTCCTTGTCCAGCACTCCCAATCCTCCTTATATTCCCCTCTCACACTTCTCTGGTTGCCAGATATAGAGCTTCCTGCCTGGACATCTATTCTGACCCACTGGAGCTGTGTTGCTGCGTTCTCTGAGTGTTGCCTTAGAACGCTACCCTCCGGATCCCTGTTGGACCTTTGTGGACAATTGTTGCCGTCCACCTGGGTGTTTGTGTTTGTCTGTGTTTGTCTGTCCTCTCCCTGGTGTTTCCCTCTTAGTGCAGTGGTGAGGACTAGCGATCCCACCGGCCCGTTCATTATCTAGGGCTCATTTCAGGGAAAGCCAGGGTTTAGGCACGTGATCGCCGCACGGGTGAGGAACCCGTCTAGGGACGCCAGGGCAGGCAGGTGCCAGCTGCAAGGTGAGTTAGGGGTCACCACCTTTCCCTCTCCCTTGGGCAGGGCTTTCCCTGTTTTCCTCCCTGTGCGTGTTGCCGGTCATTACACTGCCTTCACATTCTTAACCCCAGGGCGGAACGTGACAACAAAATTAAACCTTGAAAAGAACAAAGACCATCTGGCCTGTCTCTGGTTCAGACGCTTGGCTGACTCCAAGTAGGCCAGATTTTTATGGTCAGTAAACACGGTAATAGGGTGTCTGGCTCCCTCTAGCCAATGGCGCCATTCCTCAAAAGCCAACTTGATGGCCAACAATTCCCTATCTCCCACATCGTAATTTCTCTCTGCGGAGGAGAGTTTATTCGAGAAAAAGGCACACGGTCGCCATTTGGCAGGAGAGGAACCCTGAGACAAGACCGCACCCACACCCACCTCAGAAGCATCAACCTCAACTATGAAGGGTAGAGAAATATCAGGTTGTACCAAGATGGGAGCGGAAGCAAAACTCTCCTTGATATTAGAAAAGGCCTTACGCGCCTCTACCGACCAGGAAGAAAAATCTACCCCCTTTCTGGTCATATCAGTGAGTGGTTTAACAATAGAGGAATCATTCAAAATAAACTTCCTGTAATAATTGGCAAAGCCCAAAAAACGCATCAGCGCCTTCTGATTCTCAGGAAGCTCCCACTCAAGCACAGCGCGGACCTTCTCGGGGTCCATGCGAAAACCAGAAGCGGAGAGAAGAAACCCCAGAAATTGAATTTCTGGAACCGCAAACACACATTTTTTCCAGTTTCGCGTATAATTTATTCTCCCGCAGGATGAGCAAGACCTGACGTAAGTGTTCCTTATTTGAGTTTTGAAATCAGGAGAAAAAAATCAAAATGTCATCCAAATACACTAATACAAATTTTCCCATTAAATGATAAAAAATGCTGTTCACGAAATGCTGAAAAACGGCTGGGGCATTCATCAAACCAAAAGGCATAACCAAATTCTCAAAATGGCCCTCAGGGGTATTGAAGGCCGTCTTCCATTCGTCTCCTTCTCTGACCCTGACCAGGTCGTATGCCCCTCTTAGATCTAATTTGGAAAAGACTTTAGCCCCAACAATCTGGTTAAACAGGTCCGGGATCAGAGGAAGCGGATAAGGGTCACGAATAGTGATACTGTTCAGCTCCCTGAAATCCAGACAAGGTCTTAAAGAACCATCTTTTTTCTTAAAGAAAAAAACAGCGGCAACTGGTGACTTCGAGGGTCGTATGTGTTCTTTTCTCAGACTCTCAGAGATATAAGCACGCATAGCGACCCTCAGAGATATAAGCACGCATAGCGACCCTTTCAGGTTGGGAAAGATTGTATAAACGAGATTTAGGCAGTTTGGCGCATGGGATGAGATTAATAGGGCAATCGTACTCCCTGTGCGGGAGCAAATCCTGAACTCCACTCTCAGAGAAGACATCCGAAAATTCAGAGGGAAAAGATGGTACAGTCTTAGTAGAAACCTCAGAAACAGATGTCGTGAGGCAATTCTCTCTGCCTCGCTTGCCAATCAATGGTGGGATTATGTTTAGTGAGCCAGAGTAGCCCCAACACTAGAGGAGTAGGTAATCCGCTAAGGACGAAACATGACACATCCTCAACATGAGCATCACTCACAATTAAACCAATATTGTGAACTATGCCCTTTAATGATTTCTGAGAAAGTGGAGCGGAATCAATAGCAAAAACAGGAATATCCTTTCCCAAAGTGCATACCTGGAAACCATGAGTTATCGCAAAATGATTATCAATGAGATTGACAGCTGCTCCACTATCTACAAAAATCTCACAAAAAAATGTTCTTGCTCTCTAGCGCCACCCTGGCAGGCAGGACAAAACGGGAACTACAAGCAAACGGAAAACCTTCAATTTCCGCCTCAACCCTGCCAATAGTAACAGATGGAACATTTTTAAAAGATTTTTTCCTTTTTGTTTCTTTATTACTCCCAGAAAACTGCCTGAATCTCCTAGAGGGACAAACATTTGCCAAATGATTTATACCTCCACAACAAAAACAAACCTTCCCATGCGGGCTGAATCTTCTATTGTCAGAGGCAATCAACCCCAGCTGCATGGGCTCCTGCTCAGAAGGGGCTGACAGCGACTGAGACCCCTGCGCACAGAATGAGACCGCTGCACTGTCCTGGGACTGAGTATGACAGGAAGGAGAGATCTCTCCTCTCTCTCTCTCTAAGACGCCTGTCAATACGAACGGCCTGAGACATAGCAGCGTCCAAGGAGATAGGCCTCTCATGAAAGGCAAATGCATCTTTCAATCCCTCTGAAAGACCATGGAAAAATTGACTTCGGAGTGTAGCATCATTCCAACCAGTATCAGTTGCCCATCTCCGAAATTCTGAGCAGTATATCTCTGCGGATTGTTTACCCTGGCATAACAGACGTAGTCTGAGCCAAGGCAACATGATCCGGATCATCATATATCTGACCCAGGGCTAAAAAGAATTCATCCACTGAACGGAGGGGCCGTGCCCCCACCGGCAGTGAAAAGGCCCACGACTGAGCATTACCCCTGAGCAGCGATATAATGATCCCCACCCTCCATTCCTCATCACCAGAGGAATGGGGAAGAAGGCGAAAATGGAGTTTGCAAGCCTCTCTGAAACGCACAAAATTCTCACTACCCCCTGAGAACGTATCCGGGAGCGAGATCTTAGGCTCAGAACAAACTCCATGAACGCAAGCTGAACCGGTCACTAGAAACTGAGAAAGAGTCTTACGGAGATCATCTACCTCCAATGAAAGACCCTGGAAGCGTTCAGTCAAAAGTGAAACCGGATCCATGCTTGAGACGGTTTTGGCGGTTTATAATGTCACGGAAGGTGTACAGGAAACAAGACAATGCAAAATGAATATATGACTCACTGGATCCAAAACTAAGGAACAAAAGGGAGACCCCTGCATAAGACCTGGCACTCTCCCTGACTGCTCAGCCTATGCGAACACCCCAATGGTTGATGATCGCATATCCTCGTACCTCGACTATATAACACCTGAACACCCTACAATAGTGAGGGGACACGACCACCGGCTCCCTACACTAGACACGGAGGGAGTCAGGGTCACCTGGGATCCAGCAAACATAAAATCACAAAATGAATGTACAACACTTATCTTGTAGAAGACTGGGAAATAGGATCAGCATGCACACACACTCCAGGAAGTTGTATAAACCGCACACTAATGCATTATGGGGAGGAATTTAAAAGGATGCAATCAGTCCAACTACAAACCGGATTCCAAAAAAGTTGGGACACTATACAAATCGTCAATAAAAACTGAATGCAATGATGTGGAGGTGCCAACTTCAAATATTTTATTCAGAATAGAACATAAATCACGAAACAAAAGTTTAAACTGAGAAAATGTACCATTCTAGGGGAAAAATATGTTGAATCAGAATTTCATGGTGTCAACAAATCCCCAAAAAGTTGGGACAAGGCCATTTTCACCACTGTGTGGCATCTCCCCTTCTTCTTACAACACTCAACAGACGTCTGGGGACCGAGGAGACCAGTTTCTCAAGTTTAGAAATAGGAGTGCTCTCCCATTCTTGTCTAATACAGGCCTCTAACTGTTCAATCGTCTTGGGCCTTCTTTGTTGCACCTTCCTCTATGATGTGCCAAATGTTCTCTATAGGTGAAAGATCTGGACTGCAGACTGGCCATTTCAGTACCCGGATCCTTCTCCTACGCAGCCATGATGCTGTGATTGATGCAGAATGTGGTCTGGCATTATCTTGTTGAAAAATGCAGGGTCTTCCCTGAAAGAGATGACGTCTGGATGGGAGCATATGTTGTTCTAGAACCTGAATATATTTTTCTGCATTGATGGTGCCTTTCCAGACATGCAAGCTGCCCATGCCACACGCACTCATGCAACCCCATACCATCAGAGATGCAGGCTTCTGAACTGCAGGCTTCTGAACTTGGGTTGTCCTTGTCCTCTTTGGTCCGGATGACATGGCGTCCCAGATTTCCAAAAAGAACTTCGAATCGTGACTCATCTGACCATAGAACAGTCTTCCATTTTGCCACACTCCATTTTAAATGATCCCTGGCCCAGTGAAAACGCCTGAGCTTGTGGATCTTGCTTAGAAATGGCTTCTTCCTTGCACTGTAGAGTTTCAGCTGGCAACGGCGGATGGCACGGTGGATTGTGTTCACTGACAATGGTTTCTGGAAGTATTCCTGAGCCCATTCTGTGATTTCCTTTACAGTAGCATTCCTGTTTGTGGTGCAGTGTCGTTTAAGGGCCCGGAGATCACGGGCATCCAGTATGGTTTTACGGCCTTGACCCTTACGCACAGAGGTTGTTCCAGATTCTCTGAATCTTCGGATGATGTTATGCACAGTTGATGATGATAGATGCAAAGTCTTTGCAATTTTTCGCTGGGTAACACCTTTCTGACATTGCTCTACTATCTTTCTGCGCAACATTGTGGGAATTGGTGATCCTCTACCCATCTTGGCTTGTGAGAGACACTGCCACTCTGAGAAGCTCTTTTTATACCCAATCATGTTGCCAATTGACCTAATTAGTGTTAATTGGTCTTCCAGCTCTTCGTTATGCTCAAATTTACTTTTTCCAGCCTCTTATTGCTACTTGTCCCAACTTTTTTGGGATTTGTTGACACCTTGAAAATTTGAATCAACGTATTTTTCATTTAAAATGATACATTTACTCAGATTAAACGTTTGATCTGTCATCTACGTTCTATTACAAATAAAATATTGACATTTGCCATCTCCACATCATTGCATTCAGTTTTTATTCACAATTTGTTTAGTGTCCCAACTTTTTTGGAATCCGGTTTGTACAAGACAGCTGAGAGAGGCTAACGAGATGAGGAACTGAAAACCAAAACAAAGAAAGCTTGAGGAGGAGGTTCTGAAAGGCATCTATCAGAGCTTCTCAGATTTCTGGTTGTGACACAACTGTGGTCTTTCAGCAGGAGAAAATGTGAAGGAACTGGATCCACTGTCAGCAACCCAATCTACTATCGTCTGTACTTGTTCAGGCCTCACCATTCGTAGAGCAGCATTAGGCCTGACCAAATACTGCTACAGGTTTTGTCACCTACTCGCACCTCAGGAAGGGGTTTCACGTGTGCGTTTAGCTGGCACAGATTGACCACGTCCTCACCCTGCAACAGGAGCTCCAGCACCACGTCCCTTATTTGACGCTCTCATATTTTTTGAATTTAGGATCTTGCCCTAAATGGGTGTTTAATAGCAAAAAAGAATGACAGTATGTAAAGGGTGTATCTCACCCGCCTGAACCAGACTAGGCCTAAATTAAAGATTTCTTTGCACAAAATGGCTGTATTTCAAATGGCTGAATCAAACCCCTGTATGTATAGGGGGGGAATCACACACGCCCTGAATCAGTGTAGGCCTGAATTAAAGATTTATTTGCACCAAATGGCTGTATTTAAAATCCTGTATGTAGGGGGGTTTCTCACACGGTCTGAATCAGTGAAGGCCTGAAGTAAATTTATCTTTGCACAATAAGGCTGTATTTCAAATGGCTGACTCAAACCCCTGTATGTATAGGGGGGAATCACACATGCCCTGAATCAGTAAAGGCCTGAAGTAAAGATTTATTTGCACCAAGTGGCTGTATTTCAAATGGCTGTATTTTAAATGCCTAATTCAAACCCCTGTATGTTTAGGAGGATCACACACGCCCTGAATCAGTGTAGGCCCGAATTACAGATTTATTTGCACCAAGTGGCTGTATTTCAAATGGCTGTATTTTAAATGCCTAATTCAAACCCCTGTATGTAGAGGTAGTATCTCAGAGGGCCTGCACCTTTGTAGGCCTGAAGTAAATATATTGTGGGGGTTTAGCTCTTCTTCTGAGTCATTCTCACAGATACGGCTTCAGGACACCAGGTTTCAGGTCCAAACAGTGCATTTATTGCGCCTCAGCAAGCCAAGCAAATACAAAATAAACACCTGCCCGGCTGGGCTCTAACTAAACATGACGTTCCTGACTCACCTAAGTCACAGTCCACACCCTGTGAACCCATGCGGCTTTGTCAGCCAATGTCCCACAGCCTCCTGGCTGCTCCCACAACAATGTCTCCTTGGGGATAGAGGTCTCTCAGCCCTCCCGGCTCAGACCACACAGAGCCACTCCAGCCTTCTGTGTGCAAGTCCCCACCCCCTCTCACTCTGAGGATTCCTTTATCCCCAGGTGATTACTGCACCTGGTCTTTCTTCAGACCTGGCGATTCTGAGGGAAGACACAGCAAATCCTGCCATATATCTCCCCTAACAACCATGAGGCATGTCCCTGCCTCACATACCTCCCCCCTTTGTTCAAGCCTGTAGGGGTGAACACTTGTCACGAGGGTGTCAAGAGCCACGTCTGACTCTGTTATACCCGGGGTCAGGAAGTCGCAGCAGGTGGCTGCGCGCTCTATGTCTAAAGATCACGTTGTTTCTTAGTGATTGTTTTCTGTGTTTGCCTTGCAATCCTTTTTGTCTCACTCAGGGATCCGTAGCTTCTCCTCCTCAGCTGTTTCTTGTCTGCCACTCCCAACCTCCTTATATTCTCCTCTCACACTTCTCTAGTTGCCAGTTATAGAGCTTCCTGCCTGGACTTCTATACTGACCCACTGGAGCTGTGAATCCTGGTTGTTGTTCCAGAGTGCTACCCTCCGGATCCCTGTTGGGCTTTTTGTTGTCTCCTGTTGTCGCCCACCTGGGATTATATGTTGAGTCTGTATTGTCTGTCCTCCCCTTGGTGTTTTCCTTTAGAGCTAGTGGTGCGGACTAGTGTTCCCACCGCCCTGTTCACTATCTAGGGCTCATCTTAGGGAAAGCCAGGGTTTTAGGCACGTGATCGGCGTACGAGTGAGGAACCCGTCTAGGGACGTCAGGGCAGCTAGGTGCCAGCCGCAAGGTGAGTCAGGGGTCACCACCTTCCCTCTCACTTGGGCAGGGCCTTCCTCTTTCCCTCCCTCTGTGTCACGTATGTGATAGTCACGCCGATCGTGATAAAACTAGCATCAAATCCAGATGCACGTGAACGGGCATTAATCTGGCCTACAGTCTTCCCCTTATTCTGCCAGACCCAGGACAACAGCGCTTGGTTTGTAACCCTCATGAGTTTATTACAGAGCTGACAAGGCCTCTGGGTATTTCTTGTCCATCTCATGAGCAGGTACTGTCTTTTTATATTTCCTGGCGTCTGCACAGGCCCCTCACGTCCTTTCTTGGACTGCGGCAACTCTTGACTGAACTGGTCCCAGTCATGGTCGTGTCCTAACCCTTTCTCGTTTGCCTTGCAGGGCTCCTTCAGCAGAGCAGGTTTCTTATGTCTCGCTCCTTTTCCACGCCTCTGGACCCCTTTACTATTATTCTCAGCAGGTGTTTTGGAGCCAGCTTCAGAGTCTTTTGCGTCTTCAGTGGCTTTTCCCACTTCAGCAGTCGCTCTTTCCGTCCTAACCTTGGTCTCTGGGACATCCAAAGTTTTCTCCCATTTCAAGAGCTCGGCCTTAGCTTCCTTGGCCTCTGTCTCTTTGGCCTTTACTTTATTAGCCTTCTCCCCATTCAGGGACATGGCATCATATCCTTGGTTTCTTAATTCCTCCTTCCCTTTCGCATCAAGGTTGGAGGCACTGGGGTCTTCAGCATACTTCTTGTCTTCTGGCGTTTTCCCCAGGACACTGGTCTCCTTTTGGGGAGGAGTCAGGAGAGACAGCCCATCGCAATAGCCCGGATCTGCATACTGGTCGTCCGTCTCCTCATATTTCTTCCCCAGCAGGCAGCTTGGAAGGCCTTGTAGGCGGAGGGGTTTGTCTTTTGCGACCTGGTCCTGGTTACACACTGTCATGAGACTCTTGGCCTCTGCATCGACATCAGCCCCATCATGTGGTTCAGCTGATACCTTTTCCACCTTCTCTGCCTTGGCCAGTACGCTGGCACCACCATCTCCAGACCCACTCTTACCAGGCTCTGACTTCTTGGCACCTTCCAGAGGATCTTCCTCTTCTGGTTTCTCACTTTCTTCTACCTGCTGTGCAGGAGCACACTTAGGCTTCTCCACCTCATAGGTGGCACCTTTTGAGCTCATGAGAGCTTCCATCTTTGCTCTGAGTTGCTTGTTCAGCCTCTCTAATTCATTTCGCTCCTCAAGCACTTCTTCAAGGGCTCTAGCCAAGGAGAGGGTCTTGGACTCTCTCTCCCAAGCATCAGCCTCCGCTCGGTCGCGTTCTTCAGCATATTGAGCCGATATGTATTTCTCTTCAACCAAGAGCTGGTCAAACTTCTTTTATTTCTTCTCCAATCTAGACACAGTTTATCTCTGGTGGTCCAGGTCCACCATGCGATCACATAACTCTTGATCAAGTTGAGCCATCCTGGCTTCCAAATGTCTTTTCTCCTCCAAGAGAGCAGATTTTTCTGAGGCGCTCCTCTCTTTCCTGCTGTGCATGAAGTCTGGATCGCTCAGAAGCTGCAAGTTCCTCTTGAAGTTGGAGATTTTCCGCTTCTATTAGTGACTCTAGTTCCTTCAGTTCATTCATCTCTTTCTGTGACTCCTCTGGAGATTCCTGCAGTTGCTCTGCGAGAACCGCTAGCCCCGTCTCTAGTGTAGCTAGGGACTTTGCAGAGCGAGCGAAAACATCAAGTTTGTAGCTGTACTGTCCTGTCAGGTCATCTACAACTGTCAGGATATGAGCTTCAGACACTAGGCTGTCACCCGACTGAACTCTCGTCTCGTCAGATATAACTGTCACCTGGTTGCTACTAGTAACGACTTTAGTTTTGCTGGGTCTTGACATGGTAGCCTCACTCTCGGAGTTGCTAACTGTCACGGCACATAGGCCTCTTATACGGCTCGTGTCATTATTAACCCTGGCATCTAGGGGCACCCCTGAGTCAATCCCCACCTGGGACATTTTATTAATCATAGAAACCTGTGGAGACTGCACATCCACCTCTGGTCCGTGTGGTACACCCTCTAGCCCCGCCACGTTGTCTACAATGGGGTCTCCTAGCAGTGTTTTTTCAACATTTATCAACACTTTTATATCAGACACATGTTTACCCACAGGGGGAGCTTTTTCCCCAATCACAGCCTGCAAAGGAAAAGGCATGTCCTTATTATCACATATTTCATATGACATCACATTTTCCTTATGCATTTCCGCACTTTTGTCACCATCACTTTGCATTTGACCAGCACCATTGTTTCCAATGGTCAATATGCTTTTCCCATGCAGGTCAAAGTGCAGCTCCCTTAGATCCTCACTTAAAGGTACAGGTACAAGTTCTGCAGGAGTTTTTGCACTCTCTGCAGAAGTGTCTCCATTACTCCACAACTCCCAGCATAAGGGAAAGGTACACCCCAACACTCCCTCATGCATAAGCTTATCTGTAACATCAAGTTCATCAGTCTCTGTTCTCATTGGAGTCTCACGCTCAGTAAAAATCAGCGGATAGTCCTTCTCTGCACGACTGTCCAGCACCTTTATTATTTTACCAGTCTCAGGTTTCAATATTGTGCTACCTCTTACCCGGGCTAGCATGGGATCCCGGATCCTTGTCATCCCAAAACTAGCTTTGGTCATGGGCAACTGAGGAAACACAGAAACCTTCTTCCCTGCAGGTTTCTGCGAGGGAGCAATCACAGCAGGCTTATCCGCCTGTTCAGACACAGTTTTTTCTCTGTGTGACTTATCACCTACCGGCCCAGCAGGTATCCCCTGCCGCTGGCTCACTGTCACTGGCTCTGCCACATGGTTAATAACAGGAACAGTCTTACCCTTTGTAATCAACCATTCTGGTAAAGCAGTGACATCCTCTCCCGCAGACTCATCAAGGTTGTGGTTGCTCCTAGCAAAAGCTTTACTGCACCTCCGCACTTCCTCTCTAGGACTCCGGGCACAGTCGCAGGGAAGATATGCACTCCCGAGAACCGCACCGCTCTTCACCTCCTTTTCTTCCCGACGGTTGCCCTTGGCAACGGCATATCCTTGCCTTTTATCAGTAACTCCGCTCAACAACTGCCCAAACAATGGAAAGTCCTTGCCCAGTACAAATTCCACTTCCAGTGTCTCACATTTTAACAGCTCCTATTGCACAGAGCCATAGTCCGTCACAAAGGTCAGTGACACCGTAGTTTTTGTCTCTGGCCCCCTTGTTACAAAGTCCAGAATTACAGGCAGGACCCAAGACACTTGCTGGCGGGAGTCTAGAATGACCCCCAGCGGGATTCTGCCAATCACTAACTCGCAGGATTTCTCCCACGGGCTATACCATTTTGCAGCCATTTCCACTGATTAGTCTCTTTTACTCGACTACTGGCCCTTTAAGTCCTGCACTGTTTGCACCACAGAAAAACACCAGCAGTCTCTGCTCTGCAAACTAGCAGGCTTCCAGCATTTTTACTTATCAGCAGGGACACCTGCCCGCATCCGACACCAATTGTGGGGGTTTAGCTCTTCTTCGGGGTCATTCTCACAGATACAGCTTCAGGACACCAGGTTTCAGGTCCAAACAGTGCATTTATTGCGCCTCAGCAAACCAAACATAAATACAAAATAAACACCTGCCCGGCTGGGCTCTAACTAAACATGACGTTCCTGACTCACCTAAGTCACAGTCCACACCCTGTGAACCCATGCGGCTTTGTCAGCCAATGTCCCACAGCCTCCTGGCTGCTCCCACAACAATGTCTCCTTGGGGATAGGGGTCTCTCAGCCCTCCCAGCTGAGACCACACAGAGCCACTCCAGCCTTCTGTGTGCAAGTCCCCCCCCCTCTCACTCTGAGGATTCCTTTATCCCCAGGTGATTACTGCACCTGGTCTTTCTTCAGACCTGGCGATTCTGAGGGAAGACACAGCAAATCCTGCCATATATCTCCCCTAACAACCATGAGGCATGTCTTTGCACAAAATGGAAGTATTTAAAATGGCTGTATTTCAAATGCCTAATTCAAACCCCTGAATGTAGGGGGGTATCTCACACGGTCTGAACCTGTGTAGGCCTGAAGTAAATATATCTTTGCACAAAATGGCTGTATTTCAAATGGCTGAATCAAACCCCTGTATGTATAGGGGGGATCACACATGCCCTGAATCAGTGTAAGCCTGAAGTAAATATTTCTTTGCACAAAATGGCTGTATTTCAAATGGCTGTATTTCAAATGCCTGATTCAAACCCCTGTATAGTAGAGGGAGTATCTCACACGGTCTGAACCAGTGTAGGCCTAAATTTAAATATATCTTTGCACAAAAAGGCTGTATTTAAAATGCCTGATTCAAAGCCCTGTATGTAGAGGGAGTATCTCACAGGGCCTGAACCAGTGTAGGCCTGAAGTAAATATATCTTTGCACAAAATGTCTGTATTTCAAATGGCTGTATTTCACATGCCTAATTCAAACCCCTGTATGTATAGTGGGGATCACAAACGCCCTGAATTAGGGTAGGCCTGAAGTAAATATATCTTTGCACAAAAAGGCGGCATTTAAAATGGCTGTATTTCAAATGCCTAATTCAAGCCCCTGTATGTAGAGGTGGTATCTCACAGGGACTGAACCACTGTAGGCCTGAATTCAATATTGGTGCACCAAATGGCGGTATTTAAAATCTCTGAATGTAACCCAAATGTATTAGGCCTCTTTCACACGGGCGTCATTTTTTTTGCCCGGATAAGAGCCGGGTGCGTTGTGGGAAAATGCGCGATTTTTCCGCGCGAGTGCAAAACATTGTCATGCATTGCACTCGCGTGAGAAAAATCGCGCATGTTTGGTACCCAAACCCGAACTTCTTCACAGAAGTTTGGGCTTGGGATTGATGTTCTGAAGATTGTATTATTTTCCCTTATAACATGGTTATAAGGGAAAATATAGCATTCTGAATACAGAATGCATAGTAAAACAGCGCTAGAAGGGTTAAAATAATAATAATAATAATTTTAACTCACCTTAGTCCACTTGATCGTGAAGTCGGCATCTCCTTGTGTCTCCTCTGCGCTGAACAGGAGCTGGGGTGAGCTGCGGCATTAAATACCGGTTAAGGACCTTTGATGACGTCACTCCGGTCATCACATGGTACGTCACATGATCTTTTACCATGGTGATTCACCATGGTAAAAGACCATGTGATGACCGGAGTGATGTCATCAAAGGTCCTTAACCGGTATTTAATGCCGCAGCTCACCCCAGCTCCTGTTCAGCGCAGAGGAGACACAAGGAGATGCAAACACGTCATCCATGCGCCTGGGGCGCCCTGACGTCACTCTGGAGCGCCCCGGGAGCCGCACGGACGGTAAGTATGCAGCTCCCCCGCTCCCCTTTACAATGGCTGCCAGGACTTTAGCGTCCCGGCAGCCATGGTAACCATTGAGAAAAAGCTAAACGTCGGATCCGGCAATGCGCCGAAACGACGTTTAGCTTAAGGCCGGATCCGGATCAATGCCTTTTAATGGGCATTAATTCGGGATCCGGCCTTGTGGCAAGTCTTCAGGATTTTTAGCCGGAGCAAAAAGCGCAGCATGCTGCGGTATTTTCTCCGGCCAAAAAACGTTCCGTTCTGGAACTGAAGACATCCTGATGCATCCTGAACGGATTTCACTCCATTCAGAATGCATTAGGATAAAACTGATCAGGATTCTTCCGGCATAGAGCCCCGACGATGGAACTCTATGCCGGAAGACAAAATTGCAAGTGTGAAAGAGCCCTAACTAAATAAAATGTATCTGTATAGCGCCACCTGCTGTTTGTTTAAGGAGGTTGGAATACATGCTCAGCCACTAGCTGCAGCAGAAAGGACATGCCCCTATGCTAACAGCTTGAAACAAATCTAGTGGAACAATTGGAGCAGTGAATGGAGAGATCTCTGGATCCATGTGAGGTACAGGGCTGGTTCTAACTTGTGGGAATGAGACTGCCCTGTGCTATATGATGTCTGACATTACTCAAGGAAAACTCCTTCATCTCTTCAGTATGGCTTCAGGTGAAGGGATTCCAGTACACCTCCCCTGCAGGGGTAATTTTCACATTGATTTCCTTTGGGTACGACCACATGGCGCTCTGTATAAAAGGTCACACCATTTTTTGGCTTGGAACGTCCCAAATTTGCCAGGACTCTGAAAATTCAGTCCCGTTGCCAGCTATGCAAGGTCATTCAGTATTTCAGGCCAGCGTATGCCCTTTTTGGTAATGTAGGTACTATTTACCGGTGTCCTCTTTATTCATCTGCATATTCTACATCTTTACTACATTTCATACACTTAATATTTGTGAAAGCTCATTATACACTGCTGTCCATCTTCCCTATTCCTGAAATAAGAGGGTATGATGTCGACTCATTATTCTGATAAAACACGGTACACAGTAGCTTCGAATACAAAGTGATGGTTTCCATGTCAGTTGTCATCACTCTGTAGCCTTTCTGCTTTGCTTTCGCAGTCGCAGCGTCCTCGCCGGCCTCCGTAGGTCTACGTAACAGGAAGTAGGTGCAGGGAATGTGACTTGCGCATACGAGGGCCTGTCATAGAGTGCGGGTTATATGTCTTACGTTCGGCTGTGAGTTGCTGGGAAGTCAGTAGAGGTTGCAGACTATGGCGCTGGTCTATGAGCACTTGAAGCTGTGAGTAGAAGCCTTTTGTTCGGTGTGGTGGGTTAGCTGCTCTCACTGTAGGAATGCACGGACTTCTTTCCATTATTGTGCGGTTGCCTTCCTCTCAGCCTGGGTCCTTCATATGTCATGTCTTCTGTGTAGCCACCTCTGATGTGGTGGCTGGTGCTGCTGGCACATCTGATCCTAGGCTCCTGCCCAGAGACAAGCAGCTATTAGAATAATACTAATAAAAAAGTCTTCTACTGCATGTGGCTGCAGTAACCAATCACTGGCCTCAGTGGTCTTGTGTTGTGTACCGCTGAGACCGGTGATTGTCTGCAGCGGTCATGCGCTGGCATGTCATCACTTCAGCCAAAACATTACAGCATGTTCACAGTGGCAGGGAGGATATTTAGAACAGTCCGTAAAATTAGGTGACTTTTTTTTTTTCCCTGTGTCCGTGAAAAAAAATTGACGTGTTTGTGATTTGTATGAGGCTGGTGATACTTGACTATATTATTTTGGCAGTAATTATAATTATTTTACAGCTCATAGTAAATGCTGGTGAGGAGGTGTTGTCACTATAATGAGCTATGGACATCATTCTCTATCAATCATTATGGTTTTCCAATTTGTCTGTAAAAAAAAAAAAAAAAAAATGCTGTTTTTGGGATAAGCTGTCCAGAAAAAAGTAAAATTCTGGTTGGCAACACTGAGGGAGTACAGGTCCGGTGACACTGGAACAAAGGGGGGTCCTGGAGAGTGAGTAATATAAAAAAACAAAAAAAACTTGGGCAACCCATTTAACCTATTAGTCACCACCCTATTTTGGCCCTTAGTGACCAAGCAATTTTGTTAGCCGGACAAGTTGTATTTTTAATGGCGCCTTTTTGGGTTGCACATACGGTAACTTACTGAGTAACTTTTATTCATTTTTTTTTTCGGGGAGGTGGATGGGGAAAAAACAGCAATACTGCTTTTACTACTTTTGCTCAGTAAAAAAAGATTTAGAAAGAAAAGAGAAATGGTTTTGCGTCACCACATACTTATTTTTTTATTTTCGGTCTACAGAGCTGTGTGAAGGTTCAGTTTTTGCGACTACTAGTTATTGGTATCATTTTGAAGTACATGACACTTCTCTGGGCCATGCAAGAACATCTGCTCACCTGTGATCTTATTAGCGGGTGATGCTATGGAGGCTTGTCCTCATAGCAGCCTGCTATTGGCTGATGCCCCCCTCCCCCTAATGCTTGGTTGCAGTAGAAATAATAATACTTTTTTTTTTTTTTTTTTTGTTCCAAGATTTGCTTGCATTAGTTTTACACAGGATCCAGTGCACTAGTAAAGATATAGTGCACTTCTATGTTGCAGGTAGCCATTATGGGATTATGGACAGAAAGTCCAGCAAAGGATGAAAGACGGGGTTAGTGCTTTCTGTGTGTGGCTCGGAGGCTGTCACATTATATCTGCTCGGTCAATAGGTTTTATCTCTTTATTCAGTGCTTTTTAATGGGTTTGTGGCTTTATACTAGTTTTCCCCAGTGTTTATTTCTTTTCATATTGGTAATCCTAATGAAAGTGGTCTGGTAGAATATTCTTTGGCCACCAGGTGGCGCATGTGCGTGTAGTTCTCCTGTGTCTGCTCTTCATGTCCTATACAGGTCCTTCTAAAAAAATTAGCCTATTGTGATAAAGTTCATTATTTTCTGTAATGTACTGATAAACATTAGACTTTCATATATTTTAGATTCATTACACACCAACTAAAGTAGCTCAAGCCTTTTATTGTTTTAATATTGATTATTTTGGCATACAGCTCATGAAAACCCAAATTTCCTATCTAAAAGAATTAGCATATTTAATCCGACCAATAAAAGAAAAGTGTTTTTAATACAAAAAAAGTCAACCTTCAAATAATTATGTTCAGTTATGCACTCAATACTTGGTCGGGAATCCTTTTGCAGAAATGACTGCTTCAATGCGGCGTGGCACGGAGGCAATCAGCCTGTGGCACTGCTGAGGTGTTATGGAGGCCCAGGATGCTTCGATAGCGGCCTTAAGCTCATCCAGAGTGTTGGGTCTTGCGTCTCTCAACTTTCTCTTCCCAATATCCCACAGATTCTCTATGGGGTTCAGGTCAGGAGAGTTGGCAGGCCAATTGAGCACAGTAATACCATGGTCAGTAAACCAGTTACCAGTGGTTTTGGCACTGTGAGCAGGTGCCAGGTCGTGCTGAAAAATGAAATCTTCATCTCCATAAAGCTTTTCAGCAGATGGAAGCATGAAGTGCTCCAAAATCTCCTGATAGCTAGCTGCATTGACCCTGCCCTTGATAAAACACAGTGGACCAACACCAGCAGCTGACATGGCACCCCAGACCATCACTGACTGTGGGTACTTGACACTGGACTTCAGGCATTTTGGCATTTCCCTCTCCCCAGTCTTTCTCCAGACTCTGGCACCTTGATTTCCGAATGACATGCAAAATTTGCTTTCATCCGAAAAAAGTACTTTGGACCACTGAGCAACAGTCCAGTGCTGCTTCTCTGTAGCCCAGGTCAGGCGCTTCTGCCGCTGTTTCTGGTTCAAAAGTGGCTTGGCCTGGGGAATGCGGCACCTGTAGCCCATTTCCTGCACACGCCTGTACACGGTGGCTCTGGATGTTTCTACTCCAGACTCAGTCCACTGCTTCCGCAGGTCCCCCAAGGTCTGGAATCGGTCCTTCTCCACAATCTTCCTCAGGGTCCGCTCACCTCTTCTCGTTGTGCAGCGTTTTCTGCCACACTTTTTCCTTCCCACAGACTTCCCACTGAGGTGCCTTGATACAGCACTCTGGGAACAGCCTATTCGTTCAGAAATTTCTTTCTGTGTCTTACCGTCTTGCTTGAGGGTGTCAATGATGGCCTTCTAGACAGCAGTCAGGTCGGCAGTCTTACCCATGATTGCGGTTTTGAGTAATGAACCAGGCTGGGAGTTTTTAAAAGCCTCAGGAATCTTTTGCAGGTGTTTAGAGTTAATTAGTTGATTCAGATGATTAGGTTAATAGCTCGTTTAGAGAACCTTTTCATGATATGCAAATTTTTTTAGATAGGAATTTTGGGTTTTCATGAGCTGTATGCCAAAATCATCAATATTAAAACAATAAAAGGCTTGAACTACTTCATTTGGTGTGTAATGAATCTAAAATATATGAAAAAATGTCCAGCTTATTCAATATAGATCAATGAAAAAGGATCTAAAGTTCACAGTATAGTGTCCAGCAGTATTGATCCCCTTAAAACATAACTTTTACTAGTCAGATCATAAAAAAGGTACCACTGTGGTGGTTCACCAGTGCATAAGTGAAAAAGACAAACAACAATAATAATAGATGCAGAAATATGTCTGGGAGCTAGTCATACAGACTCCACTACAAGAGGGATGAGTGAACACAGGGCAGCAAATTGGGAGCAATGGGTATGCCTATACTCTCCCTATGCTCACCCTGGCTATAACCTCAGCCCAGGGACGTCCCCTTATGGTGGAGACTCCCTGTCCTCGTTCCTGGGCTGACTGCCCTGCGTTTACCCTCCTCTTTACAGTTAACAAAAATTGCTCCACAGACCATAGGTAGGTGTGGTCATGTGTACCTGGTAGGAACGAAAAAATTCCAACAGGGCCACTAGGATGGATAGGACCAATCAAGATCGATACAGTAAGGTGAATTAATATCACCTATACCCTATAGAGCCAAGCCCGGGTGCACCGGTCAATGCATTCCCAGGTTGGTTCTAAATGAAGCCCCAACGCGTTTCCCCTATCACTAGGTTCATCAGGGGGCATATGTGGTCAGAGATACAACCATCACAGAAAGAAATATATGGTCAGAAATGCAACCATCACACAAGATAGGTTAGAGATACTTAAGATAAGGTGAGGCAACAGGACCAGAGACGCAGAAGATGTTTAGGCATAGGACCAGGGACCCATTTGATATGTCCCACTCAATGTCCCGTGCAGTCAGGAGAAAGGAGAGCCCACATGATACGGGCCAATACGTCACTTAGGGATATTTAACTTCAGGAGTCCATTACATATGGTCTGAAGACAGTCAGTTCTGTAAGATCCAAAACATGTTGTAGAGACAAAACTTGCTCAAAAAATGGGCGACAACATGCCTCGAGGGAGAGGGTAGTCAGTAATGAGAAGCTTATATCAAACGCAACTCAATCCTCCAGGCATGAGACATCATGGACAATCCCACTCGATGCCCAACCTTTAAATATATAAACGTACATTAGAAGCAAGGTCTCCTAAACAATTGAACACCGTCAAACACAAATCTCCCTAAAGAGGGTAAAGCAGGGAGTAGGGGGATTAAAGTCTGTCACCTCCATATGGCCATATACAGCGCTTACATTGTCCTATAGCACACCTATACATGAATGTAATGGTACCTTTTTGTCTTTTTCTTTTCAATTGCAGAAGCTGGAAAAACCAACTTTGATTGATATGCAAATGAGCACTCGCAAGTGCCCAGGGGCGGCGTTCACTGTGTTGGTGCCCAGGCTGCCCTGCCTTTTTTCATTGTTCCCCCGCCACAGCCTCTGCAAATGCCCGCCCTCTTATTCCCTTGCGTGATCCTAAGGTGTGGCTGAGATCCCGCGACTGTGCACTGTCTCGCCGGGCCGGAGCATGCGCACTGCACGGCATGGCTTTAACTACTGTGCATGCTCTGGCGAACGGCTGGTTTTGCGCCGTTCACCGGAGCATGTTTAGTAGTTAAAGCGATGCTGTGCCAACAATGGGCATCGCAGTGTCCGGCCCGGCGATGCCTCTTCCATTTTTTGGGACGGAGAAAATACCACAGCATGCTGCAGTTTTCTTTCCGGCCAAAAATACTGAACACTTGCCGAAATGCCGGCATTAATTAAAATTGAAGTGTATTAGTGCCGGATCCGGCATTAATTGTTCCGGCAAAACGGATCCGGCTCTCCGGTCTGCGCATGCGCAGACCTTTTAAGAATGCAAACTTTTTATACCAGATCCGTTTTTCTGGATGGGGGTCCACCGTTGTGGGGTCCACCGTTTTAGATAAATATACGTGGGCTTTTGTACAACAAATTGTGTGGCGTACAGATGCGTTTTCTGCACAATTAATTCCAGGACTTTCTTGTCCACAAATAAATGAAAAAAAATCATAAGGGGTAAAATTGGGGACGTCCACATTTATTTGGGGAGTAGATAAAATTTGGAGTATTGGGGGGGGGGGGGGGGATGAAGCAGGAACCCACGTAGTAGAAGGGATGGGACCGCTGGGTGGTGAATGCAATGAGGTGGCAACTTCTACCACTATAGAGCTATGGGGTCTGGGGATGGAAGCACAGTTAGAGTCCCCGCTATTGGAAAATATTTCTGCCTCTGAAGTGGTGTCGGTTTCAGAGTTTTCAGAGCATAGAAATTCATATGCCTGCTCCGCACTGTATAATCTTCGAGCCATTTTTTACTAAAAAGCTCACAAAGAAAAAAAAATTATTATATCCCACCCTAAAAATGCAGTGCGTCCACTGACCAACAATTATGGATGGACCCTAACAGATGCCCACTGACCGACTAACAGATGGACAAGAGCAGCCTCTGACCGCTAGTCCCTAATAGATGCCTAATGACAGGCGCCCACTGCCAGTTACGGGTGGACAGTTTATAAACAGATTTTTCTTTATTTTTTTTTTTTTTTTTTTTTTTTTTTTTTACAGTAAAGTAAAATCACATAGCCAGGACAGAAGTCTGATCTCTCTCCTCACAGAACAACTGCACTGAGGGGAGAGAGAAGCACAGCCCATGTCCTGGCTGTGTTTGTAAATATAATGGATGTGATCTCCATGATAGGGTTATCATGGAGACCACATCATCAGGGACCAATAGTAATGGTCCCTGATGGTTACTGTGCTGTTTAGGGGCCATATTGCCTGGGCGTTCTTCTATACACTCTCTCCTTTTCTTAGGAGAGAGAACTATTCCGGGGGCGGCAGCCGGCATATAGTTTGCTCATGCGCTGCCGCCATCTTTCTTGAGGTACTGAGGGGTAGGGATCAGGACCCAGCTTTCCCTTAGGGGGCAGCTGGGGGACTCGATCCTTGCACCTGAGACTTTCTCCCTCCTCTCTTATATGAGAAGCTCTACTAACGGCATTTTCGGTGATCGCCAGTAGCTGCGGTCAGCAAGCTCCTACGCTTTTTTGCATTGCCAGCTTGGGCTGAAGTGCCACCGTAAAAAGGCAGCGCTCCAGCCCAAGGCCCCTTAGTGACCGCCATAAAAACATGTATAGGTGGTCACTAAGAAGTTAGCTGCACAGCTGAAGAAGTAAGCAGTCTATATGTAAATATGCCTATTGTTTACTACCAGTGTCATGGTGATAAGAGTAAGGCCTCATGCACACGGCCGTTGTTTTAGTCCGCATTCACTTTAAAGGGGCCACAAAAGATGCGGACAGCACTCCGTGTGTTGTCAGCATCCGTTGCTCCGTTCCGTGGTCCGCAAAAAAAAATAACTTTTCCTATTCTTGTCCGCGTTTTGCGGACAAGACTAGGCAGTTATATCAATGGCTGTCCGTGCCACAAAAACACAATCCATGTTTTGCAGATCCGCGATTTGCGGACCGCAAAACTTAAAACTGTCGTGTGCATGAGGCCTAAGAGGTGGATAACAGTGGATAGTGGTTTCGTGAAAGGGTAGGGAACAGTGTAGCCATGTGCTTCACTCACTCCACTGTCACTACCTACTTGCATGATCCTTCTTAAAGGGGTTGTCCGGGTTCAGAGCTGAACCCGGACATACCTCCATTTTCACCCAGGCAGCCCCCCTGACTTAAACATCAGAGCAACTCATGCTCCGATGCTCTCCTTTGCCCTGAGCTAAATCGTGCAGGGCAAAGGCCTTTTTCAGGAGTTCGAGTGACGAACCGGGCTCTCCATGGGGCTGCCAGGAAGCCTGGTGACGTCAACGGCACTGATGGGCAGGCTTTAGCACTGCCCTAGCCAGTAAAACGGCCAGTAAAAGCTTCCGTCCAGCAGTGTGTTATTGCAAACAAAAGAGCCCGTGCCCTGCGCGATCTAGCGCACGGCAAGGGAGCGCATTGGAGAATGAGATGCTCCGATGCTGCCTGGGTGAAAATATACTAACATCAGGGATGCTGCCTGGGTGAAAATATGGTTATGTCCGGGTTCAGCTCTGAACCCGGACAACCCCTTCAACTGACTGCCACAACTGGACAACAATCCCTTCTTAGCTAATTTCAGGGACCTAAACCAAGAGAAAACCTCAGATACAAAGTCAACAGGCAAAGGAGAGGTCAAAACAAGCAGAGTCAAATACCAGGAGGTCATGTCAAAGAAACAGGAAAAGGTTAGTGATCCAGAGTAGCAAACACGCAGCTAGCTACTGAGGTTTAGAAAACCAATCACAGGCAACTGTGGCCAGCAGCTGCCTGTTTAAATGGCCTGCCTCAAAGTAGGCGACATTGGCACAGAACCTGATAGGTTGAGCTGCCCCACTTTCATAGGGGCTGGTTGCCATAGCAATAGAGCGCCGCCATCATATTGCAGTTGAATTCTCTGTGGGAAAACAGACAGGTAGGTATGTGACAACTGGGTTGTGGGCTTGGGGTTGATAAGACCCAGGGTGGCTGAGTTGTATATTCAGTTCCATTCACTTCTTTGGGGCAGCAAAAAAAAGTAGACAGCACACAGATGTAGAGATGAGCGAAATTGTGTTTCAAGTTCAGAGTACAAGGTATCTAAGAATTCCGTTATGGGTTCTGCTACCACGGAATTCTTAGATAACCCGAGCCTTGAAGTGAAAAAAACTAGGAGGGACGACACCAGTGGCGTGTAGTGCTAAATCATCATTAAATAATTTTTTTCAATAAGCTTCACCTAACCCCTTTCTGCTGACCAAACAGTAAGGGCCGTTTCACACGAGCGGATGCCGTGCGTGGCATCCGCTCCGTGAAAGAGTGCCAAGACCCGCTGCAGACTGCAGAGGCACGGAGCAGTAACATGACTGTTAATGCTCCGTGCCTCTCTGATTTCGTAGTAAAGAGATCACACAGTGACAACTGTGATTTCGTAGTAAAGAAATCACAGAGAGGCACGGAGCAGTAACAGTCATGTTACTGCTCCGTGCCTCTGCAGTCTGCAGCGGGTCTTGGCACTCTTTCACGGAGCGGATGCCACGCACGGCATCCGCTCGTGTGAAACGGCCCTAAGAATGTTCTTTCAGTGCTCCCTAACAGTAACGATGCCCCTTAGTGCCCCTCAGACAGTATGATATCCCTTTAGTGTCCCTACAGAGTACCCCTAAGAACCCCCTCATAGCCGGGGTTATCCCTTGCTGTCCCCACACAATATGTTACTCCTTTAGTTCCTTCCCACAGAGTGGTGCCCCCTCATATTAGGATGATTCCTTAGGTGCCCCTCACAAAATGAGGCCCTCTTAAAAGCCCCCAGAATAAAGTGATGTTCTTTGTGCCCCCTCCCCCACAGCACGATGTACTCTTTAATGCTCCCCAATCCCCATTACAAGATTAGTGCCCCTTAAGTGGCTTCCACACAGTATGATGCTCAGTTAAGTTATCCTGACACAGTGCTGTCCCCTCGAGTTCCCCCCACACTTTATGATGCCCCCTTCAAAGGGATTCTGTCATCAGATTTTACCTCTCTAACCTAAACATATGCTTATGTCCAGACTAATACGAAGAATCCTAAGCTGGCCTTATTAAACCTCACTGTGGCTCTATTTGCCCCCCCCCAAACAGGTTCAATCACTTACTTAAGGTGCCCAAGGGGAGGTCCGTTAATTCAGGGTGCCCGGCTGCACCCCTCGCCGTCCGGTGCGCAGCGCCGCCTTCCCTGTCTTCAGCGCCACCGGAATCCTCCCTGTCCGTCTGCCAGATCCCGTGCCTGCGCACTAGGCTCAGCCAATCTGTAGGTCATATCAGGGTTGAGCGAAGTGCGCATCAGGCCGGCGCATTCGCACTTTGCTCAACAAAGCCGTCGCCAGGAGTCCGCACGGGCGCATCAGACTGAGCCTAGTGCGGAGACGCGGGATCTGGCAGAGGGACGGGGAGGATTGCGGAGACGGCGCTGAAGACGGGGAAGGCGGCGCTGGGCACCGGACGGTGAGGGGAGCGGCCGGGCACCCTGTATTAAGGGACCTCCACTTGGGCACCTTAAGTGATTGACAAGTTATAAAAAACTGTTTTTTGGGCAAATAGAGCCACAGTGAGGTTTAATAAGGCCAGCTTAGGATTCTTCGTATTAGTCTAGACATGAGCACATGTTTAGGTTAGAGGGGTAAAATTTGATGACGGAATCCCTTTAACCACCTCCGGACCGCCTAACGCAGATGTGCGGTCCGGAGGTGGCGGCCCTGCGCAGAGTCACGCATATATGCGTCATCTCGTGAGGGCCGGGATTTCCTGTGAACGCGCGCACACAGGCACGGAAGGTAAGCGAGTGGATCTCCAGCCTGCCAGCGGCGATCGATCGCTGGCAGGCTGGAGATCCGAATTTTTTAACCCCTAACAGGTATATTAGACGCTGTTTTCATAACAGCGTCTAATATACCTCCTACCTGGTCCTCTGGTGGTCCCTTTTGTTAGGATCGACCACCAGAGGACTCAGGTAGGTCAGTACAGTCGCACCAAACACCACACTACACTACGGTCACTTATTAACCCCTTATAAACCCATGATCACCCCATATAAACTCCCTGATCACCCCCCTGTCATTGATCACCGCCCTGTCATTGATCACCCCCCTGTCAGGCTCCGTTCAGACGTCCGTATGATTTTTACGGATCCACGGATACATGGATCGGATCCGCAAAACGCATACGGACGTCTAAATGGAGCCTTACAGGGGGGTGATCGATGACAGGCGGGTGATCACCCATATACACTCCCTGATCACCCCCTGTCATTGATCACCCCCGTCATTGATCACCCCCCTGTAAGGCTCCATTCAGACGTCCGCATGATTTTTACGGATCCATGGATACATGGATCGGATCCGCAAAACACATGCGGACGTCTGAATGGAGCCTTACAGGGGGTGATCAATGACAGGCGGGTGATCACCCATATACACTCCCTGATCACCCCCCTGTCATTGATCACCCCCCTGTAAGGCTCCATTCAGACGTCCGCATGTGTTTTGTGGATCCGATCCATGGATCCGTAAAAAATCATGCGGATGTCTGAATGGAGCCTTACAGGGGGGGTGATCAGTGACAGGGGGGTGATCACCCTGATCACCCCCTGTCATTGATAACCCCTCTGTAAGGCTCCATTCAGACGTCCGCATGTGTTTTGTGGATCCGATCCATGTATCCATGGATCCGTAAAAAATCATGCGGATGTCTGAATGGAGCCTTAAAGGGGGGGTGATCAGTGACAGGGGGGTGATCACCCCCCTGTCATTGATCACCCCCCCCCCCCCCCCCCCCCCGTAAGGCTCCATTCAGACATTTTTTTTGGCACAAGTTAGCGGAAATTTTTTGTTTGTTTTTGTTTTTTCTTACAAAGTCTCATATTCTACTAACTTGTGTCAAAAAATAAAATCTCACATGAACTCGCCATACCCCTCACGGAATCCAAATGCGTAAACATTTTTAGACATTTATATTCCAGACTTCTTCTCACGCTTTAGGGCCCCTAAAAAGCCAGGGCAGTATAAATACCCCACATGTGACCCCATTTCGGAAAGAAGACACCCCAAGGTATTCGCTGAGGGGCATATTGAGTCCATGAAAGATTTAAATTTTTGTCCTAAGTTAGCGGAAAGTGAGACTTTGTGAGAAAAAAACCAAAAAAATCAATTTCCGCTAACTTATGCAAAAAATAAAAAATTTCTAGGAACTCGCCAGGCCCCTCATTGAATACCTTGGGGTGTCTTCTTTCCAAAGTGGGGTCACATGTGGGGTATTTATACTGCCCTGGCTTTTTAGGGGCCCGAAAGTGTGAGAAGAAGTCTGGGATCCAAATGTCTAAAAATGCCCTCCTAAAAGGAATTTGGGCCCCTTTGCGCATCTAGGCTGCAAAAAAGTGTCACACATCTGGTATCGCCGTACTCAGGAGAAGTTGGGGAATGTGTTTTGGGGTGTCATTTTACATATACCCATGCTGGGTGAGAAAAATATCTTGGTCAAATGCCAACTTTGTATAAAAAAATGGGAAAAGTTGTCTTTTGCCAAGATATTTCTCTCATCCAGCATGGTTATATGTAAAATGACACCCCAAAACACATTCCCCAACTTCTCCTGAGTACGGCGATACCAGATGTGTCACACTTTTTTGCTGCCAAGGTGGGCAAAGGGGCACATATTCCAAAGTGCACCTTTCGGATTTCACAGGCCATTTTTTACAGATTTTGATTGCAAGGTACTTCTTACACATTTGGGCCCCTAAATTGCCAGGGCAGTATAACTACGCCACAAGTGACCCCATTTTGGAAAGAAGACACCCCAAGGTATTCCGTGAGGGGCACGGCGAGTTCCTAGAATTTTTTATTTTTTGTCGCAAGTTAGTGGAATATGAGACTTTGTAAGAAATAAAATCATCATCATTTTCCGCTAACTTGTGACAAAAAATAAAAAGTTCTATGAACTCACTATGCCCATCAGCAAATACCTTAGGGTGTCTACTTTCCGAAATGGGGTCATTTGTGGGGGTTTTCTACTGTTTGGGCATTGTAGAACCTCAGGAATCATGACAGGTGCTCAGAAAGTCAGAGCTGTTTCAAAAAGCGGAAATTCACATTTTTGTACCATAGTTTGTAAACGCTATAACTTTTACCAAAACCATTTTTTTTTTTTTTGCCCAAACATTTTTTTTAATCAAAGACATGTAGAACAATAAATTTGGCGAAAAATTTATATATGGATGTCGTTTTTTTTGCAAAATTTTACAGCTGAAAGTGAAAAATGTCATTTTTTTGCAAAAAAATCGTTACATTTTGATTAATAACAAAAAAAGTAATGTCAGCAGCAATAAAATACCACCAAATGAAAGCTCCATTAGTGAGAAGAAAAGGAGGTAAAATTCATTTGGGTGGTAAGTTGCATGACCGAGCTATAAACGGTGAAAGTAGTGTAGTGCCGAAGTGTAAAAAGTGCTCTGGTCATGAAGGGGGTTTCACCTAGCGGGGCTGAAGTGGTTAAGTAGGCAGTGGCTGTGCCTGCCTAGATGATTGCCCTCTAGCAGCTGTGCGTGCCTGAATGATTGGCCCTTTTTGCCTCTGAGTAGTTTGGCTGCCTGCTGTTGCCGCTGCATGCTCCTGCTTCTGGCACTGGTTTGGCTGCCTGCTCCTGCTTCTGGCACTGGTTTGGCTGCCTGCTGTTGCCTCTGTGACTGGTTTAGATGCAAGCTTTGGCTGCCTGCTTTTGTCACTGACTGACTTGGCTGCCTGCTGTTGCCTCTGTGACTGGTTTGGCTGCCTGCTGTTGCCTCTGTGTTCTGGTTTGGCTGCCTGCTGTTGCCTCTGTGTTCTGGTTTGGCTGCCTGCTGTTGCCTCTGTGTTCTGGTTTGGCTGCCTGCTGTTGCCTCTGTGTTCTGGTTTGGCTGCCTGCTGTTGCCTCTGTGTTCTGGTTTGGCTGCCTGCTGTTGCCTCTGTGTTCTGGTTTGGCTGCCTGCTGTTGCCTCTGTGTTCTGGTTTGGCTGCCTGCTGTTGCCTCTGTGTTCTGGTTTGGCTGCCTGCTGTTGCCTCTGTGTTCTGGTTTGGCTGCCTGCTGTTGCCTCTGTGTTCTGGTTTGGCTGCCTGCTGTTGCCTCTGTGTTCTGGTTTGGCTGCCTGCTGTTGCCTCTGTGTTCTGGTTTGGCTGCCTGCTTTGGCAAGATGGGCGTGTCTGCATTAGGTCTGGCACACTGGTGAAGCCCAATAATGCTCATAATAGGATGAGAAGAGGTCAGCCAACACAGCTTTATAGTGCTCCTAATTACAAGCAAAAAAATAAATAATGGGCCAATCTGTACTGTGTGTGGCCTGCACTAGTGTGCCATACCAGCAGACATCTATCAGTGCTCCTGGTTGAAGTCATCAATAGGACAGTTCTTTTGAAAAATGATTCTGTAAACCTTGGAGCCAATTGGGCCCTGTGCACGATCTTGTTATTCCTTCCCTCTCACTTGTTTTTGGTTATATGAACTTTATTTCTTTACCTGCTCTTTATCGTGTGTGTGTGTGTGTCTCGGGGGGGATTATTAAAAAAAAAAAAAAAAAAAAAAAAAAGATTCTCGTAAATAATCTGTATGTCTCCTACTGATATACTTTGGATTCCACTGAAGGAGTCGATCTCGCTATCTCTCTGGTACTGTCATGGGTTCCGAAAATTCGAATTACCGATGAGTGTAATTTTATTTTTGCCAGATGGAGAGTAGAACGCATGGTTATATTACAACCTTTAAAGTGATATGAGGTGATTTGAACACTGTTTTACCGCCACAAAAAGATGGGAAACATACTAGACCCCATACTTCTGACCCCCATTCCCAGTACAAAGTGTTACCATGGTTCACAGGGAGACTGGCACCTGGATGAGCAACAGTTCACTCACTTTCTCCATGCACAGAGCAGTTGGTCCCGCATCAATTATTTACTGGTACCAAGAGCCTTGTTCCATACAGTGGCTGACTCAGAAATTGCTGATTCGTCAATCTCAAATCATGCCCCAGTGTCACGTTCACTAGAGATGCCTTCCACATAATCTGGCGATTCTTAGCTTTCTGGACTGGGGGTGATGCTCTTAAAGGGAACCTGTCACCAGGATTTTAAATATAGAGCTGAGGGCATGGGTTGCTAGATGGCCGCTAGCACATCCGCAGTACCCAGTCCCCATAGCTCTGTGTGCTTTTATTGTGTATAAAAACCGATTTGATACATATGCAAATTAACCTGAGATGAGTCAGAGCTTGAAAATATGACTCTTCTCTGGTCACACAAGTAAGATATGACTCTTATGTTAATTTGCATAAAAGGCAGGAAGTGCAAAAATGCATAATACTTATTGAATTCGTCTGCAAATGAAATTAAAAGTGTAATTTATATGTTCAGGGTAACACAATGAACATTTAGAAACTCTCAGTGAGGGTAGCATAGTAGGTGACATGTTCCCTTTAAGTAATGGCTAGAATATGAGCTGAAGGAGAGCTTGCCAAGGGGAGAGCACAGATTTGGGCTATTATGGACTAAGGCAGGTATGGCTAAACTGCGGCTCTCCAGCTGTTGTAAAACTACAACTCCCAGTCTGCCTACAGCAGGGCATGATGGGATTTGTAGTTGTACAACAGCTGGAGAGCTGCAGTTTGCCCATCCCAGGACTAGTGGTGGTATAATACAGGACTGAGGAGAAATGAATACTTTCTTTTCCCCGGCACCTCCACAACGGCACTGACAGGGCGGTGTCCCCGCCCCCAGGACAGGAAACAACGCAGGAGCACATGATTTAAAAGGCCTCCTCCCCCTTACCTATCCAGTCGTTTCCTGTCCTCAGGATACGTAGGAGCCGCTCCTGCAGTGCCAGGAAGATTCTCATTTTGCCCCGCCTGTTTTTCGTTCCCCACGCTGTGGGAGGGCTGGTGCAGGGGACGGGTTTTCCGGGGACGTGCGTGCCTCCCTTTTTCCTATGAGAAGAGGGAAATCGCGTGGGGTCTATGATGTCACCAGGCGAGATTCTCCTTGGGCAAGAGAATCTCGCAAGATTTCGGTGTACTTCCGGGAATAAGAGCGGGGCTGAGATGCCAGCATTTGGGATGAAGCCGGCCATCCAGCTCACGCTCACCGCTTGCTAGACTCCAGTATTCCAGTGTTGGAAAACAGATCTGCCATGCTCGCTCCAGTAAAGGATGCCGCTAGAAAACCTGGGGATCCCGCTGCCTCTTCCCTCAGCCTGGTAGGCCTCCTCCCCTGGGGGATGATTATGCCAACCCTGCTGTTTGAATCACTATTGGTGAAGTATTGTTATGGGGGAAAAAAATTCACTCTGGTGAGGTGGTGGCCCTAAGTGCAAGTTTTGGGTTCATGGTCCTACTGCCCTTTATTTTCTCTTTTAGGGCACTGAGACCATGACTACCAAGCCAGCCAGTGGGGAAGCAGGACGCAGAAAATGCGCCATTTGCAAAAAGCTTCAAACTTTCTAGCAGACACCTCCGCCGACTTAGTCACTATTTAGAATCCTTAATTTCCTACGGAACAATCTCTGCCCTAGAAAAGAAGGTTTACATTCCAAATTCTGTATTAAAAAAATCGGACAACACCACAGCGATCGCTTGCCTCAACAGACAGGGCAGAACAGAAGCCACTCCCTAGCAGCCGTAGCTCGCAACATATTTCTTTGGGCATAGAGAAATCTTCTGTCCTTATCCGCAGCCCATGTCAAGGGAGAACAAAATTTTGTAGCCTATTTCCTCAGTCGAACAACCTTGAAGGTAGGGGAATAGTCTTTAAATCCCCACGTGTTCCGCAAGATCTGCAAAAAGTGGGGAAAAAGTTCGCCACAGGGGACAACAGGCAGACCGAAAAATTTAGCTCCCTCTCCCGGCAAGATCAGCCACTTTGGATAGATGCCCTATCCCAGCCTTGGCCAAACACTCTTCTGTATGCATTCCCTCCTTTCAGTCTAATAACAAGAACGCTTATGAAAATACAGGAGGAACAGTCTCAGGTGATCCTCATTACACCGTTTTGGCCAAGGAGGGCCCGGTTTCCCCTGCTCCTCAAACTATCTGCGGGGGTGTTCTGGACCTTGCCAGAAATCCCGGACCTTCTCCATCAGGGTCCGATTTATCATCCAGGACTAAAACAGCTCAACCTGACGGCCTGGAAGTTGAACGGTCAGCCTTAAAAAAGAAAGGATTGTCAGATGAGGTCATTTCCAGTCTTATGCTGAGTCGTAAACCAATTACCTGAAATATGTATTTAAGAACCTGGAAAGCCTTCCCTTCCTTCTCTAAAAATTATTTTTCTCGAAATACCTCAAATACTTGAATTCTTACAATCTGGTTTGAACAAAGATCTTCAACCCGTCACTCTAAAAGTGCAAATATCTGCCCTCAGCGCCTTTTTAGATAAAAAATTAGCTGACTCACCCCTTATTAAGCGCTTCATTAAAGAGGCTACAAGAAAGTTACCAACTGTCTGTTCTGTAATCCCACCATGGGATCTAAACTTGGTCCTCTCAGTATTGATGGAGCATCTGTTTGAACCAGTGGACAACATTTTCTTGAAGCTACTAACCTACAAAACTGTATTTTAAGTGTTAATAACCACCGCAAGAAGGATTGGGGAAATGCAAGCCTTTTCCTGTAGACCACCTTACCTAACTATACTGGACGACCGTATAATGAAGGTAAGTCTCGTTACCTTCATTTTGTCCACAACCAACTACCAAAAAAGAGAAGAACTTCCACAAAAAGGATGTTAGGAGGACTGTGGCTTACTTAAAAGCCACAGAGTCCTTCAGACTCTCGGATCAACTTTTCCTTCAATACCAAGGTGCCAACAAGGGAAACGGGGCCAGTAAGTCATCTATAGCAAGATCGATTAGAGATGTAATTGCAACAGCTTATATCAAAAAGGATCTCCTTCCTCCTACAGGAATAAGAGCTCATTCTACAAGGGCCGTGTCATCCTCTTGGGCAGAGCCGGCCTCTGTCTCCTTAGACCAGATCTGCAAAGCGGTCACGTGGGCAAGCCCTATGACCTTCTAAAACCATTATAGACTTGATGTTCAAAAAAAATTAAGACTTATCCTTTTGTCGGTTCCAATAACCTCCAAAACGGCACAGAATCTTTTTCCCTCCCTTGTGGATTTATATTATGTGATGTTATGCTTATATTATGTTATTCTTTTGTCAAATGATGTAATTTGATATTTAATCCAATTTTTCTTTTTGCATCACTTCAGAGTACTATTCTTACTGACTGGATAGGTAAGGGGGAGGAGGCCTTTTAAATCATGTGCTCCTGCATTGTTTCCTGTCCTGGGGGAGGGGACACCCGTTATTGAGATTATTAGAAAAACCAATTACCGGTAAGAGTAATTTCTACTTTCGTACCGTAATTACTTTCAGGACAGGCATACCTTTCCAGATACAGTGTCCTTACCAATTTTATCCGATTAACAAAGAGAACCATTGAGTGGGGATATTTCAGAGGGGAGACAAAAAATGAATTTGATCTCAAGCCTTCCTATTGGGAAGACTCCAGGCCTGGATGGCTTCTCTTGGGAGTTTGACAAGGCAGCAGGGGATCAGAAAACTCCCTCACTGGTTTCCCTCTTGATGGGAGATATTCTGATGGCATCAAAGACTGTATACATTAAATTATTGCTAAAGCCAGGTAAAGATTTGCTGAATTCAAGTGGCTATAGACCAGTCTCACCGATTGATGTAGTCATGATTCTTTTTACAGAAATGCTGGCAAATAAGTTGGGATCCATTCTACCAGACCTTGTAGGTTCCTTGCAAGTTGTTTTTTTAAAGCGTTTTTCTTGAGTTGTTAATACTGGTGACCTGAATAAGTCATTGGTATCTGATAGGTGGGGGTCTGATTCCCGGGACCTCTGCCAATCAGCTGTTCAAGAAAGCAGTCACACTCACAGTAATACCGCAGCCTCCTCTCAGCTTTAACTAGGACTAGTGACCACACGTTCATTGGTCACGTGGCTTAGGTGCAGCTTGGCTCCATAGAAGTAAAAGGGGCTGAACTGCGATACCAAGCACAGCCGCTGTACAATATACAGAGCTGTGCTTGGTGAGCAGGCAGAAGACCGCTGTGCTCACAGGAGCGCCTTTTCAAACAGCTGATTGACGGGGTTCTCGGGTGTCTGCCCCCACGATCAGACACAAATGACCTGTCCAGAGGATAGGTTATTTATCGGTATTTAAAATTTCAGAAAAACCCTTTATAAAAAGGGCAACGGTCAGAACTATGGAGAAAGCTTTAGATAGCATTCAATTGTGCCCGAGATCAGATGAATAACCAATTCTCCTGGTGTAATTTTAATGCAAGAAAAAGCAAAATGGGTATGGCTGCGTATGGTATTAGAATTAGAATCACAAGGAAATTTTAGATTTTATTTTTAGATATTTTATCCCACAGTGTGAAAATAAATAAATATATATATATATATATATATATATATATATATATAAATAATTAGGCAAATGAGTATTTTGACCACATCATCCTCTTTATACATGTTGTCTTACTCCAAGCTGTATAGGCTCGAAAGCCTACTACCAATTAAGCATATTAGGTGATGTGCATCTCTGTAATGAGAAGGGGTGTGGTCTAATGATATCAACACCCTATATCAGGTGTGCATAATTATTAGGCAACTTCCTTTCCTTTGGCAAAATGGGTCAAAAGAAGGACTTGACAGGCTCAGAAAAGTCAAAAATTGTGAGATATCTTGCAGTGGGATGCAGCACTCTTAAAATTGCAAAGCTTCTGAAGCGTGATCATCGAACAATCAAGCGTTTCATTCAAAATAGTCAACAGGGTCGCAAGAAGCATGTGGAAAAACCAAGGCGCAAAATAACTGCCCATGAACTCAGAAAAGTCAAGCGTGCAGTTGCCAAGATGCCACTTGCCACCAGTTTGGCCATATTTCAGAGCTGCAACATCACTGGAGTGCCCAAAAGCACAAGGTGTGCAATACTCAGAGACATGGCCAAGGTAAGAAAGACTGAAAGACAACCACCACTGAACAAGACACACAAGCTGAAACGTCAAGACTGGGCCAAGAAATATCTCAAGACTGATTTTTCTAAGGTTTTATGGACTGATGAAATGAGAGTGAGTCTTGATGGGCCAGATGGAGAAGAAAATCTAATGACATGGCCTCCTTGTTCACCTGATCTGAACCCCATTGAGAACCTGTGGTCCATCATCAAATGTGAGATTTACAAGGAGGGAAAACAGTACACCTCTCTGAACAGTGTCTGGGAGGCTGTGGTTGCTGCTGCACGCAATGTTGATGGTGAACAGATCAAAACACTGACAGAATCCATGGATGGCAGGCTTTTGAGTGTCCTTGCAAAGAAAGGTGGCTATATTGGTCACAGAAATGTATATTTGTGAATGTTGAGATGTTATATTGGTTTCACTGGTAAAAAAAAATAATTGAAATGGGTATATATTTGTTTTTTGTTAAGTTGCCTAATAATTATGCACAGTAATAGTCACCTGCACACACAGATATCCCCCTAAAATAGCTAAAACTAAAAACAAACTAAAAACTACTTCCAAAAATATTCAGCTTTGATATTAATGAGTTTTTTGGGTTCATTGAGAACATGGTTGTTCAATAATAAAATTAATCCTCAAAATACAACTTGCCTAATAATTCTGCACTCCCTGTATACCTGATGTTTCCCTTACAGACCTTTTCAGTTAACTAAGGCTTCTTTCACACTAGCGCTAAAATCTTCCAGCAGGCTGTTCCAATAGATGAACAGCCTGCCAGAGTTCATTGTATCTGGCATAGCTGGATACTAGATTTCCCCATCGAAGCCCCTTGGCTATCATGGGACCTGGCGGGGATCTGGCCTTTTTCTGGCATTAGTGCTAGGATTTGGCTGGACAAAAACCGGTGCTTGCCGGATATGATGAACTCTGCCAGAACAGCCTGCTGAGAGTGTTGTGTTTTTAAAAAAATTTTTTTTTTTATGTCCACTGTCAGACTTTACTTTTAAATTTGGCAGTGGAGCTGCTGGCCAAGTATTTGGAAGATCTCCCTGTATATGAAGGGATTTGGATAGGCGCAGATGACATGCTTTTATTTTGGAGCAAGGTTCATTTAGCTAAATTACTGAAGACTGTGGAACTGTCACCACCAGACATCTGAGAAGCTCTGAAAGACGTCTAGAACCTCCTCCTTGAGGTTCCTTTGTTTTGCTTTCATTTTCTCATCTCGTTAGCCTCTCTCAGCTGTCATGTAGTTGCACTGATTGCATCCCTTTAAATCCTTTTCCCATAGTGCATCACTTTGCGGTTTATACAACTTCCTGGAGTGTGTGCATGCTGTTCCTACTTCTCAGTCTTCTACAAGATAAGTTTGTTCATTTATTTGTGTTTTTCTGTTTGCTGGATCCCAGGTGACCCTGACTCCCTCCGTATCTAGTGTAGGGAGCCGGTGGTCGTGTCCCCTCACTATTATAGGGTGTTCAGGTGTTATACAGTCGAGGTACGAGGATATGCGATCATCCACCATTGGGATTTTCGCATAAGCTGAGCAGTTAGGGAGAGAGCCAGGTCTGATGCAGGGCTCTCCCTTTTTGTTCCTTAGTTTTGGATCCGGTCAGTCGTATATTCTTTTTGTGTTTTCTAGTTTCCTGCACACCTTCTGTGACAGGAACAGTTTGGTTGCTTCGTAGAATATATCCATATAGCCAAAAGGTAAAATTTGGGGCACAGTGTGTGATCCCTTCATGCCCCTTCTCCTCTCTCAAGTATTTAGGAATATACATAAGGAAATACCAGATGGCATATGCAAGCTCAACTATTCTCTTATCTTTGTGAAAAAATACTGATTTATGCCAGTGTGTTGGACTTGGATACTTTCCTCTTCTCACTATTCCTTTAATTAATTGGAATAGGGGTTAACCTCTCTGTGGAATTTAAAAGCACACTTTGACCCGAGATATTCTAGACTGCCACAATGGTTCATTCAATGGTCCCGCGAGATACCGTTGCTGCATGGAAAGAGATTAGGATGTGGTTGCATCTCCCATTCCTACTCTCCAAACACATGCCATTTAGGGGACATCCAGAATCTCCAGCAGGGCTACATGACAAGATCTTGAGAGGGTGAGAAGTAAAGGGTATTGTCACCCCTGCTCAGTTGCTTTGCCCACAAGACAAATGATGGCGCTCATTTCCAGAGGTCTTGGAGAGATTTGATATCTCTAAGAAATACTTTCTTCAGTTTATGAAGCTGAGATCTTATTGTAAATTACACTTGTCAAACCCAGAAAATGAAGCATGAAATAATTTGTTTGATGAGATCATAGGCACACTATTTCCTCACTATATAGAGCTTTTTAGAGATCATTTTGCAATCATTCACCCCAATAAAGTCTTTGCCTAGTGGGAACAGAGGCTAGAGATAACATCCTAGTGGGATGGGAAAAGGATAAAGGGGTTATCCCATCATAATGATCACTGTTAAATCTGTTAATGATTTGACAGTGATCATTTTTGTAAATATATTTGATTAACCCATTTCCACCGTTTACGAGAAAATTCATCCCCACTTACCTCATTGTTGTCATTCGGTCTCCCCTGGTTAAGGCCACCGCTCTTCTCCGGAATCCCGGTGGCCGTGCTTGGGCAGAAGACTCCTTTTCTCTGGAGTATGTCCTTTTTTTCGTATGTCCGCATGGCCGTTCCAAAAAATAATTACGGATAAGGATAGGACAGTTCCATCATGTTCTGTTCCGCAGAATGCACACAATGGTATCTGTGTTTTGCGGATCTGCAATATGTGGGCCACTAAAACTGGCAACGGTCATGTGCATGAACCCTTAATTATGAAATTCGGGTATACAGAACAGTATGTGATCAGTTTGAGGGGAACCTTGAGTTTGTTAGCATTGTAATTCTTGGGACAGTGAGGGGATCAGAGTCTGTTGGGGAGAGGGGGAATTGACATGAAATCTTGGATGTATTATAAAATGTCAATTGCATTGTCTTAAAGGGGTTGTCCGGGTTCAGAGCAGAACTTGGACATACCTCCATTTTCACCCCGGCAGCCCCCCTGACTTGAGGATCTAAGCAGTTCATTCACCGAAAATAACTGATCAGTTTTATCCCCATGCATTCTGAATGGAGAGTAATTCGTTCAGGATGCATCAGGATGTCTTCAGTTCAGTCTTTATGACTGATTATGCGTAGCATGTTTGTATTTTTACCTCCGGCCAAAAATCCGGAACACTTTGACTGAACGCCGGCCTTTTTCCTTGCATTAACGCTGGATCCGGCGCCGTGTGTTCCATCAAACCGGATTCGGCTTTTGCATGTTAAACCTGAAAAATGTGAAAGTCCATAAATGGCAGATCCGTTTTTTCTAATGCATTTTTTTCGTTGTAATCAAAATCCTGATCAGGATCCAAATGTAACCGGTTTTCACACTTTTTCCGATTTCGGCGGGCAGTTCCGGTGACGGAATTGAACGCCAGATTCAAACAACGCTAGTGTTAAAATAGCCTTAATGTTATGTGATTGTGCCATTTTTATTCATTTTCCTTTTCACATATTTTATTTTTTTAATTTACTAATAAATAATGAACTGTGATTTTTAACAGTCTGTATAAGTATGTTATTTAATCTAGAAATCTGTCGACCTTATATTAAACACTTGTGGGGACTGTATTTGAGACCCTGCCTTGCTGCAGTACTCTTTTGTTGTATTGTGCTGTATATATTACTGTATGTTTCTCTGATGAATCTTGCACATGGATGGATAGAATGTTCTATTTTTCTTACTGTGATCCTAATCTAGATTTATAATTTACTGCTTCTATTCCAGTGAAATGTGCCTGATGAAAAGACGTAAGTAGTCTCTGAAAACAGGTACTTGTCATAATCTTGTCAGTTAGCCATTAAAAGCTGTACGTTCCGGAGGATTGTCAGGTTTTATCTCTTCTGTCTAACGAACATGTTATAAATATATTATTCTTTTACCTCATCCAGACATACAACACCTGAGAAGTTTTTTGTGGAAGCCTGTGACGATGGCACGGATGATGTTCTTGCCATTGACAGAGTGTCTTCAGAAGTCGCTCTTACAGGTATTAATATTAATGCGGTCAACCACTATTGATGTTGTGCAACATTTTCTTTTTTTCTACCAATTTTATCAGACTTGTTTCAGGAAAGGGCTTCACTCGTGTATTTTGACATTATGCGAATCTTGCATAAAACACAATACTGTGAAGAAATCTTTGTGCTATTATAGTTATCCTCAGAATTTTACGCCTTACCTGACCATACACATTAGATATGTTGGCCAATTTCATCAGGTTTTGCCAAACATCTAATGTTTTGGGGCCTCCTGGCTCTCACCCTGACACCTTTTGTTGGGGAGATGAGGACTGGGCATGTTGGATTTAATCTGCCAAATCCTTTTGTTCTGAAAGATGTAACAAAAGTTTCGGACAGCTTAAATAGAAAGTGCCCAATCCTGGACCCCCCCCCCATCTCTATTCGCTACATATGCATGCTAGGTTGTGATATATAGCTGCCAGCTGAGTCTTTGGCTAACAACTATCTTGTGTGTGTGTGTGTGTGTGTGTGTATGGCCAGCTTCAGGCAGGATTCCCATGTCTGATTTCAAGATGTGTCCTGGGATCGAGTTATTAAAAGGTTTTTCTGAGACTTAAATACTAATCGTTGGGGGTCCGACACCCAGGACCCCCGCCGATCAGCTGCTGGAAGAGAAGGCTGTGTCATATGAGCATTGCCTTCTCTGCTCTGTTTATCTGCTCGGGCAGCAATTGCAGTGGTGAGCAGGTGTAATTACAAGTATGGCATCTCCATTCATTTCTATGGGACGGCTCTGTAATATTCACTTGAACAGACAGAGCTGTCTCATAGAAGTGAATAGGGACACCATACGTATAATTACATCTGCTTACCACTGCAATTGCTGCGGTGAGCAGGTAAGCGGAGCAGAGAAGGCAGCGCTCGTACCAGCACGGCCTTAACTTCAAACTGCTGATCGGTGGAGGTGCCAGGAGTTGGACCCCCAACAATCTGATATTAAGTCTGGGAAAACACCTTTAAACCCATGGACAGTCTCAGGCACATGTCCAAAAGTTTTAGACTTCATCCACACGAAAATGTCACTGTGGTCCGCAAATCGTTGATTTACAAAAGATGGACAACTTTTTCTCATTCCCATAACTATAAATGACTATTCTTATCCACTAAACAAGAATAGGACATGTTCTGTAATTTGTAGAATGGACATATGGATGTGGACAGCACACGGATGACATCTGTGTGCTGTCTGTTTTTTTTTTTTTTTTTACATCCAATAGAAATGAATGGTTTAGTGTGCAAAATCTGTACACGGATGGAAAATGCAGCCGCGTGCATGAGGCCTTACTCTGGAATCCAGATGTGTATATAGCCTTATTTGGACAGATCTTTCCTTGTACTTTGGTTCTTCAATTGACACACTTATATATGTTTTCAGGAAGTTTCCATTTTTATGGCCCAAGCCTAAGGCTACTTTCACACTAGCGTTCGATCGGATCCGTTCTGAACGGATCCGATCATAATAATGCAGACGGAGGCTCCGTTCAGAACGGATCCGTCTGCATTATTTTAGCATATAACAGCTAAGTGTGAAAATAGCCTCGTACGGATCCGTCCAGACTTTCAATGTAAAGTCAATGGGGGACGGATCCGCCTGAAGATTGAGCCATATTGTGGCATCTTCAAACGGATCCGTCCCCATTGACTTACATTGTAAGCCTGGACGGATCCGCACGCCTCCGCACGGCCAGGCGGACACCCGAACGCTGCAAGCAGTGTTCAGCTGTCCGCCTGTCCGTGCGGAGACGAGCGGAGCGGAGGCTGAACGCCGCCAGACTGATGCAGTCTGAGCGGATCCGCTCCATTCAGACTGCATCAGGGCTGGACGGCTGCGTTCGGGTCCGCTCGTGAGCCCCTTCAAACGGAGCTCACGAGCGGACCGACGAACGCTAGTGTGAAAGTAGCCTAATTTTTTGTGTACTGAAAAAATTTGTTTCCCTAATTTCTGCTGTATGTTTAGTAGACCATATGATAATGATTTTAATATTGTAAAGAGAACCTGACACAATGATATCGCAGTGCAGTCTGCAGGCGGCATGTTAAAGAGCAGAAGATGCTGAGCACATTATGTATTTTTTGTGGGAAAATTTTCAGGAAAACTTGTAATTTGTACATTAAAATCTCTGCTCTTTCTGAGCTCAGCAGCCAAGCAAGCTGTGTTATCAGTGATTGACGCCTGTGATACATGTTTATCCGGGAAAGGCTGGCCATCACTGAATAGAACTGCCCATTTGGCTACTGAGCTCAGAAAGAGTAGAGTTAAATGTATAAATGACAAGTTTTTCTTTATTCTTTCCCACAAACTATATGTCAATCTGCTCAGCTCCTGCTGCTCTATAACATGCTGCCTGCAGATTTTATTTTCACGCTCCTCACATGCCTGTTTTACAATAGCTCCATGCATTCCCCATGTAATAACCATTCTGGGGCATCTATTCTTATGGCTCTATGTTGTGCCATTCCTTTATTATTTCTACTAGAAGTTATGAATGAATTGCTAGCGGTCTGCAGTAAGGGTACAGAGGGGAGGTAACAAGTTGGGGGGGGATGTCCCTTTCTCCGTGGGTGTCTCCTTCTCCCCTGGCTGTAGCGCTGTCCAAATTGCAGCGGAGAGCGTCACAGCCAGGGAGAAAAATAAACTCTCCTTCTCACTGGCTGTGACGCTCTCTGCTGCGATTTGGACAGCGCTACAGCCAGGAGAGAAGGAGATGCCCACGGAGGAAAACTGCATCTCCTCCTCATTGCTCCTATGCTATTAATTAGCATACCAGGCAGGAGAATTGTAAGTGCAGTTAGTGCGGGGATCTATGTCCTACGTATCCTGATACTTAGTTTATAAAGTCTGGACCCATAAAATGTCCTTTTTAATAAGCAGTGGATGCCTTAGAATATATAATTTTGCTCATGAGCAAATTTTATGAGGTTTATTCTACTCTCATACAAAAAGCCTGCAGCAGGCATTTCATGCATTAAAGGGGTTGTCTCACCTTTTCCTATTTTCCTTTACCTATTTTCTAAAGTTGTTATACCAATCTATTGCATATCCCATAGGGGAAGTAAAAAAAATAAGAGTTTTGAAAAAATAGATAGAGATAAAACTACTAACAAAAATAATATAATAAACCACTAAAGTACTTATCCAATGCGGTGAGCACTGTAATGGGAAAAAAAAAATCTGTGGACAAATCTTATTTTTGGTTACTTCCCCTCCCCCAAAAAATTCACTTCACCTTTCCAGCTGTTCATTGTATGTAATATTAAATGGTTCCGTTAGAATGTGCAAATCGTCCTCTGAAAGACAAGCCCTTATACATGTATGTGAAAATAAAGACGTTCTGGCTCTTGAATGGCAGGGAGGAAAAAATGGAAAATGTGCTGTGTCCTCAAAGGGGTTATCCAGGAAATGATGATGATCACCTATCCTCAGGATGGGCTTGTGTTTTTACAGCCAAAAACAAATGTTAAAAAAAAAAGTTGTGTGTGAATCCATCATTTAAAGGTTGTGCAGAATGAAAAAAATGTCTAACAGCAGGGAATGTAGAAAAAATATAAAATAACTGTTACTCACTGGTTCACCAGTCCCATAATGAAAGTTCTCCTCTGCATTCAGTACCCCAAACGCTGCAGAATTCTGCTCCATATTCCTGTTTTTCTTGTCGGCGCTCGTTTTCTGCATCAGCTCAAATGGGCATGGTGATGGCATTCAGAACTTCTTCAGTTTACTTGTGGGTTAATTACCCGAACTTGGCATGCTTTGCTGTAATGTTTTAGAAGACACACTGTTTCTTCAGTAATCACGCCCCTACATCAGGGATGTCAAACTCGTGGCCCTCCAGATGTTGCAAAACTACAACTCCCATCATGCCTGGGCATACTACAGCTATCAGGGAATGATGGGAGTTGTAGTTTTGCAACATCTGGAGGGCCATGAGTTTGACATCCATGCCCTACACCTTCTCTCTGTTTTAGTTGGGTGCATTTTTCAGTGTTTGGGGTACAGAAAGAAGAATAAAAAATAAAAAGAATTATGGAACTGTAAGTTCACTTGACCAGACAACCCCTACATTTTAGAATGGTACATAGAGGTTAAATAATTGTAACTTCAAAGATATTTTAGTTGGGGGAATTGAGTGACATTCATTAACCAAAATATTAATTATATATTGCAGCGAAGAAGGATATCCCACCGTCAGCTATTACAAGACCGATATGTGGAATCTTGGGTACAATAAGATTAGTTGCAGGTAAGTAAATAAAATGTTCCAGAGATCTAGATAACAAAAAATAATTAGACGGTCAACTTTTTTGCTTCCTTAAAGGGGTTTTCTGAGACATCAATACTGATGACCCATCCTCAGGATAGGTTATCGTTATCTGATCGGTGGAGGTCCAACACCCAGGACCCCCACCAATCATCTGTTTGAGAAGGCATCTCTCAACTTTTCGTAGGCCAATTGATGACACGTTCCTCAATCACGCGGCCTGCCGCTATAAAATGTATGATGCTGTGCTTGATAAGCACGGTGACTATATATATATATATATATATATATATATATATATATATATATATATATATATATATATATACACAGAAGGACCCGGCTTCACATGGGTATATTTCATCTATTTTAATTTTATGTTTCCTTGTGTCGTAAAAAGATATTGACAGTTTCCCCCATAACAGTCACCTCTAGCATACCCGACCCTTTAACAATGATCTCCACAGTGGCCGCCCCTTTAACAATGACTTTTACAGTGGTCGCCCATGATTTATTAAAGGAATATACCAGAAGTACAAAGTGTTGGACTGCCATATCTTCCAGCAATTCTACAAGAGAGCCAGGTGAGGGAGGTGGTTGTTTTGGGTGTCTGGAGCTTTATCCCATCACACCCCTCCCTGGTGAAGTGAGTGTGGTGTATCTGCCTTTTTATACGTATTTTTGAATACCTTTTAGTGTTTCTCCTTATGATACTATCCACCGGATGTCTGCACCAGATGTCAGATGGTCTAATCATATGGATATTGAATACTAATGGTTCTACTTTTTATTTGTAAGGGGTACTCATTTACGTCTAGTTCTTATCAAGAAGTGTACACAGCCCCCTACCTTATTGCATTTATCTTTTACGTATTTTATATTATCTTATATATATTTTATAATAAGTTCATATTCCTTATATACATAATTTGGTAGCAGCTAGGCGCCACTTGGTGGTGGTTGTTTTTTTTTTTTTTTATATATCTCTTTTCTCTACTGTATTGTCACTATGTAGCACTTCTACTTATAGTTCATCACCTACGGCTGACCTGCTCTTCCTTAGCTTCCTACCTGTCATTTTTATCCGTACCGAGGACATTTTTTTTTCTATTTATAATACACTTTTTTCTGCCTTGGCCTTCACCCTTGGCGCCCTCCATTTGTATCCTACATTTCCTTTCACAGGAGTACAGGATTAACCCTCTCCTTCCCCCCCCCCCCCTAACCTCGCCCCTTTAATGACAGTGACCTCCACAGTGCCGGCCCCTTTAAACAGTAAAGAAAAATGGCTGAGTTGTTATGGAAACCTGGAGTAAAACTGTGTTTATGGCAGTTGGTATTTGAAGAGAGACTTGCTGGCTTGAATTGGCTAATATGGGTCATTTTTTGGGAATATCTCAGGAATGGTACGTCCTAGAGAGCCGAGACCTGGTCTAAAACCTTCCCGGACACCTGATGTACCTGTGTGCTAAATTTAGTGAAGATCGGTAGTTTGGTCGCGCATAAAGAACACCCAGACAGACATCTAGACAGGCAGACAGAAACTTTGCATGGGTATATTTCATTTTATGTTTCCGTATGTTGTAAAAAGATATCGACAGTTTTCCCTTTAACAATGACCTTCGCAGTGACCGCCCCTTTAGCATTGACCACCCCTTTTTTTCGTTTTATTAAAGAGTAATATGACAAGTATGGCACACAGAATATCACAGTGACCATCGCAGGGGTCATTCATAAATGCAGATACAATGCACATTAGAGGTTAAGGTAACATTCAATCAGCTAGAGTCATCTAGGCACGACATGCACAATAGTTGCACATACAATACTATTATGGAACATAGACTTACAGGTACATAACACATACAAGTGAACACTTAAGCTTAAATAGTTCATACAAAGCTATCCATCAAGCCCAACCACTTGCTTCAAAAGGGCTAGTAAGGGTCGCTGGCCGCCGAGTATTGGCGCGTTTCGTGCATGGTAAGTGGGGACGAACACCCGTCCCCCCAGACTCTGTCAAATTTTTGCGGGCATCCTCTATGCTTATAGTCTATATTCTCCATAGAGACCGTGCTATTCACTAAGGAAAGCCATTGACCCTTTGTGGGGGGAGTATCACCCATCCAACGCAGGGCAATCACCTTTCTGGCCATAAACAGTGTTCTTTCCAGGAAAATCCTGTGATAGTGTGACCAAGACTCTTCATCCACTATACCTAGGATGCACATCTTGGGGCACAGCTGCAATGTTGGAGGCACCAGGGCCTTGAGAATCTCCAGTACCGATAATCAATACTGATGAATAGATGGGCAATCCCAAATAATGTGCCAAAAATCTGCACCCTCCACACCGCATCTGTGACACCTGGAGTGATCCATCCTGCCCATCTTGTGGAGCCTAGTGGGAGTTAAATAACTGTAGTGTAGAATAAAGAGCTGGATCATCCTGTTATTAATAGAGGGGGACACTCTAGTTGGAGCTATTAAAGCCTCCTTCCACTCCTCAGAGGTCAAGGAGGGTATGAGCTTTTTCCACCTTTTCTCGACAGCCAACGGGGTTACCAGCATGCGACAATCGAGCAAGTGAGTGTAGAGGACTGACACTATTCCTCTAGGGCCTTGAGACCTCAGAATCCCAATGATAGGATACTTGGATATACATCTGCTTCCACCCCTAAACTGGGCTTTAAGTGCATGACGCAGCTGAAGGTACCTATAAAAAAGGGTGCTCTGCACCAAGAATTTGTCTTGGATTTGAGAGAATGTGAGCAGCTGATTGCCCTCATATATATCCCCCAGCGCTTGAATCCCGTATCTTCTCCACTCCACTACCTCGTCTAGTCCCGACAGATGGGGAAACATACAGTTGTCCCAAATGGGGATGTCACTAGGAAGATCTTTATACGTACTCAACTTGGAGGCCTGCCATGTCTGATGGGCTAATTTATGAATTGGAAGAGTGCACTTTTGTTGGCGTCCCACACCTTCCAGTACAGGACATAATGTAGTAACCTGCAGATACTCATGCAAGTAATATTCCGCATTGGGCCTCGAAGCCTCTGTAACCCAACTCTTCAGAAATCTCAGCTGGCTAGCGATAAAGTAGAGAAAAAAATCAGGTAGGGCAGCACCCCCTTGCAGCTTTGACCTCTGAAGAATCGGGAGCGAAAGTTTCCTTCTAGCCTTCCCCCAGACAAAGGCAGTGACCAAGGCATGAATGCGTTTAAAGAAACCTTGGGGAATCGGGGTGCAGGCGTGAGACAGTAAATATAGACCTTTGGGTAACAGAACCATTTTCACCAAATTTAGTCTGCCCATGGCTGACAATGGAAGGGACTTCCACATTTTCATTTTATCTTGGAACAGTGTTTCCAGGGGCTCGACATTCAGGACATAGGAGAGCTGTGGTACTCTAGTGATCACTACCCCAAGGTATTTGAATCTATCAACTACTGGTAAGTTGTGGTGGTAATCCGCCCAGTCGTGTTCCCATAGAGGCATGATGGCAGACTTACCCCAGTTTATGTGTAGTCCCGAATAACGCCCAAACAATGCAATGACCTCAATCGCCCTTGGAAGGGACACCTGCGGACTAGACATAAATAGTATCAGGTCATCCACATACAATCCTATTCTCTCCTCCCTGCTTCCCTTTGACAGCCCTGTGTATACTGGGTCCTGTCTAATTCTTATTGCCAGGTGTTCTATCGCTATAGCGAACAGAAGAGGTGAGAGCGGACAACCCTGCCTGGTTCCTCTATGTAGAGAGATCTTTTCCGAGTGTGAGCCATTGAGCTGGATACTTGCAGAGGGATTATTATAGAGTATAGTGATCCATCTAATAAAATTGGGACCAAAGCTCCTCAGTACAGCTATTAAGAAGGGCCGTTCTAGGGAATCAAAAGCTTTGGCCATGTCTAATGAAGCTAAGGCCCACCTTTCTTAACCTGCAGCGCCCACTTGCGCAATCACCTGCATTCTCCTGATGTTATCCGAGGTGGACCTTCCCGGCATAAAACCTGATTGGTCAGAGTGAATCACAGATGTTATCACCTTATTCAGTCTGTTAGCTAAGATCCTAGTCAGGATTTTATAATCCAAGTTCAGAAGCGAGATTGGACGATAAGATCCACGGTCCAGCGGGTCCTTGCCAGGTTTCAATATCAGAACAATGGAAGCATTGTACATTGAATCTGGCATTGATCCGCCGGAGTGCACAGCCCCATACAGCCTCAGTAACTGCGGAGCCAGACCCTCCTTATACCTAGAGTACACTTCCACCGGGATGCCGTCAGGTCCAGGGGCCTTCCCTGAGGGCAGGTCCATAATAGCTCTTTCCTCTTCCTCCAAAGTGATATCCTCTTCCATGATACCCTTATCCAAATCACTTAGTCTGGGATAGGAGACCTCAGCAAGGTAAATCGCCAAGTCCTGCTCAGTGTAATTAGCCGCTGACCTATATAGGTCCGCATGGAGGCATTTTAATATATCTTGAACCGTTTCCACTATGCGTCCATCAGTCTCCCGAAGGCGAAGTACTGGTGGAGCCATAGTGTTAGCCCGCACTATATGAGCCAGTAATTTCCCTGCCTGATTGCCTGTCTCAAACGCCTGTTGCTTAAGGAAGAAGAGTTTTCTTTTACTTTTTTCTTCTAAGTGCAGAGTATATTGTCTACCTTTGGTCATCCACTCAACTCTATGCTCCTCCTTGGGGGACTCAGTAAATACCCTCTCAGCTACCTTACAGCTTGCAAGTAATTCCTCCACTTTACGCTGCGCTTCTCTCTTGACATATGAAATGGAAGACTTGAGACAACCTCTAAGATACACCTTCAATGTCTCCCAAAGTATTAAGGGATCAGTGGAAGCATCCTGGACCTCAAAAAACACCTTTAGCTGATCAGGGACTCTGTCTGTTGGGCCAAATAGAGTGAGCTAGAAAGGGTGAATGCGCATTTTACTGCCTATTCCAGGAGATTGAGGATTCCAGCTCAGCTAGCACCGGGGCATGATCAGAGGGACCCTGCGGACCATGATGTATGTCTACCAGGTCTGTGTAGACTATAGGGTTGCCAAAAAGATAATCTATTCTAGAAAGAGCACCTCTAGAGGGTGTAAAACAAGAATATTCTCTGGTATGTGGGTTCCTGGCCCTCCACATGTCTATCCACCCCATTTCCTGAGAGATCCTAGCAAGGGACGTAGCTTCACCACTCATCCCCCAGTCTATCATCCCTGCACCTAAATTTATCCAGGTCCTCGCTCATGACCTGATTAAAGTCTCCCATACATAAAAATCGAGCATTGGGGTAATGAGTCACAAAGCCCACAACTGACTGCAGCAGGGAGATAGAAGCAGGGGGTGAATTATACAAATTGACAATTACATAAGCGACACAGTCGATATGTGCAAATAAGAAAATGTATTGACCTCCTGGGTCAATCATGGAGTGATGAATCTCACATCTCAGGCTCCTATGAAACAGGAGTGCTACTACCCTAGAGTGTGCGCTGCCGTAGGCGCTAAATAGGTGTTGGGCCCAGGGTTTTTTAAGCCTATTTCCCATTTCCGGAGTGAGATGGGTTTCCTGAAGTCCCAGAATGTGAGGATTAAAAGACCGAATCTGAGAGAATACTGCAATCCTCTTTTTTGGGTCTCCCAATCCTCTGACATTTCACGACATGACTCTCAGGGGGGCCATAAGGATGCAATTTCTGAATCTAGGACATATAACCCCTTATTCAATTCGTGCCTCATCAGTACATGCATCTGAACACATCAATACAGCAATGTTCCTGCAAGAAGGTTATAGAAGTCTGGCCATACTTGATACGAGTATACATGAGCGTGCATCAATATAACAATAACATGAAAGACCTTAGTGTGTCAGGTACCGGACCAGCTAACTGAGTGGTCCTAAACTCGGGGACCTGTATGGCGTAGATGGTTTGGCAATACCACACAGGTAATGCCCCTTCCCTCGTTGCAACATGATCATGAAAACTGCCACCATTTGCTTAATAGAATGGAACTTGACACCACAGTGTCCCGCTATGTAGTCGTAGAGCCCCTATATAGAAGACTTGCCAACTTTTAAGGCCAACAAAATGTCATGGACTTCATAACATGGCATGGGATCAGTATAACTCGCAGAAAAGTCATGGAAACTCTAAGAACGCCCCACTCAAAGGGAACATAAAGGAACAGATAATACTTGCTGCGCGAACAGGGGGCAAATCAGCGTGGAGGAGGACGTGCAGCCACTCTCGAGGCCAAGTCCTCAGCCTCTCTGGGGTCGTTAAAGAAGATAGTCTTGTCACCATCTATCACTCTGAGGTGAGCTGGGTAGGCCATGGAGTACTGCAAGTTTAGCTCCTGGAGATGTCGCTTAACTGCTACAAACGTAGCCCTTCTCTCGAGAAATCCGGAAAGAGGGAGATCCTCGCGTTATCGTGCCTTATGTCTTGCGATCCCTCCAGTTCAGGAGACGCGCCAGAAGTGGTCTTGGGGAGGGGGGGGGGGGGGCTCCTGGTGGTGGTTGTCTGGCAGGGACACGGTGTGCCCTCTCCACTGCATAGGCTGGAGTGAACGGTGCTTCAGGGAACTGCTCCTTGAACCAGGCCTCCAGGAACGCCGCCGGATCTCTTCCCTCAGCTTTCTCAGGTAGGCCCAAGATCCTCACGTTATTGCGGCGCGATCTATTTTCCAAGTCGTCGCATTTCTGTCGTCGCATGCCATTGACCCACCGATCTTTCCAGGTCTTGCACTCTCCCTTTAATCTGTCTGGTCAAGTCCTCCAGGGCCAACACGCGGTCCTCAGTGGTCTTAACTCGATACTGCAGCTGTTGCATATCATGGTGGAGTAGGCTGACATCCACTCTCACCTGCTCCAACTTCCCGGTCAGCAAGGACTGACATGATGAAATCACCACTAGCAGCTGATCATATGCAGCCTTAAGAGTAAATTCAGGCTCGGTGGGTTCATGAGTCTCTGTATGCTGAGCGGCCTGTCCCCGGGTGACCGCCGCGCGCGATGGTGATGCGGTCGCGGCGCCATTCTGGGCCTCAGACCTGGCGAATTCTTTTAGCCTCTCCGCTGCAGTCTGAGCTTTGCTAGGCCCCATCGTCGGTGTGCGGGGTCTTCTCCTGCGTTTACACACCGTCCACTTTGTACCTGGGGTCGGCAGTTTGTCAGGATGGAGCAGGATTATAGAGGGTAAGCGGAGCTGCTCTCAAACGCGTGCTCTCATGCCGGCAGTTGGCCATGCCCCCCTGACCACCCCTTTAACAGTAAATTTCACAGTGACCTCCCCTTTAATCTGTTTGGGACACATGACGTACCGGTATGTCATGTGTAGTTCCGATCCCCGCCGCGTAGGGGTTACCCGATGGCATGGAAGGCAGCGCGATGCCTTCCTGAGGCGCTGCCTTCCAGTGACGAGCCTGTGAGATCCAGCCCCCTGGATCTCACAGGCTGGAAGCTGTATGAGTAATAAACACTGTATTACTCATACAGCTAATGCATTCCAATACAGAAGTATTTGAATGCATTGTAAAGGGGATTAGACCCCCAAAAGTTAAAGTCCCAAAGTGGGACGAAAAATAAAGTGAAAAAAATGTGAAAAAATAAATCCCCCCACCCAAAAAAAATTACATTTCAAGTAAAAATAAAGAAAAACGCAATTTTCCCCAAATAAAGTAAAAAATTGGTAAAAAATGGGGGGGGCGGAATTGACATATTAGGCATCGCCGCGTCTGTAATAACCTGCTCTATAAAAATATCAAATGACCTAACCCCTCAGATGAACACCGTAAAAAAAAATATAATTAATTTTTGTCACCTTGCATCACAAAAAGTGTAATACCAAGCGATCAAAAAGTCATGCACCCCAAAAAAGTGCCAAACAAACCGTCATCTCATCCAGCAAAAAATTAGACCCTACCCAAAATAATTGCCCAAAAACTGAAAGAACTATGGCTCTCAGAATATAAAAACATTAAAACATGATTTTTTTTATTTTTGTTTCAAAAATGAAATAATTGTGTAAAACTTGCATAAATAAAAAAAATTGTATACATATTGGGTATCGCTGCGTCAGTGACAACCTGGTGTATAAAAATACCACATGATCTAACGATTCTAACCTGTCAGATGAATGTTGTAAATGACGACAAAAAATAAAAACTGTGCCAAAACAGCCATTTCTTGTTACCTTGCCTCACAAAAAGTGTAATATAGAGCAACCAAAAATCATATGTACCAACAAAACTGCCACCCTATCCAGTTTCTAAAATGGGGTCACTTTTTTTTGGGAGTTTCTACTCTAGGGGTGCATCAGGGGGGCTTCAAATGGGACATGGTGTCAAAAAACCAGTACAGCAAAATCTGCCTTCCAAAAACCGTATGGCATTCCCTTTCCTTCTGCGCTTTGCCGTGTGCCCGTACAGCGGTTTACGACCACACATGGGGTGTTTCTGTAAACTACAGAATCAGAGCCATAAATATTGAGTTTGGTTTGGCTGTTAACCCTTGCTTTGTAACTGGAAAAAAATTATTAAAATGGAAAATATGCCAAAGTGAAATTTTGAAATTGTATCTCTATTTTCCATAAATTCTTGTGGAACACCTAAAGGGTTAACAACGTTTGTAAAATCTGTTTTGAATACCTTGAGGGGTGTAGTTTCTAGAATGGGATCATTTTGGGTGGTTTCTATTATGTAAGCCTCGCAAAGTGACTTCAGACCTGAACTGGTCCTTTTTAAAAAGTAGTTTTTTTTGTAAATTTCAGAGAAATTTCAAGATTTGCTTCTGAACCTTGTAACGTCCCCCAAAAATAAAATATCATTCCAAAAATGATCCAAACATGAAGTGGACATACGGGGAATGTAAAGTAATAATTTTTGTAGGTATTACTATGTATTATAGAAGTAAAGAAATTGGAAATTTGCTAATTTTGATATAAAAAAAGTATAATTTTTATTTTTTTTATCAGTGTCATGAAGTACAATATGTGACGAAAAAAAAATCTCAGAATGGCCTGGATAGGTCAAAGCGTTTTAAAGTTATTCACACATAAACTGACACTGGTCAGATTTGCAAAAAATGGCCTAGTCCTTAAGGTGAAACTGAGCCCGGTTAACAGTGACTTTCACAGTGACCGCCCTTTAACAGGGACCTTCATGGCGCTCCGCCCCTTTATTATCAGTGACCTCCACTGTGCCCGCCCCTTTAAGCAGTAAATAAAAATGGCTGGGTTGTCATGGAAACCTGGAGTAAAACTGTGTTTATGCCAGTTGGGATTTGAAGAGAAAAACTTGCTGGCTTGTATTGGCTAATGTGGGTCATTTTTTGGGGAATATCTCGGGAATGGGAAGAGCTGAGACCTGGTCCAAAACCTTCCCGGACATCAGATGTACCGAATTTAGTAAAGATCGGTCCAGTCGTTTGATCGCACATAAAGGCAAAAAAACCCTGTGAGGTAGAAGCCAATTTTCCTCACTTTAGGGGAATAAAAAAATCCTTCCAGACGCCAATCAGGCAATCAGAATAGCTCCCTGGATCAACGACCCCTCTCTAGTAGCTATATCCTGTAATATTATTACACTCCAGAAATACATCCTGGCCCCTCTTGAATTCCTTTATTGTACTCGCCATCACCACCTCCTCAGGCAGAGAGCTCCATAGTCTCACTGCTCTTACCGTAAAGAATCCTCTTCTATGTTTGTGTACAAACCTTCTTTCCTCTAGACGCAGAGGATGTCCCCTCGTCACAGTCCTGGGGATAAACAGATGATGGGATAGATCTCTGTACTGACCCCTGATATATTTATACATGGTAATTAGATCTTCCCTCAGTCGTCATTTTTTTCTAAAGTGAATAACCCTAATTTTGATAATCTTTCAGGGTACTGTAGTTGCCCCATTCCAGTTATTACTTTAGTTGCCCCATTCCAGTTATTACTTTAGTCTTGGAAAACCCTTTTAAGGCTGCCTGTATACAGTCAGGTTTTCATATACAGTTTTGAAGTAAATCCGATATGTATTTAAAAAGGGAGCAAAGTATAATCTGCCCTTTAGGGTATGACAACATGTGTTTTGTGTGGCACTTCAGGTACTGCACGACCATGTGGGCCGCAGCAGGCTTTAATTAACTTGATACTGCACTGTTAAGTGGGTCTGTATTGTTAATGGCCGTGCAGTATTTAGGTTGATGCACGGCTATCGGCAATACAGACTGACAATATAGTGTGGTCTCATTAGTTTAATTACAGTGTTGCCCATACGACGGCTCAGTAGTTGAACTCAATGCAGCCTCGTCGCAAGCACCACATGACCATGCCATGTGGTCGTACCCTTGTATTTTCTCTCCCTTTATGACCCACACCTGATTTTTAGCTTCAAAACTGCATATGAAATCCTGATCATAGCCTGTCTGTCAATGGGCAGCCTTAACGGGGTTGCCAGACTACAGATATTGATGACTTATCCTCAGAATCATTCATGATTATCAAATTGTTGGGGTCCAACACCCAGAACACCCTACCAATAGGCTGTTTTAGGCAGCCACGGCATCGGACACTACAGTATATGAAGCTAAAAGTAGACCTCTCCGTACACTGTGTAGCGGTTGTGTCAGAGTTATGTAGCTCAGATCCCATTCAGGTGAATGACAGCTGAGCCTCAGTATGTCGGCACAGAAACTACACAGTGTACAGATTCGTACGCTGTATATTTCCTGGAGCTAGAGGCTGCTAGAAACAGCAGATCTTGTGAGTGTTTGGGTGCTGGATCAGTATCGATTCTGATATTGATGATCTATCTTAGGATAAGTTGTCAATATCTAAAACTCGGACAACTTCTTTAAGGGAATCTGTTATCAAATGTATCATTCTGAGACAAACAGTAAGTGTTATACAGTATAATAATGGCTTTGAAAGATGGGACTATGAAATGGGCACAAAAGAAAAAATCACGTTGCAAGTAATGCTGTTACCTGGGTATAATCATGGAGTGTACAGTACAATAGCAGTATCCCATCTTCTATGGTGAATGTAAGTAAAAAATACAGACATGTAGAGCGGCGCCCGGGGATCTCACTGCACTTACAATTATCCCTGGGCACCGCTCCGTTCTTCCAGTATCTCCGGACACTAAGTTATAGTAGGCAGAGATTTCAGTCGCTAAGTTATGGTAGGCGGAGTCTGCCCTTGTTCTGCTGTAGCGCTGGCCAATCGCAGCGCAGAGCTCACAGCCTGGGAGGTTATTTTCTCCCAGGCTGTGAGCTCTGCAATGCGATTGGCCAGCGCTGCAGAAGAACAAGGGCAAACTCCGCCTACCATAACTTTGTGACTGGAGATGCCGGAGGGCATAGCAGGAGAACGGCGCGGCGCCCAGGGATAACAGTAAGTGCAGTGAGATCCCCGGGCGCCGCTCTCCGTGTCTGTATTCATAGTTCAGTGTCATAATCGGTGAAAGGTCCTCTTTAATAAGAACTTAAGACCCAGCACTTAGAAGTTTCTGATTTCAGCAAGAAGGGGGGGAGGGGAGGATTTATCAAAACTGATGTAAAGCAAAACTGGCTTAGTTGTCCATAGCAACCAATCAGATTCTACCTTTCACTTTTTAAAGAAGCAGTGAAAAATGGAATCTGATTGGTTATTATGGGCAACTAAGCCAGGTTTCCTTTCCTTTTCCAAGCCAGTTTTAGTTAAGCTCCCCCTAGTGCACTATTTAAATGTGTTCAGCTGAATATCCATGGATTAGGGTATTAGATTTAAGAATGGATTGAATTGTGATTTTTCTTCTGATTTTCTTCCATTTCACAGGAATGTATCTGATTGTGATTACCCGTAAGAAGAAAGTGGGTGATCTTCTTAACCATTCCATCTGGAAGGCAACTGATTTTGATATAATCTCCTATAAAAAGACAATTTTACATTTAACTGATACTCAGGTGAGTTTTGGCAACATATTTGTGTATGTAGATGTATAAATGCCAGATGAACAAGTCTTCTTGGAATTCCTTGGGCTGCATTCACACGACCCAGAAGCACATGGAAACACACGGAACCCGTTCTGTGTGCTTCCTGGTTTGTGCCTCCACATCGCAAAATATAGGACACGTCCTATCTTCGGCCACATGTTGTGGCTCGCGGACCCATTGAAATCAATGGGTCTGCATCACAATGCAGAGAGCACATAGCTGGTACCAGTGTTTTGCAGTTCGCAAAACAGACATGGATGTTCCACAGTTGTATTAATGCGGCCTTATGCAATTTTTTTATATTACGGCTATTTAAATGTTTGTTTTCAGTTAGGTTCAGTTAGAGAAGGCTAGAGAAGATAACAAAAGTTTTCAGGTTGCCATTTCCTCAGTTCGAAATATAATTAAGAAACGGGAACAATGGTGGTAAAGAGAAGGTCTTGAAGACCAAGAAAATAATTCAGAGACAGCTGCTGATAGGATTGCTAGAAAGGCAAATCGGAACCCCCACTTGACTGCAAAAGACCTTCAGGAAGATATAACAGACTTTGGAGTTGTGGTATATTGTTCTACTGTTCAGCAACACCTGCACAAATATGGCCTTCATGGAAGAGTCATTAGGATAAAACCTCTCCTGCGTCCTCACCACAAAATTCAGCATCAGAAGTTTGCAAAAGAACATCTCAACAAGCCTGATGCATTTTTGAAACAAATCCTCTGGACCAATGAGGTTAAAATAGAACTTTCTTCACAGTGAGCAAAGTTATGTTTGAATAAAAAAGGGCACATAATTTCCTGAAAAGAACACCTCTCCAACCATTAGGCATGGGAGTGGATTAATCATGCTTTGGGGTTGTGTTGCAGCCAATGGCACTGGGAACATTTCATGAGTAGAGGGAAGAATGGATTCAAGAAAATTCTGGAAGCAGACATAACGCCAACTACGAATTATTATTGATCCGAAACACACCTCAAAACCCACAATAGACTACCTCAAAAGGTCTCATGGTCCTCACAGTCCCCTGATCAGAACATAATTGAAAATCTGTGGATAGACCTCAAAAGAGAATGTACGACGGCCCAGGAATCTCACAGAACTGGAAGACTTTTTCAAGGAAGAGAAGATGAAAATTCCTGAAAGAAGTATCAAGACCCTTGGCTGGCTACAAAAAGCGTTAAAAGTGATGCTTGCCAAAAGGGCGTGCTAATACGCATTAACCATGCATGGTGCGAAAACTTGCTTTGGGCACACTTTTTCCTTATTTGTTATTTTGAAAATGTAAAAGGTGAAAATTAGAGAGGGGGGAAAAAGGAGAGAATGTGCTTACTTTGAACAGTTAAGCAACAGTAATTTTGACCAGGGGTGTACAAACTATTGCATTCCACTGTAAATCTTGCTGATGCCATAACTAATGTTTAATGGCAAAACAACCTAGTGAATTGCATCCATGCTTACCTCAGCCTTGATGGACTTGGTGCTTACGGGTAGCAATGTAAATAAGTCCCCGCATCTATTGCCTTTCCAGGATGGTGCTTCTGTGTTTATACTGTGCATGCGCTGAAAGTGTTCAGAGCAGACACAGATACAGGGCATCCAGGGAAGCAATGGACAGCCTGTGTCTGTCTCTCCTACTATACTTGCACTGAAAGAGTTAAGCAAAGACCCAGGTGCCATCTTGTAAAGGCTATTCTTGTTTACATTGCTATCCATGGGCACCGGGTGGGCAACTCCATGTGGATTAAGATAAGTCCATTGCACCCTATTATATGACATGTACACTGCAGCAGTTTAAATTGTGAGTTCATTAATTAATTAGTTGATTCAACTTTGAGAAACAAACGTGTAAAGCTGTTATTTCACCTGCACATTTTCTTTAAGACAACATTCATTTAAATAAGCACATTTCTCGTCCATATTCAATGGGGGACACAGGAACTGTGGGTATAGCTATGTCCTCTAGTAGGCGTTGACACTAGTAAAAGCTGTTAAGTCCTGAGAGAGAGCTTCAGTTTTTTTCCTGTGTCAATAGGAGGCACCTGCAGATTTTTTATTTTTTTTAGCTTCTTATTTTACTCTTTCTTCTTTTACAGGTGGGAAACAGTGGACGCCTCGCCTCCCTGTTCTCCCGGGGGGAGCACGCCAGCGTTGGTTCGCCACGCTGCCTCCTCCCCCACAAGAAGACAAGGGGAACAGGGCAGCCTCGCTCCCCTGCATCCCGCCAGCTTGGTAGAGAACCCGCCACCTACGCAGGCTGCACCTCCCTCGGAGAACCCCCAGCCGACGCCCTCCCCCGGTTGCGCCCCTCCGGTGATTCCGTCAGTGCACGGCATTCACACAAACGCTCCAGAGTGGACCATGTTTCTTCCTCTCCGCCCCGTGTACGATTACACTCGGGGTTCTCTTCTCCTGGGGACGTGCTGTCCGAAGGAGAGGTTGAGAATTCAGATCTGGATATGGATACGGAGCAGCCTTCTAAGTTGGCCTCCACCGTGGATAGCCTCAATGCTACTATCTGCAACACCTTCCGGGTGCAGGATGATCCTCCCCCCACTGACCAACAGAGGGTATCCTTCTTCCGTCGCAAACAGGCCTCAAGAGTGTTTCCTCGCCATAAAGATTTTTCGGCGGTGGTTTCCAAGGCTTGGGATCATCCAGACATGCGTTTTTCCGCACCCCAAAAAGCTGGACATCCTATATCCCTTCCCAGCGGACTGCGTTTCCATGTGGATTTCCCCTCCTAAAGTGGACCCACCAGTGGCACGGCTAGCCAAAAATACGGCTATTCCTATAGCCGATGGATCCTCCCTTCGTCGGACGGAATCCCTTTTTCGCAGCTACGGGTTCAGCCCTTAGGCCTGTATTCGCCTCCGCATGAGTGGCAAAGGCAATCTCTGAGCGGGGCAGCCAAGTAGACCAGGACTTGGTTTCCGAGGTCCCTGCTCAAGATCTCACCTCCTTAGTGCAGTTGCTCAACCAGGCGGGGAAGTTCCTCTGCAAGACGTCTCTTTTGGTTCTCATCTCCCTCAGCCTAGGGCCAGGCGGAATCTAGCACGTTAGGTCAAGTTCCTCACGTGGCAGGCCCTTCCGTCGTTTCGCTAGCTCCCGCCCCGTGGCGAGCTCTTCCACTGCGGGAGGAGGTTTTACTTCCCAAGATCGATGCATAAAAACGTCCTTTCGGGCACAACCCTCCTGGCGTCCTAGACCTCAGGCTGAGCAGTCCTCAGCCTGAAGGTGCGCCCCCGCCCACCCGGGTGTGGGGCCGCCTCCTCCTCTTCCAGGACATCTGGCGTGCCCATGTGCCTGATGCGTGGGCTCTCGAGATTTGTGTCCTCGGGATACCTGATTGAGTTCATGTCTCTTCCCCCAGACAGGTGTTTTTCAATCCCATCTACCCCGAGCGAGCGGCCACCTTCTCCCAGGCCATTCAGTCATCTCTCCCGTTCCCCCGGCAGAAAGGTTCAAGGGGTATTCTAACCCCAAAAAGTAGGGCTCAGAGTGCCCTATCCTGGACCTCAAACTGTTGAACAAGTTCCTCCGTCTACAGCGGTTTCAGATGGAATCCCTTCGTTACGTAATTACTTCTCTAGAGCAGGGTGAATTCCTTTTGGCCATAGATATCCAGGACGCATACCTCCACGTCCCCATCGTTTTGTCGCCCTCCTGTTCGGGCTGGCAACTGTGCCTCGGGTCTTCATGAAGATTCTAGCCCCTCTTCTCGCCCTGCTCCGTTCCAGAGGCATATTCCTTATGCCTTATCTGGACGACATCCTCATCAAGGCACCCTCCTTTGCTCAGGCATCGAACAGCGTACAGATCGCGCTGGAAGCCCTTGCACGCTTCGAGTGGTTGGTCAACCTGCAGAAGTCTTCTCTGACGCCCTCCAGACAGTTGGTCTTTTTGCGTATGCTTCTAGACATGGATGCCGCACGGATTCGCCTTCCTCCGGACATACGACTGGCCTTACACCGTTCTGTGAGGGTTCTCCTAGACTGCAGACTTCAGTCCATTCGACTCTGCATGAGGACGTTAGGGAAGATGGTTGCCTGTTTTGAGGCGATTCCCTTTGCCCAGTTCCACTGTCGCACGTTCCAGAGAGCGATCCTGTCCTCCTGGGACAAATCTTCATCACATCCACCTCTCTCCTCAGGTGCGTTTGTCCCTTTGTTGGTAGCTGTCTGTCCCAGCTCTGGGAACGTCCTTCCTTCTGGTCTCCTGGACAGTTGTTACCACCGACGCCAGTCTTCTGGGTTGGGGAGGGGTGCTTTCCCCCAGGACAGTCTAAGGCACATGGTCTCGGTCGGAGTCCAAGTTCCCGATCAATGTCCTGGAGCTCATAGCGATACTTCTGTCCCTCCAGCACTGGACCCAACTCCTGAAGGGTCACCCCGTCAGAGTCCAGTCAGACAACGCCTCGGCAGTGGCGTATATCAACCACCAGGGGGGAACACGCAGCCTTGCGGTGATGCAGGAGTCTGCCGAGATTTTACAGTGGCCCGAAGCCCATGTACTGGCAATTTCAGCAATCTACATTCCAGGTGTGGAAAACTGGACTGTGGACTTCCTCAGCAGGACCACAATAGACCCGGGCAAGTGGTCCCTCCTCCCGTTCGAGGCGATCTGTCTCTGTTGGGGTCGCCCCAACGTGGACTTGATGGCTTCGAGGCTCAATCGGAAGCTTCCCACCTTCCTCTCCCGCACAAGGGATCTTGTCTATGACTTCCATATTAACTAGGAAATTGTCCTTCCCTCACTGTGTCCATCTCCTTCACACCCTAAGGCAGTGGTGGCGAACCTATGGAACGGGTGCCAGAGACGGCACTCAGAGCCCTCTCTGTGGGCACCTACACCCTGGAAAAAGTCTGTAGTGTACCAATATGGCTTAGAATTGTCCTGCTATTCATCAGCGCAGGACATGCTATGAAAGCACATGCAGCACATTGAATGTAGGCAGGCTATTATAGCTAAATGATAAAGCACGTGGAAGATATACTATATTGGACTGTAGTATTCAGGCTAAATTGCTGTGTTGGCACTTTGTGATAAATAAGTGGGTTTTAGGTTGTAGTTTGGGAACTCAGTATCTAAAAGCTTCTCCCTCACTGCCCTAAGGAAAAGGAGTTGCACCATTTGAATGTTGTCAGAGCTCTGAAGATCTATTTGGCAGCCTCCGGTTCCTTCCACCGTACGGACTCCCTTTTTGTCATTCCGGAGGGTCCTTGCAAAGGATTGGCTGCCTCCAAGGTGGCAATCGCACATTGAATTCGGGCTGCAATTGCGGAGGCTTACCATGCCCGGGACAGGGTTCCGCCTTTAGGCTGAGTTCACACGAGCATGTCCAGATTAGATCCGGATGCGTCCCAGTGTATTGCTGCAAACCCGCGCAAGTAGGTACGCAATTGCAGTCAGTTTTGACTGTGATTGCGTTCCGATGTTCAGTTTTTTTTATCGCGCGGGTGCAATGTGTTTTGCACGCGCGTGATAAAAAAGACTGTGGTACCCAGAACCGAACTTCTTCACAGAAGTTCAGGTTGGGTTCGGTGTTGTGTAGATGTTAATGTTTTCCCTTATAACATGGTTATAAGGGAAAATAAAAGCATTCTGAATACAGAATGCTTAGTAGGTGGTCAATTGAGGGTTAAAAAAATAATAATTAACTCAATAATTAACTCATCGCAGCTACGTGATCAAGAGAAGGTGAGTTAATTATTATTTTTAACCCTCAATTGACCACCTACTAAGCATTCTGTATTCAGAATGCTATTATTTTCCCTTATAATCATATTATTATAAGGGAAAATAATAGTGAATGTCTCCTAGCAACCATGCGTGAAAATCGCACCGCATCCGCACTTGCTTGCGGATGCTTGCGATTTTCACTCAGCCCCATTTAGAGCATGCTGCGATTTTCACGCAACGCATAAGTGATGTGTGAAAATCACAGCTCATGTGCACAGCCCCATAGAAATGAATGGTCCAGATTCAGTGCGGGTGCAATGCGTTCACCTCCCGCATTGCACCCGCGTGGAAATCTCGCCCATGTGAACTCAGCCTTAGGTGTCACGGCTCACTCCACCAGAGCGGTGGGCACATCTTGGGCTCTAAGGAATCGCGCTTCGGCTGCACAATTGTGTAAGGCGGCTACTTGGTCCTCCTTGCACACTTTCACAAAATTTTACCAGGTGCATACTTATGCATCGGCAGACGCTGCCTTGGGCCGCATGGTCTTGCGGGCGGCAGTTTCCTAGATGCCTCCAGGGATGCTTGTTTCCATGGGGCTGTGGTTTTTTTCTCTCCCTGTGGACTTCTTTTGGACGTCCGACGGTTCCTGTGTCCCCCAATGAATATGGGCGAGAAAAGGAGATTTTTGTATAACTTACCAGTAAAATCTTTTCTCGCTCTTCATTGGGGGACACGGCACCCACCCAGTATTGTTGTTCAACCACAGTTGTGGCAGTTGCTGGTTAGAACCCTGTTGTGTTTTTGGAATGGTGGTGGTCCATGTTTTTTCTTGGTTGGCTTGCTTCTACTACTGCTTGTACACAAACTGAAGCTCTCTCTCCAGGCTGGAGGTGGTATAGCTGCCAGGGGAGGAGCTAACGGCTTTTACTAGTGTCAACTCCTCCTATACCCACGGTTCCTGTGTCCCCCAATGAAGAGAGAGAGAAAGAGATTTTACTGGTAAGTTATACAAAAATCTCCTTTTTCGGTGTTGTTTGCTTATAATAGAATATTTATATAGCAATCCTCCCTTTTTTTTTTATTTTTTTTTATTTTATTTTTTTTATGCTGATTTGTTGCACATTCACCAGTATTGCCTAGAATGCAATTATTTTTCTTTTTACAGTAAGGAAAAATGTTAACGTGGTTTTCCTGTAATGCTGATTTGTTGCACATTCACCAGTATTGCCTAGAATGCAATTATTTTTCTTTTTACAGTAAGGAAAAATGTTAACGTGGTTTTCCTGTAATGCTGATTTGTTGCACATTCACCAGTATTGCCTAGAATGCAATTATTTTTCTTTTTACAGTAAGGAAAAATGTTAACGTGGTTTTCCTGTAACAGTTACAGGATAATAAAGCGTTCCTTTCCATGATCAACCATGTTCTCAGTGTTGATGGATTTTACTTCTCCACCTCATATGATCTTACCCATACTCTGCAAAGACTTTCCAACACAAGTCCAGAATTTCAAGAAATGAGCCTTCTGGAAAGGGTAAGAAAAAGCAGGGAGTCTGTCACAAAGGGCCTTCCTATCCAACTGTTTGCATGGACACTTAGCTGTGGTTCACATGATTACAATGCTGGTTTTCTTTTCTTGATCCAAGGCTCTGTTTACGAGTTATGATACTTATTAAAAAGAATATGCAAATGAGGGCTTTCACATCACTGTCACATTTTTTTCAAATCAAGTCAATTTTTTTAAAAAGTTTTTTAAATTTGTACAGATATACATACATCAAATATATATTAACGTAAACAAGTTAGGACCCAATTCACACATTAATACACACAGTTCAAACTTAGAAGAGTGTAAACCCCCCCCCCCCCCCCCAACCTGCACCGCACCACAATGTCAGCTCGTTATTCTCCTCCACACAGCTTGAGAAACAACTACCCCTGTTTCCACCATAACCCGTTCATCAGTAACATCACATTATCGTGTTACACTTCACCATAATCTAGGCGTCTGCCTCAGTTGCAAGGACATAAGACGTCCAGTGGGTAGTCCTGGCGTTCTCAACCATGGTCCCCATATAGACTCAAACTTCTTAATCGTACCTCTTTTAAAGTATACCCCCCCCCCCCCCTTTTAATTTCCAATTATCACATTCATACGTGCAATAAATTCCTCCTTAGCCAGTACTGTAGTGCTTATCCAGTATTTGGCTATTAATTTCCTAGCTTGGTACAGTGTTCAAAGGCCAATATTGAGATCAGTTGTGAATTTGTCTTGTAACAAGCCCAATACACATATCAAAGGTTCTACCGGAAGTCTGATCCTGAACACCTGACAAATATCGCATTTTTGGAGAAGATTTTGAGGCAGAAATGCTTGAAAATCAGCCCCAAAAAACTGTGCACTAGCCCTTTTACTGTTACCAAACCATAGATTTAACCCCTTAAGGACCCTGGGATTTTCAATTTTTTCATTTTTATTTTTTACTCCTGCCTTCCCATAGTCCTAACTTTTGTAGTTTTCTCTTCACATAGCCTTATGAGGGCTTATTTTTTGTAATGCCACCATTTACGATTGCATACCATGTAGTAGGGAGTGGGAAAAAAAATCCGAATTGAGTAGAATTGGGAAAAAACGCAATTCTGATTAAGGTTTTTATTTATTTTTACACTGTACCTTATGCGGTAAAATTGACCTGTTATCTTCATTCTCCAGGTCAGTACTGTTCCAATGCCACACTTGTATAATTTTTCTTGTGTTTTAATACTGAAAAAAATTAAAACCTTTTGAGGAATTTTTTTTTTCATAACCATATTATAACGCCTATAACTTTTTTTGTAGCTATGCGTGTCACTTTTTGCTCACTTTTGTGACAAAGTGACAAAAAATTGCAAATTGGCTATTTTTATTTTCCTCCCTGCTGTTCCATTTGCCGTATGCCATTAATATTGTTATATTTTAATAGTATGGGCATTTTCGCACGTGGCGATGCCCATGATGCTTATTTTATTTTTATTGGTTGTGTTTTTATTTTAAGGAAAGGGGGGGGGGGGATTTGAACTTTTTATTTTTTATATTTGTAAAAACTTTTTTTAAACTTTTTTTTTTTTTTTTTTTTAAGTCACCTTGGGTGACAATTAGGCCTCATGTACACGGCCGTGTTCCGCGGCCGAGAGCGGACTGTGGAAACCAGGCCGGGGATTCCTGCTGACAGCATGATCGCACAGCGTCATTGTGCATGAGGCCTAACGCAGCCGTGTGCATGAGGCCTAACTGGCATACATTCGTTTGCCCATAGTATTCAGTGATGGCTAAATAGCCATCATTAAAGACTTCATTTGCACTATATCAATACATGGCTGCCTAGTGGCCTGTATTGATGTATAAATCTAATTGAGGCCTCATGCACACTGCCGTGTTTCACGGCCGTATGCGGGCCGTGGAACCGCGGCCTGGATCCCTCCTGAGAGCAGGAGCGCACGGCGTCACTGGTTGCTATGACGCCGTGCGCTCCCTGCTGCCGGCACAGTACAGTAATACCAGCCTTTGGCTGGGAGTTGTAGTTTTGCAACAGCTGGAGGCACACTGGTTGGGAAACACTGCTCTATAACCACTATATACGCTCCTCCCTCTATATACACTATATGCCCTCCTCCCTCCATATACACGATATACCTTTCTCTGCCCCTCCCTCTATATACCCTACCCCGCTCCTCCCTCTGCATAGACTATATACACTCCTCCCTCTGCATAGACTATATACACTCCTCCCTCTGCATAGACTATATACACTCCTCCCTCTGCATACACTATATACACTCCTCCCTCTGTATACACTATATATACCCTCCTTCCTCTGTATACACTATATACCCTCCTCCCTCTGTATACACTATATACTCTCCTCATCCGCCATTCAGGCAAGTGTTCATTTTTTTTTTTTGCCGGAGATAAAACCGCAGCATGCTGCAGTATTATCTCCATCCTGAACAGTCAAAAAGACTGAACTGAAGACATCCTGATGCATCCTGAACGGATTACTCTCCATTCAGAATGTATGGGGATAAAACTGATCAGTTCTTTTCTGGTATTAAGCCCTTAAGACAGAACTCTCTATTCCGGAAAATTACCCTAACATAGTTTATAAGACTTCTGTCCATCCAGTTTAGCCTGCTATCCTGCAAGTTGATCCAGAGGAAGACCTCATGCACACAACCGTTGTTTTGGTCCACAACCGAGCTGCAGTTTTGGCAGACCCATTCACTTCAATTGGGCCCCAAAACATGTGCTGTCGCATCCGTTGCTCCGTTCCGTGGGCCCGCACTGTTTTGCGGACAAGAATAGGCATTTGTACAATGGTCCGTCCGTTCCGTTACGCAAATTGCGGCAGGCACACGGGCGGCTTCCGTTTTTTGCGGATCCGCGGTTTGCGAACTTCAAAAAAAGCGGAACGGTCATGTGCTTGAGGCCGAAGGCAATAAAAAATCCCTGTGAGGTAGAAACCATTTTTCCCCAATTAGGGGAAAAAAATTCCTTCCCGACTCCAATCAGGCAATCGGAATAACTCCCTGGATCAACAACCCCTCTCTAGTAACTATATCCTGAAATATTATTACACTCCAGAAATACATCTAGGCCCCTCTTGAACTCCATCCATGCCTACTCTTACCGTAAAGAATCCTCTTCTATGTTTGTGTACAATCCTTCTTTCCTCCAGACGCGTCCCCTCGTCACAGTCCTGGGGATAAATAGATGATGGAAGAGATTTCTGTACTGACCCCTGATATATTTATACATAGTTGTTGGATATCCCCTCAGTATTTTATTATAATTTTTATTTTTTTTCTAAAGTGAATAACCCTAAGTTTGATAATCGTTCTGGGTACTATTTTCCACCCATTCCAGTTATTACTTTAGTTGCCCTTCTCTGAACCCTCTCTAGCTCTGCTATGTCTGCCTTGTACACACACTGTACAGTTCTGGACTCCTGTGAACATGTGTGGTCTGACTAGTGATTTGTAAAGTGGTAGGACTATGTTCTCCTCACGGGCATCTATGCCCCTTTGATGCAACCCATTATCTTACTGGCCTTGTCAGCAGCTGCCTGACACTGGTTTCTACAGCTTAGTTTGTTGTCCACTAAAATTCCTAAGTCCTTTTCCATGTCAGTGTTACCCAGTGTTTCACCATTTAGTATGTACTGGTGACATGTATTTTCCTTCCCATGTGCATAACCTTACATTTGTCATTGTAAAACCCCATCTGGCACTTCTCTGACCAAGCCTCCAATCTATCCAGATCCTCTTGTAGTAGTATACTGTCCTCTATTGTGTTAATTACGTTACACAGTTTATTGCCATCTGCAAACATTAATATTTTACTGTTGAAGCCTTCTACAAGATCATTAATAAATATATTGACAAGAATAGGGCCCAATACTGACCCCTGTGGTACCCCACTAGGGACAGTGACTCAATCTGAGTGTCTACCATTAATAACCACCCTCTGTTTTCTATCACTGAACCAGTTATTTACCCACATACAGACATTTTTTCCCAATCCAAGCATTCTCATTTTATATACTAACCTTTTATGTGGTACAGTGTCCAATGCTTTGAAGTCAAGATATACAACATCCATTGTTTCTCCTCTGTCAAGTCTAGAACTTACCTCCTCATAGAAACTGATTAAATTAGTTTGACATGACTGATCCCTCGTGAAGCCATGTTGATATGGCGTAATTTGCTTATTTTCATTGAGGTACTCCGAGATAGCATCTCTTAGAAAACCTTCAAACAGTTTACCCACGACAGATGTTAAACTCGCCGCCCTAGTTTTCGGGCTCTGTTTTTGGACAGTTTTTGAATATTGGCTCCACATTTGCTATGTGCCAATTCTGTGGAACAGTCCCTGCCAATATAGAGTCCTTAAAGATCAGAAATGAGGGTCCGGCTATGACATAACTTTAATTCTCTTAGGATACGGGGTTGTATGCCATCTGGTCCCGGCGATTTTGTCTATTTTCATCTTTTTAAGATGCAGCTCCATTTCTTCCTGGGTCAGACAGGGCACTTTTAATAGGGAATTAACTTTTACATTCTGCATTTCATCTGACAGTTTTTTTTTTTTTCTCAGTGAATACAGTGGAGAAAAAGATATTTACTGGCTTTGCTTTCTCCTCACCGCTGTCTGCAACTCCCCCCCCTATCACTCCAACACCTTTTAGATTTATACGTTTTAACATTTATATAATTGAAGGACATTTTAGGATTGTATTTACGCTTTGTGTCACGGCCTCTGTTGTGTGCGCCATTTCACTGTTGCCGTGCATGCTGTTGCCTGCAGCAACATGTTGTTGCAGCATGTAGGTGGCTCCTCCTTTCCCCTTGGTCCTTCCCTGTCTGGTGCTGGAGGGATTTATTATCTGGCTGGTGTGGCCTCTTGGCTCTTCATATGTTTTGTTGTGTCCAAGAGGTCAGTTGCCCTTCAGCCTTTGTGAGAGCTGGAGTGCTGCTCCTATCCTGGATATACCATCTGTCCAGTGGGAGGGCCTCCTAGCTAAACATCAATGTCACCTTGATGTCTCCCCTATGTCTTTACCTTCCCTTGTATCTATGTTTGGTGTGGGTTATGTGCGTGGTCTGTTGTATGTCTCGTTGTTAAATGTCTGGCATGTGGGTGTCTTTTTCCGGCATGTTTGCTAGACATTTCCCCTGTGAGTCGCAAAACCTCCGGAAGGGGGTGTCAGAGTTTCCTGGAGGGGGAATCACAAGTCGGTGAGCAACTCTGCCTGGAGCCCCCATGCTTCTTGTTTGCATGGGGTGCGTTCGTCGTTGGGGCCGCGGCAAATAAGTGCATGTTGTTCCTGGGCTCTTAACTGCCGATTCAGTGGCTGTCCCTTTCCTTGTAGCTAGGTCACTGGAGACTCCTGTTCATCTGCCTCTGAGATGAACAGATTGTCTCCTGCTCCTAACCTCATTGCAGGGATCTTCAGGGCCACTCAGCGTCCGAGGTTCCTGTGTATGAGCCTAACTACCATCTGGGTCTGCTCATACGGTTAGGAATCAGGGCCAGGATTAGGGTGGCATTAGGAGGTGACCTGCTCCCTTTTCCTGGTGTCCAGGCCTAGCTGCTTCCCCATTTCCCTAAACTATACGGTGGGGAGTTTTCCCCCACTCCCCACGTGACACTTTGGCAATGAATCTCTCGGTCTTTAGTTTGGCTGCTTTTGTCTTTTACACATTCTATTTGTATTCCTTATAGTTTTTTAATGCTTCCTTGCTACACTCCTGTTTTAGTGATTTAAAGGGAACCTGTCAGCTCCAAAAACCATCCCAAGCCGCCATCAATACCTGAAGGCCGAGTGCTTCTCTAGTCATGCTTGAAGCCAAGGGGGCTGCAACCTCCTTGCTTCAAGTCAAGATGACCACACCCCTTTCCTGCCCCTTTGCTGTGACTGACAGCCGGCAGTTTGGCTGGCTTTGCCGAACTCTGCAAAAGCGTGGTCAGTCACAGCGAAGGCAGGGAAGGGGCATGGTTATCTTGACTTGAAGCAAGGAGGTCGCAGCCCCCTTGACTTCAAGCATGACTAGAGAAGCGCGCCGGCAGGGGATAAAAGAACGTTTTCTGAGCTTTAGCCGCATTGGCCTTCAGGAAGAAAATTCTAGTCGGAAACGCGCTACTGTCAGGTACTGCTGGTGGCTTGAGATGGTTTTTGGAGGTGACAGGTTCCCTTTAAATGCTTTCTTTACCATTTTATTCGTCCACATTGTTTTTTTTTTTTTTTTTTTTTTTCCTTCTTCTTGTTACTTACCCGATTATTCCCATAAGGTATGTACATCTCACAATTAGATTTTAGGATGATTTTAAAAATATCCCATTTTGTGGCTGTATTTTTAATTTTTGAGGACTTTGTCCCAGTTAGTTAGGCCAATGGCCTCTCTTAGTTAACTAAAGTTTTTTTTTTTTTTTTTTTTTCCTTTGTTTGTTCCAATGACAATTGGAAAGTTATTTTGTTATGGTCACTATTTCCCAGGTGTCCCCCCAACCTGCACATATGTTGTTCTGTCAGGTCTATTGGTTAATACTAAGTCCAGTATGGCCATGCCTTTAGTCAGATCCTGAACCAGTTGGGAGAGGTAATTGTCTTTGTTTATTGCCAAGAACTTTCCTTTATGAGATGTACAGGTTTCAGTTTTCCAGTCTATATCTGGGTAGTTGAAGTTCCCCAGTAATAATGACCTCATTATGATCTGCCGCCTTGTCTTTCTCATTTAGTAGTAGATTTTCTGTGGACTTTGGTGGCTTATAATGAACTCTTATTAGTATTTTATTATTGTTTTTGGCTCCATATATTTCTTCCCACAGCGACTCCACATGTCCCTCACATAGGATTTTACATAAAGGTAACCTTTATGACCTCCTTTATGACCTTTTTTGACCTCCAGCCCGCCCCCATTATAGTGAATGGAGCCGGAGCGGACTTCCGGCGGCACGGTGCACTAGCTGTAGCACGGATCCGGCATGCTGTTCCATGCCGGAACAGCATGCCAGAGAAGGCTACCGCTAGTGTGAAACTAGCCATAGATATTGTGATAAAGGGGCTATTTAATTTATCTGTGCTCTGTTGTGATTGCAATATTTCTTTGCATCCGTTACATTTTATTGAAATAAAAAAATAATTGGAAAAATACATTTAATAAATTGAAAAGTTAAATTATTATTTTTTTAATCTTCAGGCAGATCAGAGATTTGTTTGGAATGGCCATTTACTGCGAGAATTTTCTGCTCAACCCGAGGTAAAAGATGATTATTTGTATTTGAGTTTTAAAAGTCTCAGCATAAGGGTTTGTGCACTTGCCGGTAGCCTGTTTTGTGGTCCGCAGATTGTGGATGTGTGAAACACGGTTGCCGGCTGTGTGTGTTTTGTGGAACGGAACGTCCTGCACTCTATATAACTGTCCTATACTTGTCTGTAAAAAGGACAACAATACGACATGTTTAATTTTTTTTTGTTTTTTGTGGGGCCGGATGCAAACCTATTCACTTCAGTGGGGCTGCAAAAGATGTGAAACGCACACCTGTGTACTGTCCACATCCTTATGTCCATTCCATTCCACATTTTTTGCTGCCCCATTAAAATGAATGGGTCCGCATCCGACTTGCATAAAGTGCCGATTGGATGTGGACCAAAACCACGTTGTGTGCGTGAGCCCTAACACACATTTGTATTGTATGTCTACAGAGATTTGCATAAAAAATACATATGCATTATCAGCTTTGAGAATCATTCAGAGGTATACATGGAAAACTAGAAGAGATAACTGATCCTGTGTTTTTTTTTTTTTCTAATCGTCAGGGTTCAAGTTATTGAAATCGAATAATCTTTTTTGCGGATCCGAAATTTGCAGACCACAAGAACTGATATGGTTGTGTGCATGAGGCCTTGTCTGGAGATTCACTGTTGAGCCAGGCACACCTTGTAGAGCTAGCCCGGCTGAATGTAATTATACGTTTTACTTGGTGATTGCATCACTATGGATAAAAAGTATTTTTAATCCATATGCAAATGAGCAGTTAAATGCGCAGAGGGTGGGCCCAAGCCACTCTGTGCACCCTTGCTGTTCCTGCTCCCTCTGCCAGCCCCTCCCTCTTCTTGATTGACAGGACAAGATTCCTGCATAATCATCTCTCCTGTCCCGGTCAATCATGGAGAGTGAGGACTGGCAGAGGAAGTAGGAGGTGCTCAGGCCCCCACCCTCTGTGCACTTTTCTACTCATTTGCGTATGGATTAAATTACCTTTTTTCCAGAATGAAGCAACTGGGTACTAAATGAAAGGTATCACTACATTTCAGCTGAGCTAGCTCTGGCTGGTTTAACAGTGACTTTCCTGGTAACAGATTCCCTTTAAAAATATAGCTAACCTTCGCACAATGCGCTGTACATTTACAATATAAAAAGGTAACCCAAAAAACTGGGGCCCATAAATTACACTCCTAAGAAATACTTAGCAATAATAACTACATAAATGGCTAAACTCAAATTAGAACATTACAATCAAAGAAAAATAAAATGAGTGTTTACAGCCCAAATTGTAAAAATTGAAATCCTTTATTGATGCAGATAAAATTAAGTACTGTACATATAATACAAAGCACGGGTAGAAATAAGATTGTGTAGCAGCCATCTGTCAGTATATATAAAGTGATATAAAAATTGCTGTATATCACACCAAATTGCCCATATTATTATAATGTAGTAACAATATTGCCAAAGGGAACTATTATGCATATGATCAAATACTGATTGGGTGGCACGTGCCAAATACCAAAACAGTGTATGTGCACAAAGTTCCAAAAAATTCAAATGAAACCAAAACTATAAGTGAAATACAATATTATCCCATTTGTGCTCAATTTTGTTTGTTAAAAAAAATCTCTCGGGCATTGTACACTGCCATTGTGTGGTTGCAGGGCGCCACCTGCAGGCTTCCATTAGAAATACTGCTGTAGTAGCCTTCAGAGAGCTTGATGCTACTAAAGGGAACAAACTGCTCCCCTGATTGCCGATTGGGCCCTAGGAGTGCACTGCTCCCAGGGAAAAGCCACCTCGGATGCCGTGGTCACAATTGACCATGGCATCTGAGGGGTTAAATGTCTGTGATCATAATTGCGGATTGCATACATTAACCCTTGGTGATTAAACCTACACAAATTGCCAGTCCATATAATCATAAAGGCACTTTATTAGACGCTAGGTTTGTTTCGACACCATAAAAAGGTATTGCGATACTCAGTACCATTCGATACCACGCAAAAAATATAAATTTTGTTTATATTTTAATAGTTTGGACTTTTTGGACGTGGCATTATGTGATATGTTTATTGTTTATATATTTTACATGTAAAATTGGGTAAAGTGGTGATTTATACTTAATATTTGGTGGGTCCTGGCTGCCATGGTAACCGATCGGAGCCCCAGGATTACACAGCTGGGGCTCCAATCAGAAGCTGCCACTGCCACCAATGAGGAGGAGGGGAGGGGGACCACCAATGATGGTTAACCTTTAATACAGGAGGCGGTGCCGGCAGAATTGCATAGCTGGCACCCTGCCTCTGACAGTGAGCTGCGATCGGCGGCAGTTAACCCCTCAGGTGCTGGCTATGTGATTCTGCCGCCTCCTGTATTTGTATTAGAAGTTAACTTTAATTGGTGGCGCAGTGCGCCCACCCCTCCTCCTTCAGTCTCTCCTCCATTGGCAGCGACGGCACAGGGGGGAGTAAGAGACTGCTTCCTTCTCCCCTGTGCAGCTGAGGAGACTTGGAGCGCGCTGAGAGCAGCACGCTCCAAGTTCTGTGATACTAGACTGCGCAGCCCAGTATAAAAAATATGGAAATCCCGGTATCGTATCAAAACCAGTACAAAAGTATCGGGTTTAATTTTGATACCTGAAACAACCCTATTAGACACATTACTCAGTTGGAAAAGTTTTAAAAAACAACAATGCAGGAAAAATGGCGGAATCACTGGAGAGCATTACATGTGCAGTAACATATATCGAATTAGCATGAAGGTACCACAAAAAAAGAAATACAGATGTGAATGGTAACCATAATAATATTAAGAAAATGAATTACCCATAATGCGTCATCATCCAGGATGGTGCCAGCTCCATTAACCCTGGGTGTTTGCTGTGTGAAACAGCAAAAACCCTGCAGCTATGGCGCTCACTTTGCTACTTTAAAGTGCAGGCGTCTGCTGTACGTGTATTGTGAGTGCCCACTCTTCAGATAGGTGGGAGTCCTGGAAGTGGTATTTTTGATATGCCATAAACATATCAGAAGGTAATAACACCCAATAAGGTTTACTGCGGCCCGTGTGGTTGGACCTGAAAAGCTTGTGCACCCCTGTCCTATACAGTTCCGTCATATAGTAGTGAATACGTCTTTCGTAAGCTTCTAAGCTCACCTCAGGGGTGGCTGCATGTGCATAGAAATCGTGTTGTAAATCATTTTCAGATACATACTCCTATTCAGTACCATAGCAGTCGGCTGTCTTGCTGCTGTCCAGTCTACTTCATATAAATGAATAAACTTATTTTTGGTAAATCTGCTCCAGCATGTTGTATGTAGTAACGTGTTTTTATATTAATTTACAGATTCATAAATTTGCAGTTCCAGTCATTCATGGATGTATCCTTTGAAATATAATGACTAAATATTACCAGTAGTGATTTGATAATTTTTGTTTGTTAATTTTGATAGAGGATATAGTTTCCCAATGTAGATTGTCGGTAAGGGGTAAGAGGCATATAGCAAACAAACTGATACAGTATAATGCTGCCTGTGCACATACAGATTGGTATGCAGTTTTGAAGCCATACCAAGGAATGGTTTAAAAATAAGAAGTAAAATCTTTGTACTTACTCTTCCTTTCAGTCTATCCTGATTTGGATAAAAAACCTGAAGAAATACTGGATTTATACACATGGGGCTTGTGTGGGTGAAACACATGGGGGGTAATTTAAGACCAGTATTTTAGAAGCCAGTCTTAATACCCCTTTAGCTGGTGGTGGATGTGCTGAATTTATGTAGAGGCGCCGGCCGTATCCACCGCCTGTCTAAGGGTCCATTCACACGTCCGCAAAATGGATCCGCATCCGTTCTGCAAGTTTGCGGAACGGGTGCAGACCCATTCATTTTCAATGGGGCCGGAATGTGCTGTCCACATCCACATTTGCGGATCCGCACTTCTGCATCCGTGCTTCCGTTTCCGCAAAAAAATAGAACATGTCCTATTCTTGTCCGCAATTGCGGACAAGAACAGGCATATTCTATTAGTGCCGGCAATGTGCGGTCCGCAAAATGTGGAACGCACATTGCCGATTCCGTGTTTTGCGGATCCGTGGCTCCGTATATCCGCAAAACACATTGCGGACGTGTGAATGGAGCCTAAATCTATGCCAGCTCTCTTAAGGGCGTAGATTTACACAATTTTCTACTCCTAAACAGGTGTAGAAAATTGTAAATTCCCATGCCACGCCCCCCTTTTTAGACCTGGCGTGAGAGGGGAAAAGTCACAGATTGCAGCGCAAATAGCCTTTGTGGAGCAGTCGGCCACAGATATATGCCACAAAGTGGCGTATATCAGTTAATAAATGACCCCCGTGGTTTCAGTGAGCGTCTCCTTGTTCCAGCTTCACGGGTGAAAGCCGCATTGCATAATCCTGCCACGTGATTCTCAGCTGCTTGTCACAGAACTCACGGAGCACTGAACATAGTAATGGCTTTTTCTCTGTGAAGTAATAAATAAGAGCATGAAAGGAGATGCAAATGGGTCAGATCAAGTGTTTTCTTTATGGCTGCCTTCATTGTGGCCATAAATGGGGTTCTTATAGGTCAGATCCGATGGGTGGAGGTCTGCCATCTCCACTGATCAGCTGTTTCCTGCTCCATCCAGCCCCGGAAATAGCACTTTGAGAAGAGCTGGAAACGGCTGCATCCAAATTCTATTGGCCGTGTTGGGTTATTGCAGCTCAGCTCCCATTCATGTGAGCCTCTCGGGTGATTTCTGCAGCCCCATTTCAGAGGTGAAAAGTACTAGCTTTATGTGATTGAGATAGGAATTTGAGTAAAAATCCAAGGAGATCCTCTCATGACTACTGCACCCACAGAGGATGACTGACAGCCTACTCTATACACACTGATACAAGGAGAGCCATCAATCATCCTTCGTGGGCATGGTAATCAGGTCTCTTACAAATCCTGTCAGGATTTACTGTGCTTTTAAGGCTACTTTCACGCTTCGGCAGGGCTCGGCAAAAACTCTTCCGTTACTGATAATACAAACATCGGCATCCACTATGAACTGATCCGGTTGTATTATCGTCAACATAGCCAAGACAGATCCGTCATGAACTCCATTGAAAGTCAATGGGGGACGGATCAATTTTCTGTTGTCTGAGAAAACTGATGCGTCCCTATTGACTTCCATGTATTTTGGAGCACTTCGTTCTATTCAGATACATTTTGTCCTCATTGACAATGAATGAGGACAAAACGGAAGTGTTTTTCTCCGGTATTGAGATTCTATGACTGATCTAAATACCGGAATGTAGCCTTACTTGCAAATCCTGCTCTAAATCATTTAAACCTATATATCGTTTCATCCCCCCCCCCCCCCACTCTATTATATCCTGCTATCAGGGCAGCAGGAATCACCTTTTACTTTAGAATGCATCATCAGTAGCAGATCAGTAGGGGTCCTGATACCATCATGATTAGCTGATAGAATGAGCTACTGCACTCCGAAATGACAGCTCCATACACAGTGTAATGGGTACCGAGCTGTGCTGGTTCCAGTGTGCAAAAGCAGCTTCTATGAGCCGACTGTTGCGTTGGCCGGGAGTTACACTGACCTGTTTTTGATTATGTTATTGATGACTAAGGATACTGTAGGTGTATTTAAATCCAGTAAAAAATCCTTTTAATAGAAATGAGTTTTGCTGCAATCTTTGGGTTGTTGTAAAATTTGCCTGTAAATAAAGCACTTTTAATGTGTTAGGTTTGTTGAATGTTCCTACATTTTCACGTTTTTCTGAACTGTTTCCAGTCATTGCGATACATTCCTGTTCTATTAATGGAAAATACTTTGATTGGATTCTCATCTCTAGAAGAAGTTGTTTTCGAGCTGGAGTAAGATATTATGTTAGAGGTATAGTACTTCTCCTAATAAAGTTACATTACATTGTTTCATCCTTTAAAAAAGTTAATCGGCGTGCCCTCAGTAAACAATTCAGTGTATATGCAGGGAAATGCTCATACCGTACACGCCAAACTAATTAATTTCACTGTTTTTCAATATAACAGCATCTACTATAAGAAAAAAAGTATAATACCAATATACAGTTTCATATAGTATGTTTAGTTAGGGCTGCAGTAAACGATTATTTTAGAAATCGAGTATTCTATAGATTTTATTTTTAACGATTAATCGAATATTCTAATAAAAAATTAATTAATAGACTGTTTTCATTTATAAAAACTCATCAGACCCCCTGCCATCAGTCCCCAACACCCTTTGTTCCCCCCAGAGCCCTCACCCCCCCCCCCCTTTCTTGTGCCAGCAGCTTCCCCCCCCCCCCCTTTCTTGTGCCAGCAGAACCCCCCCCCTCCCCCTTGTGAAATTATTTCCACCCCCCGCTCCTCCTGACACCCGGAGTGCACAGCGTCATTGGTTTGCGTTGACACTGTGCACTCCTCCCTTTCCAGCAGGGGCGCCGGCGACACTGCATCGTCTGACGTCACACAGCGCGTCAGATCACGGCGTGCGTACGTCAGGAGGTCATTGCAGCACGGGACCATGGATGTGCGGTGGAGTGTCCGGAGGCCCCCTGCTGGAAAGGTGAGTATTGCAGGCCAGCGAGAGACCATGGAGCGGGAGTAATAGCAAGCGCTTCACTCCCCCTCTGTCACGTGATATAAACAAATCTTCGATCTCCCCTCAGTTGTCTTTTTTTCTAAAGTGAATAACCCAATGTTGATAATCTTTCAGGGTACTGTAGTCCCCCAATTCCAGTTATTACTTTAGTTACCCTCCTCTATACCTTCTCCAGCTCTGCTATGTCTGCCTTGTTCAAAGGAGCCCAGAACTGTACACAGTACTCCATGTGTGGTCTGACTAGTGATTTGTAAAGTGGTAGGACTATGTTCATCACGGGCATCTACGCCCTTTTGAGGCAACCCATTATCTTATTGGCCTTGGCAGCAGCTGCCTGACACTGGTTTTTACAGCTTAGTTTGCTGTTCACTAAAATTCCTAGGTCCTTTTTGATGTCAGTGTTACCCAGTGTTTTACCATTTAGTATGTACTGGGGACTTGCATTATTCCTTCCCATGTGCATAACCTTACATTTGTCAGTGTTAAACCTCATCTGCCACTTATCTGCCCAAGCCTCCAATCTATCCAGATCCCTCTGTAGTAGTATACTGTCCTCTTCTGTGTCAGTTACTCAGTTACTTTACACAGTTTAGTGTCATTTTCAAAAATGTATATTGTACTGTGCAAGCCTTCTACACGATCGTTAATACATATATTGAAGAGAATAGGGCCCAATGCTGACCCCTGAGAACTCCACTAGTGAAAGTGATCCAATCTGAGTGTGTACCGTTAATAACCGCCCTCTGTTTTCTATCACTGAGCCAGTTACTTACCCACATACAGACATTTTCTCCCAGTCCAAGCATTCTCACTTTATATACTAACCTTTTATGTGGTACAGTGTCAAATGCTTAGGAGAAGTCTAGATATACGTCATCCTTTGATTCGCCGCTGTCAAGTCTAGATTTTACCTCCTCATAGAAACTGATTAAATTAGTTTGACATGACTGCTCACTCATAAAGCCATGCTGATATGGCGTTATTTTCTTATTTTCATTGAGGTACTCCAAGATAGCATCTCTTAGAAAACCTTCAAACTGTTTACCCACTGTTAAACTTAACGAACTATAAGTTTCTGGGCTCAGTTTTTTTTTTTTTTACCCTTTTTGAATATTGGCACTACATTGGCTATGCGCCAATCCTGTGGAACACTCCCTGTCAGTACAGAGTCCTTCTCTTAGGGTATGGGGGTGTATGCCATCTGGTCCTGGCGTTTTTTTATTTATTTATATTTTTTTATTTTTATTTTTGTCTATTTTTATCTTTTTAAGACGCCGCTGTACTTCTTCCTGGGTCAGACAGGGCAATTTCGATCTGCATTTCAGTTGACAGTTTATTTTCAGTGAATACACTGGAGAAAAAATATTTAATAGCTTTGCTTTCTTCTCATCACTCTCGGCAACTACCCCCTCATTACTCTGTAGAGGGCCGACACCTTCAGATTTATACTTTTTACCATTTATATAATTGAAAAATATTTCTTGCTCATATCATTGGGGGACACAGGACCGTGGGTATAGCTTGCTGCTGCCACTAGGAGGCGACACTAGGCTGAAAGCTGTTAGCTCCTCCCCTGCAGGCTATACCCCCTCCAGCCTGGAGAGAGCATATCAGTTTTTAGCTTGGTGTCGTAGGAGGCAGACCACCTTTGCAGGGTGGCGTTTGTATTTTTATTTTTTCTTAGATTTTTTTATTCACAGATTCCTGGATGGGGCTACAGGGTCGCTTGCGTCCCTGTATCCCCGGGAGGCTGGCCGGTGTACCTGATTCACCGCCTTGCCTCCCCCAAGAAGCTAAAGTGGACCAGGGCAGACTCGCTCCCCTGCTTCCCCCCAGCTACAGGGTCACCCTCTCTTCAGCCCTCCTCTGCCCGGACCCCTGTCGCCTGGTGCCAGCGGTCATAGGGTGGCCCTGCTGGTGATGCATCTGAGGGTGAAGAACACAGATGAAGACAGGTAAGTGGATCTGCTTCATCCTCAGCGGCCAGTGGCTTCCCCAGGGCTCTCCCTCTCATTATGGAAACATCAGCAAAGGAGAGGAGCTCCTACATGCTCCCGATCGTCCGGTCCGTCCGCTAGCCCCCCCGCCGCCTGGCACTTGTCCGCTGCACCGCGCACAGCGCTCGTGTAAACAGGGCCGGTAATGGACTGCAATCATGCCCCAGTCTGCGCTTATGCGCCGGGACGGGGAAGGCATTATTAGGGCGCCGGGCACCACGTTCACCACGTTCACCACAGCGGTCCCTGTACCGCTGCGGGCAGGCATCATGGGGAAGCATTAGGCACGCTGGCCGCAGCATCAGCGGTCACGTGCGCGGAACGGGGGGGGGGGGGCGCGCGGCTTTCTCACTTCAATTAGGCTGCCGCTGGAAGGGGGCGTGGCTTATTCTCCCGCCCTAGTAAAACTTCCTGCTTCTTCCCCGGCGCGGCGTGGGTAGGACACAGGACCTGGGACCTCCATACTCCATTCTGGCAGGCGATCGATACCCCGTCCAGCAGGAGATTTGACCATGTCTGACCCGGCCACTGACCCCCCTCAGGCACCTTGTAGGACCACTTACTATGCCTGCTCTGTGTGCTCAGCAAAATTCCCTCGTGGTCAGTCACTATTACTGTGCTCTGCATGTTAGAAACCTGCACAGAGCAATCCCCCTAGGGCACAGCAGCACACAGAAGCCCTGGATCGTCCTGTTCAGGGGGAACCAGACTGGGCAAGGTCCCTGTCACGGGCAGTGGAGGACCTCTCTAAGATCTCCCATTCCACCCTTTCATTGCTGGGTCATTTAGTGGAGAAATCACCACCGGTGCAATCCGCGTAGTCGCGTTGCACGCAAACCAGAGGCAGACTTCCTAGTAAGCGCCCCAGAGCAGGCACCCGTTCCTCCTCTGACGCCTCAGCATCCCCCCCTGCTCCTGGCTCCCTTTCACAGGCGTCCTCCCTATTAGGCGACGCACTGTCAGAGGGAGAGCTTGGGGATTCGGATGCAGATATGGATCTGGAGCATTCTTCTCAGATTGCATCCATGGTGGATAGCCTGATTTCGGCAATAAGGGACACCTTCCGGGTTCAGGAGGACCTTCCCTCCACTAGCCAACAAGGGGTGTCGTTTCTGCGTGCAAAACAGACCCCCAAGGCGTTCCCGTTACACGAAGATTTTTCTGTCGTTGTCACCAAGGCTTGGGACCAGCCAGGTTTGCGTTTTGTTATTTTGAAACGCCTAGACCTACTCTACCCTTTTCCACGCGAGTCCGTGGAACAATGATCCTCCCCACCGAAGGAGAACCCGCAGGGCCCAGTCTTCCACCAGGGTTTACATACGCTGCGTTTAACGTCGTGGCTATTGAAACCTTCCTGCTGAAGCAAAGGGGTTTCTCTGATGCGGTCATTCGCACGATGATTAGGGCTAGGAAGCCCTCCTCCGCCAAAATCTACTATCGAACGTGGAAGTCTTTCCTTAAATTCTGTGAGGACAGAGATCTCCCTTCCAGCAAGTTTTCCCTCCCTCCGGTGCTGGCCTTTCTTCAGGCGGGTTTGGAGCTGGGACTAGCTCTGAGTTCGCTGAAAGGACAGGTTTCTGCTCTTTCCATTTTTTTCCAGCGTACACTGGTGGTACTGGGCCCGGTCAAGACCTTCATACAGGGAGTGGCTCACACCGCAGCCCCTTATCGGCCGCCGTTGCATTCCTGGGACCTGAATTTGGTGCTGGTGGCGCTCCAGTCCGAGCCATTTGAGCCTCTGCGAGAATCCTCCCTCCGCATACTTTCGTGGAAGGTCGCGTTTCTGGTTGCCATTGCCTCCATCCGTCGGGTGTCGGAACTGGCGGCACTCTCGTGCAAAGAACCCTTCTTGGTGTTCCATCAAGACAAGGTGGTGCTCCGGACGGTGCCGTCGTTCCTTCCGAAGGTGGTGTCAGCGTTTCATGTTAATGAGGACATCGTTCTGCCCTCTTTTTGCCCTAAGCCTTCCCATCCTAGGGAGGTGGCTCTCCACCGTCTGGATGTGGTACGGGCCTTGCAGATCTACCTGTCCGTGGTGGCCCCCTTTAGACGAACGGACTCCCTGTTCGTGATTTCGGAAGGTCCTCGTAAAGGTTTGGCAGCCTCCAAGGTGGCTATTGCTCGGTGGATTAGATCGGCCATTGCCGAGGCCTACCGCTCCAAGGGCAGGGTTCCTCCTCCCGGTATCACGGCTCACTCTACCAGGGCGGTCGGGGCTTCTTGGGCGCACCTTCACCACGCTTTGGCGTCTCAATTGTGTAAGGCAGCGACTTGGTCTTCTTTACACACCTTCACAAAATTTTACAGGGTGCATTCTTTCGCCTCGGCGGATGCTGCTCTTGGCCGCAGAGGTTTACAGGCCGCAGTGTAGTGTCTTACATGAGGGAGTTGGGGCCTGTGGTTGTTTTCCCGCCCCGGGACTGCTTTAGGACGTCCCACGGTCCTGTGTCCCCCAATGATATGAGCGAGAAAACGAGATTTTTGTGAACTCACCTGTAAAATCTCTTTCTCGCTTTATTCATTGGGGGACACAGCACCCACCCATTTTTTCTTGTTGTTCTGAGGCCAGTGGGTCCGAGTTGCCGGTTGGGACTGGTGTCCGGTTCGGTTTTTGTTGGGCAGTGGTCCTTACTAGTCATGTTTTATTTCGGTACTGTTTCTCCTACTGCTGAAGCACAAACTGATATGCTCTCTCCAGGCTGGAGGGGGTATAGCCTGCAGGGGAGGAGCTAACAGCTTTCAACCTAGTGTCGCCTCCTAGTGGCAGCAGCAAGCTATACCCACGGTCCCCCAATGAATAAAGCGAGAAAGAGATTTTACAGGTGAGTTCACAAAAATCTCGTTTTTAGGGTTAGTTTTGCTCTTTTTGGCAATTAATCTCTTGGTCTCTAGTTTGGCTGCTTTGATTTAGTTTTTTTTTACATATTCTTTATAGTTTGCTTCCTTGCTACCCTCCTGTTTTAGTGATTTACATGCTTTCCTGTTGTCATTTATTGCTTTCTTTACAGTTCTGTTTATCCACATTGTTTTTTTTTTCTTGTTCCTTAACCTTTTATTCCCATAAGGTATGTACCTCTCACAATTATATTTTAGGTTCCTTTTAAAAATATCCCATTTTGTGGCTATATTTTTATTTTTGAGGACTTTGTCTAGTTTTAGTTAGGCCAGTGTCCTCTCTTAGTTGGCTAAATTTAGCTTTCTCGCCCAATTCCTTGGGGGACACAGGAATCCTTGGGTATAGCTCAACTCCCTAGGAGGCGTGACACTAAGTGAAAACTGTTAAGCCCCTCCTCCAGCAGCTATACCCTCAGCCTGGAGAGAGAGACTACCAGTTTTTTCTTAGTGTCCAAGGAGGCAAGACACTCCCTGCTCTGCAGGGCTGTTTTCGCCTTCATTTTTTATTTAATTTTTTATTTTATTTTTCACAGGGGCAACAGAGACGCCTGGACCTCTCTTTTTCTCCCGGGGTCGAGCTGCGCCAGTGCCGGACATCTGCACTGCTGCCTCCCCCACAGAAGACAAGGAGGACCAGCGCAGCCCAGCTCCCCTGCATCCCGCCAGCGTAAGGGTCGTCCACACGTCAAGCCCCTCTCCAGCTTCCTGCCACTGCGGTGCCAGCAGCTTAAGTGTCGACCCTGCTGGAATGGACAGGGTCGCCCCCCCCCCCTGCCTTTGCCTTCTGCTACCCCCCATGCCTCCCACCGTTCCCTGGGACATCATTTGGGCACCCTAATACAGGCTAAGTGCCTTCTGGGCATCCAGGCTAAGCAGCCAGCAGGTAATGGGAGATATTCAGGCAGAAGGAGCAGCCCAGGATCGCTGTCGGGCAGGCCTGATGCTACAGCAGCAGCCGGCACTCTTGCATTGGCGGCACGACGTCTGACGCATCACGCGGACCGTTTTCCAGAGGGGGTAACGGGATCTTTACCTCAGTGGTGCGGGACAAGCACAGCAGCTTCCGTGGCGACCGTATCATTCTTGGGTGGGGAGGCTCGACATTCATCTATGGCAGAGCGGCCGTTCGTTACAGCGCCTCAGTCCACACCCACCCCGTCTTCCTTCTCAGTTTTAAATTGCGCGTGCGAACGGAGCCTCGAGGGGGGGTTGGGGGGCTTCGCTCCCCGCTCCCCTTCTCGTTCACGCTTCCACAAGTGACCTCGCTACCGCTCCTGTCTCTTCTGATGTCGTTGGATCCTCCCGCCACTGTTGCTGCTCCTGCTGCTGCCGCATTGCCTAAAACTTTGTATGATAGGACTGTTAACCCCTGCTGGCACCAGCCCCTAGCCTGCGCAGTTTTTTTCCCCCAACCTTATCACCACAACATGTCAGACCCCTCAGGGGCCTCTGGGCCCTGGTATCACGCCTGCACCGCCTGTGAAGCACCCTTTCCACGGGGGCAATCGGACCCGCACTGCTCTGCATGCCAGGGTCCGCCACTTGCTGTGCCGCCCCCTGTTTCCTTGGATCCACCTGATTGGGTAAGATCCCTGTCCCAGGCCGTGGAAAGTCTTACTCATGTTGTGGGCCGCCTTGTAGACACGCCACCTGCCGCGCTGTCTGCTCCACCCCCTGTCGTACCCCCCGGGTCCGCTACTTCTGCCGATCCGTCTGGGTCCCTCGCTTCCAGTGATACCTCCAGGGCCAGGCACATCCAGAAGCGCTCCAGGGCAGAGTGCGCTTTTTCCTAAGATGCGTCCCCGTCTCCTCCGCGGGTGCGGACTCAGTTGGCTACCTCCTCCTCACAGGACACAGCACAGAGCACCCATCTTCCCCAACCTTAGGACCAAGAGCACCACTCGAGGCCGTCCTGGTTTTTCTTGTTTTAGGTCTTCCCGCAGGTCCTCCGGCCCTCGTCCCAGGATAGACGTAAAATGCAGTTTTTGTGGACTCAGCCCTCCTGGCGTAAGTCCCAACCTGCCCGCCCCTCCTCGGCTAAGCAGACCCCCGCCTGAAGGTGCGCCCCCACCCACCCGGGTGGGGGGCAGCCTCCTCCTTTTCAGGGAAATTTGGCAGGCACACGTCTCTGACGCCTAGGCACTAGAGATTGTGTCGTCCGGATACAAACTCGAATTCGCGTTCCTCCCTCTGAATCGCTTCTTTCGCTCCCGTGCCCCGAGGGACCTCCAGTCTGCGGCCACCTTCTCCGAAGCCATTCACACCCCATTCGTTACTCCCGTTCCGCCAAGGGACAGATTCCAGGGGTTCTACTCGAACCTTTTTGTGGTCCTCAAAAAGGAAGGTTCGGTGAGACAGATATTGGACCTCAAACGGTTAAACCGGTTTCTCCGTCTTTGCTGGTTCAGGATGGAGTCCCTCCGATCCGTGGTGGCTTCTCTGGGAAAAGGGGCTTTTCTGTCGTCTCGACCTCCAGGATGCTTACCTTCATGTCCTGATCTCTCTGTGTCACCAGTGTTTCCTTCGCTTTGCGGTGGGGAACGACCCCTATCAGTTTGTCGCCCACCCCTTCGGCCTGGCGATGGCTCCTCGGGTGTTCACCAAGATCCTAGCCCCTGTCCTGGCCTTGCTCCGCTCCAGGGGTGTTTTTCTACTTCCCTACTTGGACGATCTGCTCATCATGGTGCCTTCTTTTTCACAGACGTCCACCAGTGTGGACCTCACGCTGCAAACCCTGGAGCGGTTTGGTTGGATTATCAACCTTCCCAAGTCTTCGCTTACCCCTTCCAGACAGCTAGTTTTTCCTGGGGATGCTGCTGGATACAGAAGCGGCGGAGGTTCGCCTCCTGCCGGAAAAGCATCTAACCCTTCACCGTTCGGTTCGGACCCTTTTTTTCCATCGCTGTCCGTCTTTCCGGTCCCGCTTGCAGGTATTGGGTCAGATGGTGTCCTGCTTCGAAGCGACTCCCGCATCTTCCAGACAGCGATCCTGTCGGCCTGGGACAAGTTCCCGGAGAGTCTGGACCGGCCCTTCCTTCTATCTCCCCCTGTTCGGACCTCCCTTCTCTGGTGGCTACGGACCCCCCTCCAGGGAAAATCCTTTCTTCCGATGGCCTCGTTGCAAGGTTGGGGGTGCGATTCTTCTATCGCTCCGGCACTGGACTCCCCTGCTTTGGGGCCATGCCGTCTGTGTACGCCGCGGCGTACATAAATCATCAGCGGGACACTCGCAGCGCAGCAGCTATGCGGGAAGTGTCTCACTTACACCGCTGGGCGTAAACTCATGTTCCTGCCCTGTCGGCAATTTACATCCCAGGGTTGGAAAACTGGGCGGCGATCTTCCTCAGCCGGACCACGATCGACCCAGGCGAGTGTTCTCTGCATCCCGACGTGTGGATCTCATGGCCTCCAGGTTCAACCACAAGCTCCCCACCTTCCTGTCCAGGTCCAAGGACCCGAGGGCGTACGGCGCCGACTCTTTCGTTCTTCCGTGGACTGAATTTTCCCTCCTGTATGTGTTTCCGCCCCTTCCCCTTCTGCCGCGGGTCCTCCGGAAAATCGCGACAGAGGGCATGCCTACGATCCTGATAGCCCCGGATTGGCCTCGTCCGGCCTTGGTACACCGACCTAATGCTGCTCCTGGGAGACGCGCCTTGGTCACTGCCTCTAAGAGAAGAGCTTCTCTCTCAAGGGCTGATCTTCCACCAGCATTTAGGGTCGCATTGAGACCGCAGTTTTAACGCAACTGGGTTTTTTGGCGGATGTGGTTCATACCATGATCCGCGCACGGAAGCCGGCGTCATCCAGGATTTACTACTGGACTTGGCGGTCTTACCTAGGTTTTTGCGAAAATCTGGATGTTCATCCTCTTCATTTTTCCGTTCCCACGATACTGTCCTTCCTGCAGTTGGGTCTCAGCTCATTAAAGGGTCAGGTCTCGGCACTTTCCATCCTCTTCCAGCGTCCTTTGGCCCCTCTCGGACCTGTCAAAACCTTTTATCCAGGGAGTCGCTCACTCTGATCTCCCGTATCGCTCTCCCATTCCACCCTGGGACCTTAATGTTGTGATCTCGGTGCTCCAGTCCTCCACCTTCGAGCCATTACGGAGGGTCTCTCTTCAGCTTTTGTCCTGCAAGGTTATTTTCCTTGTGGCCATCACGTCCCTTCGACGGGTGTCTGAATTGGTGGCACTTTCTTGTACTGAGCCCTTTTTAGTCTTCCGCCAGGATAAGTCTGTTCTCCGTCCGGTTCCTTTCTTCCTCACGAAGGTGGTCTCCGCCTTTCACCTCAATGAGGACATCGTCCTCCCTTACCTTTGTCCGTTTCCTTCTCACCCTCAAGAACGGGAGCTTCACCGCCTGGATGTTGTTGGGGCCCTGAAGATTTACCTGGCGGTCACCGGACCATTTCGGCGCACTGACTCTTTGTGGTTCTTGAAGGTCCGCGCAAGAGGTTGGCGGCGTCCAGGGTGTCTATTGCCCGCTTCATCAAGTAGGCTATTGCCGAGGCTTACCGTGCCAAGGGCAAGGAGACGTCTTTTGGTGTTACCGCTCATTCTACCAGAGTGGTCGGTGCCTCTTGGGTTCAGAGGCATCTGGTCTTCCTTGCATACCTTCACCAAGTTTTACAGGGTGAATACCTATGCATCGGCGGATGCTGCTTTGGGCCGCCTGGTCTTGCAGGCAGCAGTTTCTTGATACCTCCGGTGGTTTCACCTTGGGCTGTGGTCCCTCCCCTCTTGGACTGCTCTCGAAGGTCCCAAGGTTTCCTGTGTCCCCTAAGGAATTGAGCGAGAAAACAAGATTTTTGTATAACTTACCAGTAAAATCTCTTTCTCGCTCTTTCTTGGGGGACACAGCACCCACCCATTGTTCTGGTTTACTGTTACGGTTTAGTTGCCCCTGTCGGGTAGTTGACTTGTTTCGTTTCACATGGTTGGTCATTGCCTTTTTTTCACTACTTGGACACGCAACTGGTAGCCTCTCTCTCCAGGCTGATGGTATAGCTGCTGGAGGAGGGGCTTAACAGTTTAAACTTAGTGTCACGCCTCCTAGGGAGTTGAGCTATACCCAAGATTTTCTGTGTCCCCCCCCAAGAAAGAGCAAGAAAGAGATTTTACTGATAAGTTATACAAAAATCTAGTTTTCTTTTAAGTTTGGTAATTTTGTTCCTCCCTGAAGAAACACTCTTTTGAATAATAAGGTTATTACTTTATGGTCACTATTTCCCAGGTGTCCCCCAAACTGCACGTCTGCTGTTCTGTCAGGTCTATTGGTTAATACTAAGTCAAGTATGGCCGTCCCTCCAGTCGGGTCCTGAACCAGTTGGGAATGGTAATTCTTTGGTTATTGCCAAGAACCTGTTTCCTTTATGAGATATGGGTAGTTGAAGTCCCCCATAATAACCACCTCATTATGATTTGCCGCTTCGTCTATCTCGTTTAGTAGCAGATTTTCTGTGGACTCTGGTATATTAGGTGGTTTATAATAAACTACTATTAGTTATTTATTATTGTTTTTGCCTCCATGTATTTCTACCCACAGTGATTCCACATGTTCATATCCCTCACTTATATCTTCCTGGAGTGTGGGCTTTAGACAGGACTTTAAAGGGAACCTGTCACCGGGATTTTGTGCATAGAGCTGAGGACATGGGTTACTAGATGGCCGCTAGCACATCCGCAATACCCAGTTCCCATAGCTCTGTATGCTTTCATTGTGTAAAAAAACCGATTTGATACATATGCAAATTAACCTGAAATGAGTCCTGTCCCTGACTCATCTCATGTACAGGACTCATCTCAGGTTCATTTGCATATGTATCAAATTGTTTTTTTTACACAATAAAAACACACAGCGCTATGGGGACTGGATATTGCAGATGTGCTAGCGGCCATCTAGCAGCCCATGTCCCCAGCTCTATGCGCAAAATCCCGGTGACAGGTTCCCTTTAAATAAAGGCAGACCCCTCTCCCTCTCCGGTTTTGGCGATCCTTTCTAAACGGACTGTAACCCTGTACATTAACCGCCCAGTCATAGCTATTATCCAGCCATCTGTTATTCCCACTATGTCATAGTCCTCCTCACACATTACTAATTCTAGTTCCCCAGTTTTATTAGTCAGGCTTCTGGCATTAGTATACATGCAGTTTAAGAGGTTTATGTATATTTTGTACCCTACACCTTTTTTCCTTCTGAGCTGTTTTAGTCCCTCCTTCTATTTCTCCCCCAGTCCCATTACCTTGCTCCCGGTCTCTATCTGCACTATCTTCCCATCCTATAATGTAATTAACCCCCCCCCCCCCCCAGTCCCTAGTTTAAACACTTCTCCAACCTTCTAGCCATCTTTTCCCCCAACACAGCTGCCCCTTCCCCATTGAGGTGCAGCCCATCTCTACGAAAGAGTCTATAGCCAACAGAGAAGTCAGTCCAGTACTCCAGGAACCCAAACCCTACTTCCTACACCAGTTCTTGAGCCACTTCTTAATCTCCCGCTGCCTTTCTTGTGTGGCTTGTGGTACCAGTAGTATTTTGGAAAATACTACCTTTGAGGTCCTTGCCCTAAGCTTTTGACCTAAATCCCTAAAATCATTTTTAAGGACACTCCCACCTACCTCTAACTTTGTCATTGGTTCTGATATGGACCATGACTGCTAGATCTTCTCCAGCCTCTCCCAGTAATCTCTTATCCCGATCCGCGATGTCGAGCGCCAGGAAGACAACACACAGTTTGACGATCCCGTTCTATGTGACAGATTGCCCTATCTGTACCCCTATTAATTGAGTCTCCCACTACCAGCACCTGTCTAACCTGCCCTGCTCTCCTGGTCCCCTGCTTACTGGTGCTGACATTCCCCTGACTGGCAGAGGAAGTGTCTGGCTGCAGCAGTGCTCTCCCTGAACTGACATACTCCTCATCTGCCAACCGTGCAAACTTGTTGTGGTGTGTCAGATCACGGCTAACACTCTTTCCTCTACCCCGCTTTCTGTTACCCAGTTAGCTACCTCACTTTACTGAGCCTCCTCGCTACCATCCTACCCCACATCTACCCCAAAGAGTGCTTGCTCAGTGATTAGCAAACTCTTTTCCAAATTGTCAAAAATTCGCCCATTTAGATACTTGATGTACAATTCCAAACAGGCAATTTGCTCACATTTTCAACAAAGGTATGCAACCTCAAACGGCTGTTCCAGGACTGCATACATTAGACAAGATGTGCACTGGACTGCGCTGTCAATAATGGAACACATACAAAGTGAGGATTACGCAAGGAAAGAGAAAAATACAATACAGTGCAGTGATAAGAATCTAACTTACTGTAGTCCCCTCCTAAAGTCTGTGAATCTAAAGTCACACACTTAATACAAACACACACTTGAACTCAAAAACGCGAACGCTCACAAACTCGCGTTATTTGCCTGTTTTTCCTCTGGATTCAAACGGATGTTAAATATTTTTGTAATATACTTTATTAGGGAAAGATGTTTCTTTGTACTAGAAAACAGAGTGTATAGAGTCTTCTTAGCAAAGCTCTAACTGACTGAGTGTTGAAGACGCCTGTGTATATCCTACAGAGGCTTACCCACCTGCCTCTTGTCACTGGCTATGTACATGTGTCCTAACTATCATTGTCTCTAACCCTTCCTATCTGACTTGTTACACACAGGCGTCTTCAGCGCTCAGTAGAACGCTGAAGACAGACTCTCGTTAGCAATGCCCAGAGTTTTTCTAAGAAGACACTTTTACACATCTTTCACTATTCTCCTGCCTGGTATGCTAATTTTAGCATAGAAAAAATAAGGAGGAGACTGAGTCTTTCTCCTTGGGCGTCTCCTTCTCCCTGGCTGTAGAGCTGTCCAATCGCAGCTGAGTGTCACAGCCAGGTCGAAAAAAAAACTCACCTTCTCCCTGGCTGTGACGCTGTCCACTGCGATTGGACAGCGCTACAGCCAGGGAGAAAGAGAAGCCCACGGAGAAAGACTCAGTCTCCTCCTCATTGCTCCGATGCTAAAATTAGCATTCCAGGCGGGAGAATACAGCGGGCGAACAGAGTGGTGCCCAGAAAAAATTGTAAGTGCAGTTAGAGCCCTGCACTATGCCCTGCGTGTCCTGATACTTAGTTTATAATGTTTGGACCCATGAAAGGTCATCTTTAATAAAGGCCAATTGCAAATAATAAAAAAATTGCCTTCAAAGGTGTACATAGCCTTTAGCATCCCTGTTCCTACACTATATTAAAAAAATAAACTCGAATGATGGTTATACTTTTGCATTTGTAATCCATTTTAAGGTACTGTTGTGACCTAAAACGTTGCAGTTTCTGAACCCCCGAAACTTAAAGGGGTTTTCCCATCTTGCAAAATCAGCCAGAGTTGCAGTTACTTCACAAATCGCTTCCTGTTTTTCTGTTTCTAAAGCTGGGCTGGCTTAGGCAGCTAGAGTGAAGGCCGGCCACGCCTCCTTATTACATCACACTGAGAGCTGAGTCCTGCGTGCTCGTTCATGTGAAAAGTATGACTCACAAGTCTGGCTGAAGCTCATCTCTCCTGCTGTGGATTCCAATCACTCAGTGAGCAATGGAAAGTGATTTTAGAGATTACCATTTGGATGTCCTGAATACTAACTACACATAAAACTTTTCATATCTATTCCAAAGCCTATCTGTGCAGCAGAAACTGTAATTTACTGCAGCCCAAATGCATGTCTGCTAGTATCCATATGATTCGTTTTCTTGTCTCCTCTAAAAAAAAAATCACTGAACAGCACAGATGCAGATTTGTTACCATTTAGAGCTGTACTACATTTCAGTAATAACGTGCATATTCAACTCAGCTACATATCGGTGTATTATCCTCTTGTACTATCTCACCACCATTCTATATATGACCTTATATTGATAATCCCAACCACACCAATCACTGAGAATGTTCCAGCGCATACCTAGCTCTGCTACATATCAGTGTTTTTTCAGTCCTACACCTGTACTATCTCTCCACTATTCTATATATGACATATATTGATAATCCCATCCACACCAATCACTGAGAATGTTCCAGCGCATACCTAGCTCTGCTACATATCAGTGTTTTTTTCACTCCTACACCTGTACTATCTCTCCACCATTCTATATATGACATATATTTATAATCCAAACCATACCAATCGCCAGTGTCCATAAAATTTATATAGTTGCCCCCAGGGTCCATAAAATTCATATAGTTGCCCCCACTTTGCATCCATTTTATATAGGTTCCCATAGTGTCCACTAAATTCATATAGTTGCCCCCAGTGTCCAAAAAATTCATATAGTTGCCCCCAGTGTCCAAAAAATTCATATAGTTGCCCCCAGTGTCCAAAAAATTCATATAGTTGCCCCCAGTGTCCAAAAAATTCATATAGTTGCCCCCAGTGTCCAAAAAATTCATATAGTTGCCCCCAGTGTCCATAAAATTCATATAGTTGCCCCCAGTGTGCATCCATTTTATATAGTTGCCCCCAATCTACATAACATTTTTATAGTTGCCCCAGTCTACATAAATATGCCCCCTTTGAATTCACCATGAACCCCATTTGTTGCCCCCTAATCGTTGGTGGATTAGTGGGCCAGTAGTTATTACACTTACCTTTTAGGAAATAGTATCGCGTTCCTCCGACGTCCGTCCTCTCACTCCGCAGACTCGCCCGAACTGTTCGTACGTCCGCGCATGCGCAGCTCTATGTCAGACACACAGGATATACTGCGCATGCACGGACGTGCGCGGTCTCGTAATAATGGAGAGGCAGGCCGATCCATGTCTTCAGCTGTTGTGCGCAGGCGCGGCACAGCGATGCGGCCGGCCAGAAGAGGCCGTATCCATGGGAGACAGGAATAAACAAAGGTTTCTAATAGAAGCAATTATTAGACGAATGGTAACTTTTTGAAAATTAGATATATAGGAAGATATGTTCAGTGGGGGTAAATTAATTAGTTTAAACATATTTAATGAAGTGGGACAACCCCTTTAAGTTTGTTTTGATATGCAAATGATGCACAAAGATTCCAGTTGGGCTTTAACAGTCTTTATGCGCCCCTGCCCGCCTCTTCAACGAGCCCAAGCCCGTCTCTTCGTTCCACTTGCAACTAACTTTGTCCCTTCGTGCAGCGACACCACTGTTGTTCTCACCTCTGCTTACGGTGTCTCTGTTGTGCTGGTGTCTCCGTTGTGAGCGCTCCAAATCCTGTGCAGGTGCAGACCGGGAATCTGCTTGCATACTGCAGTACAAACTGTGGACATCAGTACATACAAGGAGGCTGATGCCCACTTATGTACTGCAGGTACAGAACAAACTCATATCTGCACCTTCACAAGATTTTGAACAAGCGAAAAAGTGACCTGGTAGGCAAAGGGAGAGGGCAATAGTGGCATCGCAAGCTAGTGGGATACGGCGGCAAGGGGGTGGAATTGGCAACAGAACAAGTAGGCTTGGTCTCTTTGAAAGGTTAATAACGCCCATCTGGGAACTTTGTGTCGCATATCAAAAAAAAATTATTTTATGGGGATCAGAAATTACAGTAAAGCTACCAAAGGTATGGTTTAAACAACATTTTAGTACCTTAGCATTAGTTAAAGATGCTAAATGTAGGTGACAGACTAACTTTAAGTTGCTCCGGGTTTTTTTTACATACCCATTGACCTCAATGATGACTGATAGCGCCTGATGTCCTGCACCTGCTAATTCGGCTCTTGTTCTCCTGATAGTTGTGGAATATGACAGTGTGTGAAGAGGGCGGAAGCATCTGTCTTCAGGAAGGGCAGATCACACAGGTTGAAATGTATTCGTTTACAGATAGGGAGGAAAGCACAATGGAGAGCGAGGGGAGAATCACACATAAGTGTCTTTAGCACAATGGAGGGGAGAACCCTCTCGGGCTGTAGAAGGGAAAATCAGCAAATGGATAACATTTTTGTGCATGAGAGCTAGTGAATGCAGGAGCATCCTAGACATACAGACCTAAACAACTGACATGTATTACCTGGAGGGATACGTTTGCATGAAAAAAGTCTGAAACTAGCTGCAGGTTGCAAGGGGGTAGATGGGGTAGAAAGTAAATGAAGCACTAAAGACTGAAGCCAAAACAACTTTGTAATTCAAGTCAACAGTTAACATAAATGTTAAAAACAAAAATTCCATGTGAATGGTGTCCATATCCTTTCATTTCTGTTTAAACTGCTTTGTATTCTGCTTTAAATTTTAGGTATTGATTCTGAAGGACATGCAGCAAATTTTGTTGAGACAGAGCAAATTGTGTACTGCAATGGAGGAAAAGCTTCGTTTGTTCAAGTAAGGTTTATATCGATTAATTTCATTCTTTATTTTGTCCTTTTAAAAGTGTAAAATAAATTATACTATGCATGTCAGAAATATCTCGGAAAAGAAGTGACTTTGTTGATCACAGGAACCAATCTGCTTATAAACTACCGATAAATAGTAAAAGTAAAACATAGACTCTGTTTTGCACATCTAGGACACTTGCTGTGTGAGAATGCTCAATAATTGCCCTGATCCTAGACTTCTGTAAAAATGGCCTTACAGGAGTTGTTTGGTTTCAAATATCCGTGACCTAGCCTCAGGATAGGTCATCACTATCAGATTGGAGGGGGTCAGCTGTTTGAAGAGAACGCATCACTCCAGCGTACACCATGATGACCTATCCTGAGGATAGCAGTGAAATATAGGTAGAAGCAGCACCACATGGTCCTTGGTCGATGTAAACATTCGATGCAACAGCCTCACCGTTGACCCACGATCCAGCAGGCCATATGATAAACGGAAAACAAGAATGGCACCGGCAGCATCTCACATTATCCAAATTTTATTGCGACCTCAAGACAAATACAGCAACGTTTTGGCTGAAACTCAGCCTTTGTCAGGCGGTTTGGCGGTATTAGCTATGTCGGCGTTGTCCCATGCGAAGTGCGCAACTGCGCACAGCTACACTTACTTGATGGGGTGTATCACAGTGTCCATGGCACCCGACGGCGCTCGTTCCTACAGCCAATCGGCTGCTTCAATTCCATCATGACGCGTGCAATCGCGTGACATGCCCGCTGACATCATCAAGACGCGCAACTGTGCGTCCGATGATCATAGCACGTGATCGGCACTCGCGCACGGCGTCATTGCAGCACAGCATATACGGTGTCCTGGTAACAGGGACGCATCCGAGATATAATAATTCAAAGAGAATCATTACCATGGCTCTAACAGGATGAACTTGTTTGGATCAATCAATCTGTAAATCGCATGGAGCAACTCTGGTTATCATAACCAAAAAAAAACGCATAGTCTACATGGTCATATAACATTTAATACATGCAATAAATCATTTACATCAACGGCATTGTAGAGGCCATCAATACATTGTATACATCCCCTATTTGCGGAGTTTGACACATCAGATTGATTAAAGACATATGGTCACCCCAGGGAGTAGGGGATGAATCATCAAGGATTATTTTACATATAACATTATAAAAACAAGATGTCCCAATACTGAAGGGACATACTAACAACCCATCTCAATCAATGGAGGTGACGTTAAATTCTATATTAAGGCCAAATGATTGTAGAGACCTAAGGGTGTGAATCCATTTTAGTTCCTTTCTTTTCAGGATTCTCTTTCTATCCCCACCCCGTCTCAAATATCCTACACTATCAATAGCATGAAACCTTTAATTGATTTATGGAATGATTATGTTCAATGAAATGTTTTGCAACCGGTTTATCCAATGCACCCTTTCTTATTGTACTTTTATGTTTATTAATTCTTTCTCTCAATTCCATCGTGTCTCACCCACGTATATCAAGCTGCATGGGCAATGTATCATGTATACCACATCCGTGGATCTACATGTATAGTGTCCTCTAATTTTAAACAATTTACCACTATATGGGTGCGCAAAACCGTTGCCTGTCATGATGCCATTGCAGTTGCAACATGAAAGGCAAGGGAAATTGCCACTTCTCAATGGTGCCAACCTCTTCTTCTGTCTTTCCACATCTTTACCCCCTACATCTGCTTTGACAATTTTATCCTGTAAATTCTGACTTCTCTTATAAGCCATCATTGGGGGAGCTGTAAATTCAATGACATTAGGTAATCCTTTATGCAGAATTTGCCATTCTTGTCTAAGGATGGCGGCAATATTTCAGCTATCTCCCCCATAAATGGACACAAAGGGAATCAGAGAAACCTCTTGCTTGTGGGACCTCCTTGTAAAGATGGAGCCACGATCGGTAGTCACAATTTTCTGTCTAGTGCGTTGTATCAATATTTTAGGATACCCTCTATTACTGAACTTCCTACACATTTCCTCCACTCTATACTCAAACTGATCTTCATCAGATACAATGCGTCGTACCCTAAGCAGCTGACTCCATGGTAAGGAGTTCACCATACTATGAGGATGGCTACTATCCTACATCAATAAGGTATTTTTATCTGTAGGTTTTTTGAACAGATCAGTTTTGATCTTCCCCATCTGAACCAGAATTTGGACATAAAGGAACTGCAGCTCACTGACTGTGTCACCGTGAACTGCAGGCCCCGGACCCCAGATTTCAGGTGTGCATGGAATTTATCAAGTTCCGATGTGGTACCCGTCCAGATTAAAAATATGTTGTCGATGTAGCGCCACCAGCACAGAACTCTCTCAGCGAATCTAGAGCGATATACCAGCCGATCTTCGACCTCCGCCATAAAGATGTTTGCGTAGGTGGGGGCCACGTTGGACCCCATGGCCACATCCCGCTTTTGCTGGTAGAAGGTGTCCCCGAAGAGGAAATAATTCCTCCTCAGGACCACCTCCAGGAGGGCGAGGAACAGCCGGCGAGCCCCAAGAGAGAGATCTGTGCTGGCCAGGGCCACATCGAAATTAAGACCATATGTGTGGTCAATGGACGTATAGAGTGATACAACATCAAAACTGACCAACACAAAATCATCCGGCATTCTATGTGAACCCAATTTGGTTAGGAAATGACCAGTATCCCTGATATAGGAGGGGGCCGTGGTCGCATGGATCCGCAGAATTTTGTACAGAAAAATAGAGACAGTATTAAAGATGGAACACTAAACTCTTGTGGATCTTCGGTAATATGTATATCACAGGGGTGATCATATGGCCTACACGCAAATAACTATTCAAATCATCCTCGATGATTCCTTTGCTCAAGGCCTCATCCAATATCACCCCTATGATATCAGCTATATCCCATTTGGGATCCTTTGTTAATATCTCATATATTTCACCGTCTCCTACCTGTCTGGAAATTTCATCAACATATTTACAAGTATCCATCACTACCACGGCACCCCCCTTGTCAGCTGGTTTGACTGTCAACTTTGTGTCATGCTCCAACTCACAAAAAGCCTGTCTCTCAGCTTTAGACAAATTATGTCTGTACACATGGGCTTCCTCAGCCCTCAGTTGGTCAATACGTTTCCTAACCAAATCAATATATGTTTCTACAACATGGTTGTTTTGTGGCGGGACAAAATTACTTTTGTTCCTCAACTCCAATTTTTTACATGATAATGCATTAATGGACACATTAGAGTGTATATCAGATACATCATTATCTTTAGTTGAGAAAAAAGCCTTCAGTCTTAGACGTCTATAAAACCTCTGGAGGTCTAGCTCCAATTCAAACCAGTCCCGTGCTATTGTGGGACAAAAGGTCAAACCCCGGCTCAACACATTAATTTGTGCATCATTCAGCTGTACAGATGAAATGTTCACCACAAGATTTACTGTTTCTGCTGACCGCGTCTCCTGGTTCTCCCCTGCCTGTATTTGAGTACTTCTGCTGGTGTCGGGGGGGGGGGGGGGGGGGGGGGGGAGGGTTTTTGATGGATCGGCGGTGTTTCCTACAACCCCTTCGATATCCCCCTCTCCTCTTCTGCTTGAGCCTAAAAAATTCGATGCACCAGACTCATCAGTTGAATCCGATTTACCTGTAGTAAAGCCGAATTTACCCTGTTCAAAACGTTTTCCCCTTCTACGTCTATTGAACCTTTGGGGCTGAGACGATTGCCAATTATATATTTTTCCAGATTGGTAATCGTCTAAGTCTCTCTGTGCCATTTATCTCTTTTAATGCGTTCCACTTCCATTTTATGTCGCAGAATGTGCTGTGTCCTGAGGATAGGTCATTAATATCGGAAACCGGACAACCCCTTTTAAGGCTCATTTGTTGATGTATGTGCAGCAATTACAAGTTATCTTTTTCTCACTAGTGGTCAAGTACTTTGGCTGCTAATTGCACTTTGAAAGAGGTTTGTCTAGTTTCACAATATTGATGACTAATCCTCAGGATAGCTCATCAATGTCCAATTGTTGGGGCTCCAACTCCCAGTTCTGACGATCAGCTGCTTGAAAAGGCAGTGCCGCTCGTGCAAGCACTGCATCCTCTTGAGTGTTCACTGGAACACCTAAGGATAGGTCATCAATATTGTGAAACCAAACCACCACTTTAATGATAATGGAAATAGAGGTGTGCTTCTTTTTTCCCCCATCTGGTTTCTGAATGTTGGTTTACTTTAGCTGCAAATATTTTGTTGTCACTGTAGGTTTGTAGATTGATAAATAGTTTTGTGGAAAGTATTCAGTGTAACTTCTAATTTATTTGTTTAACCCCTTTCCGACTGCCCACTCGCACTATACGTCCTATATTCACATACCCCGTGTAGATGGCACATATATAAACGGTCAGGCAGCCCTTTAATCCCAGTGCTGTATAGCAATCTAGCAGGAACAGGTTGGGTCCCGGCTGACAGATACAGCTGGGATCCTGAGGAGAAGACGGGAGCTGTTTATTACCACTCTTGCCTTCTCCAGAGCCGCTTCCTCTATTAGTCCAAGTGGTCACAGGAGGCTGTTTTTCCCCCTTTAACTGGGGCTCTTTTGGATGCCCCAGTTACAGTGCAAACAGTTCAAGTAAAAAAAAAAAAAAAAAAAAATGTTAATGAACTCTTGGGGGAAATATTATGTGCCAAAAATACATTAAGTAAAATATAAATAATAATAAATATAAATAAAAAAAATTGAAAGGGTTTGTTAATTGTACTTTCACACTTGCGTCAGAAGATTCCGGACGCAAACGGATGCATTTGTCAAGACGGATGCGGATCCATCTGACGAATGCATTGAAATACCGGACTAGTCTCTCCGGATACGGTATTTTAATATTTTTTACTTTTTTTTTTTTTTTTACAGATTTAAAGGTCTGCGCATGTGCGGACCGTAAGAACAGATCCGTTAATGCAGCAATTTTAATGCCGGATCCAGCACTAATATATTTCAATGGAAATTAATTCCGGCAGCAAGTGTTCAGGATTTTTGGCCGGAGAGAAAAATGCAGCATGCTGCTGTATTTTATGCGGCCAGAAAAAGGAAGAAGGACTGAACTGAAGACATCCTGATGCATACTGAACGGAATGCTCTCCATTCAGAATGCAGTAGGATAAAACTGAAGCGTTTTTTTTCCGGTATTGAGCCCCTAGGATGGAACTCAATACCGGAAAAGAAAAACGCTAGTGTTAAAGTACCCTTACAGAAACAGTCACCCTGTTCACTCAAACCTATACATGTTATATATCAAAACAATCGTCACAAAATAGGGAACCCATTGTAGTGATATATTTTTGTGTCGGCTTTAATATTTAAGAAACAAAAATCTATAATAAAAAAACTACTTTTCAATAAGAATCAACCATTTTCCCCATGTTAAACCTAAAAAAATAAAAAATAAATTATTTTGGTAGTCAAACAAATAAAGTTTGAATAACATAAGTGTTTGAATAGCGTTTGCTACAGTAGTAGAAGACGATGCAGGCTGTTGAGCTCTATCATGCACATTAACCCTTTGGCTACCGGAGTTTTTTTTTTTTTTTTTTTTCGTTTTTGCATTTTCATTTTTCTTCCTTATTTTCCGTGAGCCAACAAGTTGTACTTTCTAATGCCACCATTAATTATGGCAACAATTTTTGTGGGAAGCTGTAAAAAAAAAAAATCAAAATGGGGTGGAATTGGATTATTTATTTATTTTTTATATCGCCATATTCTGACCCCCATAACTTTTTTATACTTATGTTTACCGAGCTGTTTAAGGGCTCATTTTTTGCAAAACAATCTGTACTTTTAATCGATACCATTTTGGAGTATGCGTGACTTTTTGATCACATTTTCGAAAAAAAATTGGGTAAGAGAAGCAATAAAAAAATGGCAAATTTGACATTTTTACCCTTTTTTTTCCCGTTATGCCGTTCGCCATATTGGATTATTTTTTATTTTTTAATAGTATGGGCATTTTCAGTCGTGGTGATGCCCATGATGTTTATATTTGTTGTTATTTAGGTATTTATTTTTTTATTATTTGGTATTTAGGTATTTATTTTTTTATTATATTTAAACTTTTTTATATTTTTATTTTATTTTTGTGATCTTTATGTGCCTCATATATGAGCTTATTACATTTCATTTTTTTGAAATTTTGGTTTATCAGGAATTTATTATTGGCTTATTTTGCTCATTTTTGCTCATTTCTTATCCTGGCCTGGCCTGCCATCTTGTGGCCAAAATAAGAATTGCAGTTTGAATACTGTTAGCCTACTCAGTAAGGCTTACAGTATTCAGTGCAGCTACCTATGCCCGGATTGTACACACAGGGCATAGGAGCCACCTCTTGATGTCCCCGCTCTGAGATCTGCACTGCGCAAGCGGTGATACAGTCATCGGCACTTGTACACTACAGATCTCACAGGTTAGATCCTCCTGAGATCAAGCACCCATGCGCAAGATTTCAGGGCAGTGCATCTGAACAGTAAGGAATATCTGGCCATGAGGGGGAGTGGAGACGGAGGAGGGGAATCTGTGCCCTGACCCTCAGTGTTCTGATCACCTAATTATTTGCCTAAAAATAAAAGTGAAAATTATAGAGGGCTTTTTATTCAACAAGATCAACTCTGCCAGGCAGTATGCCTGGTATTAAAAAATAAATAAATAAATTTGATCATGACGTGCTCTTGAAACCTCTGATTAATCTAGGCTTAGAAATCTTGTGGGCGGTACTACTCAGTGATTGATCATCTTCTGAGATAGTTATAGCTATCAAGGATTAAAAAGTTTGGCCAATTTATGCTTAAAATGATGAAATATTTTTACAGTTTACTAAAATTGTAAATATTTTATACATGCAAGCATAAGCAATCATGTTCTGTACTCCATCTCTGCAGTTTAAAGGCATGCAGGTGCAGACAGTCTGAAAAGCTTGCTTCTTTGTCTTGGGGTCCATTCACACGTCCGCAAAATGGATCTAGATCAGTTCCGCAATGTTGCGGAACGATCTGGACCCATTCATTTTCAATGGGGCCGAAAAAGATGCGGGTACTTTTGTTCGGCACCGGCACTTTCATTGCTACGCAAATGAGCCTCTAGGTGCTATGGGGCCGTCTTTTTAGCACCTAGAGGCTCCGTCTACTCACCCTGTATTCTGCCCCGCTCGTCAGTCAAGCCCGCCCATCTCCTCTAGATTGCCAGCCTCCATCTCATCCATTGGCCGAATTCTCGCGCCTGCGCAGTGTGTGTCTGTATTCGGCGCAGTGACTGACCACTCCCATGCGCCTGCATCTCCACTGCACCTGCGTCGATTACGGGTGTCGTCTGTTCCTCGGAGCACTCTGACGTAATCGGCGCAGGCGCAGTGGAGATGTCAGCGCAGGGAGCAGTCAGACAGTCACTGTGAAAGTAGCTGGCTCGGCTATTTCCGTCGGCACCATAGAAAGGAATGGGAGCGGTGGCCACGCATGCGCGGTGCGCTCCCATTCACTTCAATGGGAGAGGCGGGGAGCTGTGCCTGGTGGTGGACGGACCCTGGGAAACCCGGGGTCCTCCAGCCACAACTCTCCCTGGCTCTGTTCTCGTTGTAGCAATATGCCCCCATTGTCTAAGATGGGATAACCCCTTTAAGCCACTGCACAAACTCTTTAATTCTTTGCATCTGCCAGCTCAATCCAGTTAGTTGTCCTCAATTTATTGGTCCCTGTTTTAAAGAAATGTGATACAAATATTTCTTATTGCTAGCCTGTTTCTAAAATCCAAAGATTAGTTATGATTGTTTATTTTATTGGGGGGTATTTATATGTCAGTCATACTGTAGTTTCTGCAGGGACATCGTGCAAACAGGACAAGACAGATAGATCTCAGACCATGGACCAACAGAGTACTTTATTACATATGTAATAAAAGAACATGACTGTAAAGCAGGTTAAGCAATAGTGGTAGAACTACCACAGAACCAAGTGCACCGGCAGACCAGAGGGAAAACCCAGAGGGTGGAGAACCAGTGAACCCCGTTCTTCAGAGCCCCTGGCGGGTGAGGATGAACTGGACCGAGGGCTCATTGGTTGCACCTCCAGGAAGGTCCTAGTACACTTGGCTGCTACCTGCAGGAAACCACAGACAACAGGACTGGAACCCAAACAAACTCAGGACATGGATCAGAGAACAAGACTGCACAGAGAAATGGGGAGTACACACATTCACAGGCAAGTTTACACAAGACACCACGGCCAGCACACAGCCCCAAGCAACCAGCATACACAGCCAGCCAGTACGCAAGAGGGCATGCAGCCAGTCTACACGGCCACAACTGTGACAGTGAATCGCACCCCGACAACCGTAGCTTTATTTTAATGTATATACTTAATAAATGTGTTATAGACAGGCTATATACACACCACATTTAGTGCGTACATTTAGCATAAGTGCCAGTAACCACATACTCGTACACCGCTGGATGCCTATAGTGGAAAATTGAATTGTCCTGGGGAATGCTTGCAGATGTATCTAAGTGCCATATATTTTGTTTTCATTTGTAGACTCGTGGATCAATTCCATTTTTCTGGTCACAGAGACCAAACTTGAAATACAAACCAAAGCCTCAGATCAACAAAGCTGTAAACCATGTAAGTAGGCATCTTCCTGCATTAGTTACTTTGCAAACTTCTTCTTGGGGTTTTGACTGCCATATCATTTCAGCCATCCTATGTGTGGCTTACCTGTTATTTTATGTTCCTATACACCTCAGTTATAAATGAATTGGTAATACAAGCATTGATTTAGTTCTTTTTTTTAATGTATTATAGTCATATGACATTATAAATGAAGAATACTTTGTTCATAACTTTTTTTTTTTGCTTTGACAGTACTTTTGATTTGTAGGTAAATGGCATCTGTGGTTTATTTAAATAGAATACTGGGAAAGTAAATCTTTTTTTTTTTTTCTTTAATGTCACTTATCTGGTGTAACTGTCCCATAGACAACCAACTCGTGAAGTATTAGGCCGAATGCACACGGCCGTGAACGGTACATGGTATCCCGGCCTGGATTCCTGCTGACAGCAGGAGCGCACAGCGTCATTGGTTGCTATGACGCAGTTCACTTCATGTCGCCGCTGCACTACAGTAATACACTCGTATAGACCAGCCTTAGATTGAGGCCCACTGTACAGCTGCATGCAAATGCGTCCTGACTGCCATTCACAATTCCCTAAAACTGCACTAATCACACATGAATTTCCAGTAGCAGCCTGTACCGCAGACTGTTCTGTCCTGGAGATCTTGTTTCTGCGCATAAAGGACATCTTAGACAGTGGCGTAGCTATAGGGGTTGCAGTTGCAACTGGGCCCCTAAGCCAGGGGGGCCCAGGAGGCCCCTCTTGCCAGTGGTACTGTACTTTTCCCTTTTATAAGATACAGTGCATTTTATAAAGGGAATACTAGTGAGCGTTTCCATAATGGAAGCGCTCACTAGTATGCAGTTGGAGGAGGCGGGGGTGAAGTGCAGTGTGCTCTGTACTAACCCCTTCTCAGATCCCGCACTGCTGTGTCCTGGCTGCCTGCAGCGTCAGGACGTACAGAGGGCACTCTGACCTGACACTGCAGGAGGTCAGGTAACTGTGCAGCGCGGACCCTGAGAAGAGAGCCAGGACAAGGAGAGTGGCGGCAGGAGACAGAGGTAAGTTATTTTATTATTTTACAGCCTGATCTGAGGTTTGATTTGGGAGTCTGGAGAGGTTTAATGGGTAGTCTGGAGGTCTTACTGGGGGTCTGAAGTGGTCTCACTGGGGGTCTTGAGAAGTCTAATGGGGGTTCTAAAGATCTGACTAGGGGTCTGGAGAAGTCTAATGGGGGAGGTCTGACTGGTGGTCTGGAGGTCTAACTGGGGTCTGGAGATGTCTAATGGGGGGTCTAAAAGTCTAATGGGGGTCTGATTGGGGGTCTAGAGGTCTAATGGGAGTCTTATCTGAGATCTGATATTGGGTCAGGGTCTTACATGGAGGTCTAATGGGGGTTTGATCTGAGGTCTAAAACAGGTCTGACAGAGGTCTAAACGGGGTTTGGTCTGAGATGGGGGTCTCATTTAGGGTTTTATATGGGGTCTGATCTGAAAGGGATATTTTTTTTTTTGTACTGGCGCACAATATAGAGGGTTGTTTTTGTACTGACACTGTTTGGTACCAGTATTTTCAGAGGGACGGTTTCTGCAGGATAACATTAGGGGCACAGCGGACACAGTATTGGGGGTGGCAGGATGTTTATTAAACTCTGCAGAGACGAAGCGCGGCTTAAAGAAGTCGCCATGGCAATCTGGTCTGACAGGAGAAGAAGAAGAAATAGAATCTCTACTTCAGAGAAGTCACTGGATGTAAGAGGTACATATGTGGGGCTGTATTACCCTGTATGTTCTGTAGCGCTGTATGTAATATTTTTCAAGTATGTCTTTAAAGGAGTTGTCTGCTTTTTCTCGCCCCTATTTATTGGGGGACACAGAAACCGTGGGTTTAGCTATGTCCTAGGAGGCGTTGACATTAGTAAAAGCTGTTAGCTCCTCCCCTGGCAGCTATACCCCCTCCAGCCTGGAGAGAGAGCTTCAGTTTTTTCTAGTGTCAATAGGAGGCATAACCTCCCTGCTCTGCAGGGATCTCCTGAAGATTTTTGTTTATTATTATTTTTTCCCTTTTTCAGATGGGAAAACTGGTCGCCTCGCCTCCCTGTTCTCCCGGGGTCAAGTTGCGCCACTGCCGGTCATCCGCACTGCTGCCTGCCCCACAGAAGACAAGGTGGACCAGGGCAGCCTCGCTCCCCTGCATCCTGCCAGCCAAAGGGTCACCCGTCCAATTCCCTCAATTCCATCGTCCTGCCACTACGGTGCCAGTAGCTGAAGGGGTGACCCTACTGGACCAGAGGAAGGGTGAAAATGGCGTCAGGTAAAGGGAAGATCATGAAGATGAGGTGAGTAAACTGGACTAGGTGAGTATTTTTACCCCCCCCCCCCCCTTCCTGACCTATCCCTCCCTTGTTGGTTATCAGGGACAGCCTATGACTGGAAGATCACCAATTCCAGGGGGGGCCACTGGGGTGCCGCCAGTGTTCCAGAGAAGACACTCGCTTATGTAGTTTTTCACCTCAGGCAGTTTAGCCCTGCTGGCACTCTGGCCTGATTCCCTCATCCCCATCTACAGTCGTACTCGGCCGCACATTAGATGTTAATGGCACTGTAAGCAAGAGACCTAGCGCACCGCTGTGTATCTGGGAGCGCTCGGTCAGACATGCAGAGAGGGGAGCGGAGGAGGCTCCCGCTCCCCGACACCTACCGCCATGATCCACCCATTTTTGGACCGGACACGGTGGAGCGAGAGCGCGCCGCTCCGGAGGGGGTTAACTGCCGTGCGATTGGCCGTGCACTGCATCGGTGCTCCGGCCGCGAGTTTCTCTGCTCCGCCTGCGTTAGTAGGAATGTCCCGGTCCCTCTGCGCCCCAGCCTGACTGCTCCGGTCGGCCACAACATGCAGACAAACACGGCCACAACATGCAGACACCTGCGGACAAACAAGGAGGGGAGCGGGGAGGCTCTCCCTAATGTAGATCGCAGGCGTCAGGGCGCTAGGGGGTTAATAATAGGCGCAAATTATTCCCGCCACTCACCCCCCCCCCCCTCTTCCTCAGGGCAGCTTAACCCCTTCTGGCCAGCCAGCTCCAGATATTCTGAGGATTCTGCCTTCAGTACAAGGTGCCTGTAAATGAACAGTTATCCCCTTCCTACCTCTCTGCCCACTTGTCGTTTGGGCATTCTAGAACAAGATAGATGCGTGGTCATAAGGGCCGACGGTATCGCATTCCTCTGCCCCGTCACCGCAGACACCCCTGCCCCCGCCTGGTACCAGGAGGACCAGATGGAGGACCTCTCATAGTTCCCAATCCGCCTTCCAGGGTCGTTGGTTGATAATTCCTCCACCTGCGCAAATCCGGGGAGGACAGCTGGAGTTCACTTTCCACCCTCTGGGGTCGTCTGGTTGATCAAATCCACCTGCGCCATCCAGAGCAGAACCTCTGGAAGTTCCCACTCCACCCTCCGGGGTCGTCTGGTTGATAATTCTCCATCTGCACGATCCAGTGGAGAACCTCTGGAAGTTCCCATCCATCCCCGGAGTCGTTTGGTTGATAAGGCTCCGCCTATGCACTCCAGTCGATGGACCTCTAGTTCCCACTCCACCCTCTGGGTAGTTTGGTTGATGTATTCCCACCTGTGTGGCCTACAACCGCCACGGGCAAGCTTCTATAAGGGAGAACTGCGTGTAAGAGGGCCAGAGCAGATCATTCTCCTCGGCCACCTCAGACTATCCTAGTCGCCCTGAGGATTGGCCGTCACACCACCTAGTGTCCTTCTGGGGATGTCCTAGTCACTGCCACTCAGAGATGTCCTTCCTTCGCAGAGTCTGATCTTCCATTAGTATTTTAGGCCTCTTCGTTGACGGCGTGGCTATCAAGACCACCATTCTATGCAAAGAGATTTTTTTTGGGCGGATGTCATCCGCAGGCCTGTATCGTCCGGGATCTATTCAGGACCCTTCCTGTGGCAGCGGAAATATTCTGCCACTTCTCTCCCGGTCCTCCTTACACATGTTCACAAGAAATTACCAGGTGCATACTTATGCATTGACAGTTGCTACGTGGGTCACGTGGTCTTGCAGGCGACAGTTCTTAGTTTCCTGCAGGAGCGCTTGCTTCCATGTGTCTGTAGTTTTCCCTCCCTGTGGACTGCTCTTGGACGTCCCACGGTTTTTGTGTCCCACAATGAATATGGGCGAGAAAACAAGATTTTTTTTTTTTTTTTTAAACTTACCAGTAAAATCTCTTTCTCTCTTCATTGGGGGACACTGCACCCACCCAGTATTGTTGTTCAGCCATAGTCGTGGCTGTTGCTAGTTAGAACCCGATTTCGGTTCTTAGCATTGTTGCTGTTACACGTTTTTTCGTTGGTTTACTTGCTTCTCCTACTGCTTCTCACAAACTGAAGCTCTCTCTCCAGGCTGGAGGGGGTATAGCTGCCAGGGGAGGAGCTAACAGCTTTTACTAGTGTCAACGCCTCCTAGAGGACATACAGTTGTGTTCAAAATTATTCAACCCCCAATGCTGTAAAGGGTTTTAGGGAATTTAGTGTACATTTGTAATTGTGTTCAGAATGAAATCTTACAAGGACTTTTTAAAGAACCAAATGCAACTAAAATGACATCAATTGTTTTTGTAATACAGTATTAAATGTTTTATTTTTTTTTTGTGATTTCTTCATTGACACAATTATTCAACCCCTTAAAGACTACCACTCTTAAGAACAGAGGTTCATTCAAGTGTTTTCGATCAGGTATTGAAAACACCTGTGGATGTCAAGGAGCAGTAATCAAGCATAATAAGCACCAGTTAGGCAGATTTAAAAGGACTGTGATACTCAGCTCCTTCTAGACATTTACTGGTGTGTTTACAAACATGGTGAAGTCAAGAGAATGGTCCAGGAAGACAAGAGAAGAGGGGATTTCTCTTCACAGGAAGGGCAATGGCTATGAGAAGATTGCAAAGATGTTAAACATACCAAGAGACACCATAGGAAGCATAATTCGCAAATTCAAGGCAAAGGGCACTGTTGAAACGCTACCTGAAGAATGGGCAAAGATACCCGTAGATCGCTGCAAGAGACTTGTGTCAAGCTATGCTTCACGTTTAAAAGCTGTTATAACTGGAAAAGGATGTTGTACTAAGATTGAATGTCACTTGGGGGTTGAATAAAACTGATAATGATGTGAGCACAGAAAAGACATTTGTGGTTATTTTATTATATATGTTATATTTGTCTGACTTACAAGTGCCTCTTTGATTTAATTGTAAACAAGATGACTGAAATGATCAAAATCAATGTCAAACTGGCCAAAACACTCAATTTCAGTGGGGGTTGAATAATTTTGAACACAACTGTAGCTATTCCCACGGTTTCTGTGTCCCCCAATGAAGAGCGAGAAAGAGATTTTACTGGTAAGTTTTCCAAAAATCTTGTGTGTTATTTTATTTTATTTTTTTAAATGAGCACTGCCTTCTCTGCTCTGTTTACCTGCTCATCACTGCAAATGCTACGACGAGCATGTGAACAGAACAAAGAAAACAGTTCTCACATGAGCGCTGCTCTCTTCAAACAGCTGATCGGCGGGGGGTTCTGGGGGGACCCTGCCGATCTGATATTGACGACCTATCCTGAGGATAGGTCGGTAGGATAGGTTCAATTCTTGCCTCGGGCACCAGAAAAGCTAGGTGCACCAGCGCTGAGTGAAGGCGGCCCAAGCTGAACTCTTGCGCCAGGGCCCATGAGCCTTTAGCTACGCCCCTGATCTTAGCCATCCGATGCATCTACTATACAATAATGAAACTGGGTATTTATTTTTATTTTTTTATAATCTATCCAGTTTTTGTATATGATCACATAGGCTGGTTGAGAAGTTGTACACTGGATGCTAGTAATCCTACCGTCTCCAAACATTTAACATTTCCTACATAAACATGATGGCAGTGTATCTTTGTGTAGTTTCCTGCAGTTAACAGTGGTTCAGATCACAGGTGGATTTTTCTTAATCTAGAAACATTATTATTATTAAAATAAAGTATCAAATGGTTTTGAATTCAAGTCATGACATGATATCATTACTGATGTTCCATTTTATGTTATACTCTATTGTGTAGTGGTCCAGGAAAGATAAAGCATCTTCCTTGACTGCTTTTGCTAATATACAAATCTTGGTTTGGCTTTTTAGATGAAGAGAGCACTTAGGCTCTCTATTTGTAAGCCAATCCTAGGAGTTGAACCTACAGAGAAAAAGTATTTTAAAAGACTCATGCCTCTTCTGTGTTTTGGGTCCTATCCTGGTTTTGGCTTAAAATACTGATGAAAAATACTGACAGACTACTGACCACTAGTGTTGAGCGAACTTTTGTTTTCAAGTTCGACGTACAAGGTTTGGGTTCTCTTAGAATCTCGTTGTGGATTCTGCTATCACAGACGATAACTAAATTTATGATGGCATGCACCACGGAAGCCTATAAGAAGCATTCTGTATGGAAGGAATGCTCAACATGCTTACAGCTAGCAGCCTACAGCAGGGCATGGTGGAAGTTGTAGTTTTACAACAGCTGGAGGGCTGCAGGTTTAGCATGCCTGCTGTATGGCATTCCTTCATAATAGAAGTCTATGCTTGCCATAACAGGATTCTTAGATAACCCGAACCTTGTACGCCAAACTTGAAAACACAAGTTCGCTCAACACTACTGACCACTTTAAAGTGGCTTTACCCTTAGAAATTTGATTTGATACTCACAAGAAATCAGCAATTCTTATTGTCAGTCTTCATTTATCAAGGGCTTTTGTTTCACCAAACTTTTTTTTTTTTTTTTTCTGCAGACAGATGGATTTCAGCGACATTTTGACTTGCAGATAATTAGCTACGGCAAGCAAGTTATAATTAACTTGGTATGTTTTATGAATTTTGTTTATTTTATGCTTAAAGGGGTTTTCCCATCTTGCTACTTCATCCTCACCTGCAGCCAGCTCTGCTGTTCACTTCCTGAAATCATGCTTCTAAGGCCCCATGCACACGGCCGTGTTTCACGGCCGTGTGCGGGCCGTGGAACCGCGGCCTGGATCCCTCCTGAGAGCAGGAGCGCACGGCGTCACTGGTTGCTATGACGCCGTGCGCTCCCTGCTGCCGGCACAGTACAGTAATACACTGGTATAGATCATACCAGTGTATTACTGTATTGCGGCGGCAGCAGGGAGCGCACGGCGTCATAGCAACCAGTGACGCCGTGCGCTCCTACTCTCAGGAGGGATCCAGGCCGCGGTTCCACGGCCCGCACACGGCCGTGAAACACGGCCGTGTGCATGGGGCCTAAGGCTGGGTGGGCTTAGGCAGTTTGAGTGATGCTCTGCCACGCCTCTTTCTGACATCACACTCCTTGCGTGTTCGTTCATGTGTCTCCTATGGCCACCGCTTCTCTCCTGAATCCCTGGGCCGTGCTTGGGCAGAAGACATTTTTTTTCACCCAGCTCATTGGAGTCCTGAGAGCTTACGCTGCTGCGCATGCGCAAAGCCTATTCCTTTTGTGCCGCGTCTCATACAGAGCCGCGCTGCATACAGGGCATGCGCGGCTCTGTATGAGACACGGCACTGAAGAAATAAGCCTTGCGTGCGCGTTCACGACTGCAATGAGCTGCCGGCTGGGTGAAAATAAATTGACTTCTGCGCAAGCACGGCTCATGAATTTTGTGAGGCCAGCAGTGGCCGTATCTATGTGATACTATATGACAACAATGAGGTAGGAGGGAAAGAATTTTATCAAGAAGGCTGGGAATTTGCCAATACAATGTATTTACAAAAACAGTGGCACATCATTAACAGATTAAACAGTGATCATTGTGATGGGAATAACCCTTTAAAGGAGTTATCCGATAAAAAATATCGATGACCTGTCCTCAAGATAGGTCATCAATAGGGATGAGCGAATTGACTTCGGATGAAACATCTGAAGTCGATTCGCATAAAACTTCGTTCTAACACTGTACGGAGCAGGAGCTCGTACAGTTTTAGAATGTATTGGCTCTGATGAGCCGAAGTTATTGCTTCAAGTGGTTGGTACCTTGGAACCAAACCTGTACAGTATTAGAACAAAGTTTTATGCAAATCGCCTTCAGATGTTTCATCCGAAGTCAATTCGCTCATCCCTAGTCATCAATATCAGATTGGTGGGCTTCTTGACACCCGGGACCCCAGCTGATCAGCTCTTCCTAAGCCAGTGACGTTGCCGTACATCGGTCACGTGAGCTAGCTGTAGTTCAACCCCATTCAAGTGAATGGGACTGAGCTGCAATACCAAGCACAGCCATTATACAATCTACATTGCTGTGGTTGGAAAGCTGCAGGGAGACCACAGCACTCACTGGAAACAGCTGATCAGCAGGGGTGCCAGCATTCAGATCCCTGCCGATGTGTTGATGACCTATCCTATATGTTAACCTGCAGTTGTCCACTTCTGAAAAAATGTTTTTCAATAATTAATTTTGTATTCTTCTATATAATATTCAAATGGACACTTTGGGTCTTTGACTGCGATAAAAGGCATTTTTATGAATAAATCTTTTTAATGATGAAATGCATGGTTTTCCTGTCTATGAATGCAGCCTGGTAGGCCTCACACACAAAAGCTGTTTGTGTGATTGGAGTGGTAGTGCACATTCGTGACCACCGCTCCATTCAGTTCTATAGGACTGAGGATATAGTAGTCCCAAAGAAGAGTGGTCACGAATACACACCACTCCACTCATATATGGGGACTTGGGAACCCATTCCCTTGCAGAACTCCAAGTGATGGGTTATCAATGTATGACTGCTGAGGACCGCACCAATAACTACAACGTTGATGCAGAGATCCATGTATTTTGTGAATTAATACTTTCAATAGTTTAAAAAAATATATAGTTTTTTTTTTTTTTTTTTTTTTTTTTTTTTTTAGGGGGGCACAGTGTAATATATATATATTTTTTAAATAGCTATAAAGGGTTTGTCCCACCTAAGCAGTTCAGGGCCGCTGCTGTCCCCTAGCCCTGAACCTTCTGTTACATGTGGGGACAGTGCATCAAAGTTTAATTGATGGCACAGGCAAGAGGCACGTTCCCAAGGCTGCCAGTGAAACATTTTGATTAGTAGCTTCTAAAGGGCACAGTTATCTCTAGATTTGAATTTAGAGATAACAGTGCTTCACAGCAAACACACTGTCTGACCCCTGACAGTGTTATTGGGGGACAGCTGTGATCTTTCTACCCAGTTGTATTGTAAAGTTCCTGGAACTTTACTACGTCCTCAATCGCAGGATGAGAGTTGGCAGTGACGATGCGTATTACAGGTCCAGGGCTAATGTTTTCTAATACATTCTATCTAAACACTGGTAGGAGCTGCCTATGAGCTAGCTGCGGAGAACAGCTCCAGGGCTACTGCGCATATTCTGGAGCTGTTCTTCACAGAGTTCAAGTGCTAATGTGAGGTGGCTGGGATGGGAGTAGCTGCACATTCGTTCCTGAAAGAGTGAAAATATGAACTTTAGTTGTCTTCAGATTTTTCTGCTCTAAAAAATTTGCAACATAGTAAAGTGAAATGCATGTGAATGTGGTTTTACAGAGCCCTATTAACACATGAGGGGGAATTTTAGTGCATGCAGAATGACTTACCGTATGTTGCAGATTTTGTCTGGATTTTCGCCACATTTTTCCCCCCTTTGCAGGGCAAACGAAATCCTCTTTAATACCGTCTGCAAATACGGAGTTCCTGTGGCTTATAAGGCCATTTATACAACATCATTTTCCACTTTTTATGAATGTGGCCTTAGCTATTCATAAACAAGTAAATATGGTTTGCTTTCTCGGAAAGCATTTTGTGGCCTGGTTCCATATAGTTTATTCTGTATCTGCAGTCTCCAGTGACACGATATTCCCAAAGGAATAGAAGCACCTGAATTCTAGAAGCATGTGTATTTACTTTGTGTTTTATTTTTTTATTTAGGTTAACCAGAAAGGATCAGAAAAACCACTTGAACAAACATTTTCACAGATGGTAAATGGCCTTGGAAATGGAATGGTTAGGTAATCATGCAATTTCAGTATCTTTTATGACTTCTGTTAGTAGTTTAAACACAATGCAATAGATGTAGTGTTTTATGTATTAGTGGCTAGAACTTGCAATTCCAGTCAACATGGACTAAGCTTGTAGGATTATACCTCTAGAAACCCTTTGGTTACTTTTTTAAGAGAACAAAACTAAAATGCCAACAAAATAAGTGTCAACTATATGCATGGTTTCTATAAGTTACATGGTGTTTCTAAAGAAATGCATTTGAAATGTCTCTGAAAAGTTATAAAAGACAGATCAGTGAAAGTCCAACGGTTGTGATTCCTGCCAGCATCAAGCAATATAAGGATCTCTTAAAGGGGTATTCCCATATCGCTAGGATATGCCCCCATTGTCTGATAGGTGCGGGTCCCACTGATGGGACCCGCACCTATAACGAGAACAGAGCAGGGAGAGCTGTGGCTGGAGGACCCCAGATTTCCCGGGGTCCGTCCACAACTAAGCTGCTCCCATAGAAGTGAATGGGAGCGTGTGCCGCTTATGCGCGGCCCAGGGTCCCTTTCATTTCTATGGGGCCAACGGAAATAGGCTGGCTTGGCTATTTTCGGCGGCCTCTTAGAAATGAATGGAGGGCGCCTTCCTTCACTTGCGGGGCCCCGTTCCCGTTATAGGTGTGGGTCTCAGTGGTGGGACCCGCACCTATCAAATAATGGAGGCATATACTAGCGATTTGCTCCCATTTTCTGAGATGGGGCAACCCCTTTAACAGTTCTCAGTAGCCGTGGCCAAAAGCCATTGAAAATGACAGGAAGTTACCTCAGATTATCCTTATTTAACAATCTCCCGACCGCCTAACGCAGGGATGCGTCCTGCGGTCGCCCGGGTTATTCCTCTTTGACGCATCGGCGCGTCCTCTCACGAGAGGCGAGATTTTGCGTGAACGCGTGCATGCGCGCGTGTTCACAGCAACGCTATTCTCAGAAGTTGATCTACAGCCTGCCAGCAGCGATCATTTTTTTTTTTAACCCCAAAAAGGTATATTAGACGCTGTTTTGTTAACAGCGTCTAATATACCTGCTACCTGGTCCTCTGGTCCATCCTTTTGCTTGGATCGACCATCAGAGGACACAGGCAGCTCTGTAAGTAGCATCATTCACCACACTACACTACACCCCCCCCCCCCCCCCCACTTAACCCTGATCACCCCATATAGACTCCCTGATCACCCCCCTGTAAGGCTCCATTCAGACATCCGTAATTATTATTTTTTTCTGATCACTGCAAAAACACCGTAAAATAATTTATTTATTTTCGGCACAAGTTAGCAGAAATTGATTTTTACGCATTTGGATACCAAACTACTTCTCACGCTTTAGGGCCCCTAAAATGCAAGGGCAGTATAAATACCCCACATGTGACCCCATTTTGGAAAGAAGACACCCCAAGGTATTCCGTGAGGGTTATGGTGAGTTTATGTAAAATTTTATTTTTTGTCACAAGTTAGTGGTATATGAGATTAAAAAAAATCATTTTCCTCTAACTTGTGACAAAAAATTAAAAACTTCCATTAATTCACTATGCCCATCAGCGAATACCTTAGGGTGTCTACTTTCCGAAATGGGGTCATTTCTACTGTCTGGGCATTGTAGAACCTCAGGAAACATGACAGGTGCTCAGAAAGTGTGTAAATTAATTTTTTGGCACCATAGTTTGTAAACGCTATAGCTTTTACCCAAACCAATAAATATACACTTGTTCTACATCAGACATGCAGAACAATAAATTTAGAGAAAGATTTATATAGAAACGTAGTTTTATTTGAAAAACAGAAAGTGAAAAATTTAAATTTTTTTGCAAAATTTTCAGTCAATTTTGATATAAAAAAAAAGTTAAAATGTCAGCAGCAATGAAATACCACCAAATGAAAGCTCTATTAGTGAGAAGAAAAGGAGGTAAAATTCATTTGGGTGGTAAGTTGTATGACCGAGCAATAAATTGTGAAAGTAGTGTAGTACAGAATTTTAAAAAGCGGTCTGGTCATTAAGGGGGTTTAAGCTAGGGTAGCTGAGGTGGTTAACTGACGGAGCCTGCTTCCTTCCTTACATCCAATTGACTTGTCATGAAAAATCTTTAAAGGGTTTCTACCACCTCATTTTGACCTAATTAGCTCTCAGACACTAGCGATCTGCTAGTGTCTGATCTACCTAACAATGCTATTTTCAGACCTTTGTGTGGACCCGTTTCCTTAAAAAACGACCTTTTATTTATATGCTAATGAGCCTCTAGGTGCTATGGGGGCGTCTTTTCAGCACCTAGAGGCTCGGTCTACTCACACTGTATGCCACCCCGCTCGTCTGTCAAGCCCGCCCATCTCCTCTAGAATGCCATCCTCCATCTCATTTATTGGCCGAATTCTCGCGCCTGCGCCGTGTGCGTCTGTATTCGGCGCAGGCACAGTGACTGTCGAAACGCTCCCTGCGCCGGCATCTCCACTGCGCCTGCGCCATCTGTTCCCCGGAGCACCGTGACTTAATCGGCGCAGGCGCAGTGGAGATGTCTGTGCAGGGAGCGGTCAGACATTCACTGCGCCTGCGCCGAATACAGACGCGCACGGCGCAGGTGCGAGAATTCGTCCGCTGGCTGAGATGGAGGATGGCTTTCTAGAGGAGATGGGCGGGCTTGACAGATGAGCGGGGCGGCATACAGTGTGAGTAGACCGAGCCTCTAGGTGCTGAAAAGACGCCCCCATAGCACCTAGAGGCTCATTAGCATATCAATAAAAGCTCGTTTTTTTGTGAAACTGATCCACACAAAGGTCTGAAAATAGCATTGTTAGGTAGATCAGACATTAGCAGATCGCTAGTGTCTGAGAGCTAATTAGGTCAAAATGAGGTGGTAGAAATCCTTTAACTAAAAAAAATCCTTTCAAGGTTTGGAACCCCATAGCAATAGCAATATCAATAGATTGCTGCAGTCCCTTTTTAAGTACTTGACCTGTGATCATAATATTCTGAAAGAGTATTTACATATCAGACTTTTTGGGCATATCCACAGTGTGTGCTGAAAATGTCTGATAGATGCAGGTCCTGACCTCTATTCCACCTACATGTGCAGCCAACTGTAGCATATGGGACTTCTGAAAATGTCTTGTTAATTACACTCCTCAACATTGAAATTGCACACCAAGAAGGACAAATTGTAAGATTATGCCGATCAGGGAAGTTGCAGGTGTTGCCAGGGCAGGCCTTTGGGGTGTGCGGGCTGTGCGGCCGCACAGGGCGCCATAGCAACAGGGGCGCCGAGCGGCCGACAGCTCGCAGTGTAATATGCGGCAGGCGAGGCGGCACTTGTGTTCTGCCTTGTGGCGGGCCCCCGCCCCCTCTCCTGTCTGACCTGATTCCTCCTCCCCTGTGTCTGACCTGGCTGTCACCTTATGATCCTCCGTGCCGTGCGTCTGGCACGTCTGCACCATTTCACAGACAGTTCACACTGGCCAATCAGCTTTTCGCAGCGCAAAGATCCTGCTGCTGATTGGCCAGTGTGTAGGACTGGAGCAGCAGGCGCTCCGCTCGCATCACGCTTTTTCCTGTGTCACTCACCGTGTCAATGTCTGCCGACTACAGCCCGCCCCAGCCCAGAGAGACTGAAGGACTGCCCTGGAGACTGTCAAACCGAACAATAAGGTAAGTTATCTTATAGTAATTTACATGCATGCACTAGAAATCTGATCCATACCCTGCCCAATTTAACCTGCAAAACTGAGCAAAAAGTCACAATTGTTTTAGCAAAACAAAGCTTGTGCAAAAATGTGTGGCTTCTTAGCGCCACAATTCTGGTGCAGGGGGAATGATAAATCTTCCCATTGTGTTTTCTAGCACCTTCTGAACTATGTTATAGGCACCGGTGCTAACATTGTTGTGCCCATGGAGGGAAAATTAATGATGGCACACCAGGGCCGTTGTAACGTTATACTTCCCTACCTCGTGAGATTTCCCTACTCTCGTCAATTCCGGTCGCACCGGACATGACGTGAGGAGGTAATCGGCACCGTGCAGGCGCACAAAGATGGGTTAGGGAAATTTCACAGCAGAGTGCGCATGCGCTGGGAGCCTCGCAGGTGGTTAGGGTGGGGAAAAATTATGGGCCAGTGCGCAGGCGTGGTGATCGGATGGATGTTCTCATCTGGACACCGGCCGACACTGCGCATGCGCTGGGAGCCTCACCAGCGGTTAGGGTAGGGAAAAAACACTGGCCCGTACGTAATTTTTCCCTTCCCTAACCGCTCGTGAGGCTCCCGGTGCATGCGCAGTGTCGGCCGGTGTTCAGCTGAGAACATCCATCCGAACACTGCGCCTGCGCACTGGCCCATAATTTTTCCCTACCCTAACCGCCAAGCAAAACTCCTGACGCATGCGCACTCTGCTGTGAAATTTCCCTAACCTTACGTCATGTCCAGTGCAACCGGAAGTGACAAGGTTAGCTTGCACAGGGCGCCTGAACACCTAAGGCCGGCCCTGGGTGTTGCTAAGATCTACCTAGCTCCAATCTGTGGCATGTGGGAGGGGTATACAATCCAGATTGTAAGCAAAGTCAGCTCAAATCGCATGGGAGGATTCTCCTGTTAATCAAAGTGCCAATTATCACCACAAATTGAGAGGGACAGAATCCTTGAACTGAGAGACCTTGGTTTATCACTCTGGCAGATCGCTATGCACCTAGGCAGAGATGTCAGCACTGTTAGGCGTTGCTTGTCACAGTGGTTGGGAGAGCAAAAATTAAATAGAATGGGAGCAAGAGGTGCGCGAAGGCAAATTCTGCATGAACAGATTGTCCAATTCGAAGAATGTGCATAGTGATCCATTCTGTACTGCAAGTGAAATTCAGCATAACATCCCAAGCTTACGGGCGGCAAACAGTGTCTACACACACCATCAGAAGCCATTTGCATGACATTGGACCACAAGCCAGATATTCAGATAAAGGTGTTTCATTGACCTAATGAGTCCCACTTTTGTCTCTGGCGCAGTGATAGCAAGAGATTAGTCTGGGGACCACATGGGCAACGCCATAAAGAGGCTTTTACAAGGAAACGTTATACCAGTCCTACTCCCAGGATTATGGTGTGGAGTAGCAAAATGTGCAGTTAAAGCTCAGCTTTACATTTGGTTGTGGAACTAGTTGTATGGCCATGAGTCGTTTTTCAACAGAACAATGCCAAGCTGCATGTTACTGCAGCTGTGAGCAGCCTGTGTGGTCTAAATGTGCTACCATGGCCTGCAACCTCCCTGACTTGTCTCCCATCAAGCATATCTGGGACAGCATTGGTTGGCAGTTGCAAAGCGAGCTGCCAGCAGTGGATCTTCATGACTTGCGTGCCCAAGTGCATTCAGCATGGCAGAACATTCCTTAGACAATCATTAATATCCTCATTGATGGCATGTCAAGGCATATAAGTGTATTTCTGCATGTTGTTCTCATACTCGATACTGAATAAATCTATGTTTTGAATATTTTGTTTTTATTTTTTACCACTTGTATATTATTGACATGTTCATAGATTTTTCCTTGTGGTGCAATTTCAATGTTGAGGAGTGAATAATGACTAGGGTGCTTTGTTGTTTCAGTAACTTTAAGGGGCTTCTGTTTGTCTTTCAGCCAGATTCCCAATATCCCCTCCCCCCCCCAGTCACCGGAACTGCAGAGGGAAGGATATTTGCTCACTCTGGCCGCAGGGTTGAGACTCCTTCGGTTGCCGCACTCTGCCATGCAGGTCACGTTTGCCGTGCAGCGGTGACATGTGATCCATTGACGTGATGCATGGGGGTCACCTGTCAGTCATTGGCTGCAGTGACACACATGATCACCTTCAAACCAGTTGTCAATGAGCTGGACCAGTGCGCAGCAGCGGAGGACTGAAGGAGGCAGTGTGGGACCAGTAAGTAAGTTTCCCTCCATAGGTCCTGCAACGTTGAGGAGAGGGGGGAGAGGTTGGCCAAAAGGTCCTCTAAACGTGGATAACCCCTTAAAATTACCCAAGTGGGCATACTGCACAGGAACTGCTGCCTAGATGCAGTGGACATGTTGCCTCATGGATGGCTGATAGGGGACTGAAGTACTCTAAGGGCTGTTTCACACTAGCGGATGCCATGCGTGACATCCTCTGCGTGAATGACGGTCAAGACCCGATGCGGACAGCAGAAGCACGGAGCATTATCAGTCATGTTAATGCTCCGTGCTTCTGCTGTCCGCATCGGGTCTTGGCTGTCATTCACAGAGCGGATGTCACACACGGCATCCGCTCGTGTGAAACAGCCCTAAAGGTTGGGTGTCCCAGAGCTGAGAATAATGGCTATCCACAATCTTCACAAAACCAGCAAAATAACTTTAGAGCCTGTATTGTACATTGCAGAAAATACAGAGCTGTGCTTCTCTTCATAATTGTGGTATAGGTAGAAGCCGGTGGTACTTGTAGACAGACAATTTACAGTAATTTGAGAAATGAGGTTTCAAGTGCCTCCTTGCTGAAACTTGAGTGCAACTGGAGAATATCCAAGAAAGTGGAGAGTTTAATGCAGCAGACAAAGGATCCTGATGCATGGAAACAACACCTCGTTCTTTAATACATAAGAAACACGCTCGACGTAAAAGAGCTGATAAAGCATTGCTAACTGTTCCTCATCCTCATGGATTTCTATAAATAGAAGGTGTACTATATCTAGCCTTAAGATGAGATACTGGCAGGTTTTAAATTAAACTTGTCTTGTTAAAATGCGATTGTTTGCAGGGTCTCTTCCACATAATGTAAATGTAATGTCATATCATCCTTGACTCTTTTTTTTAAATAGGTATTTTGCTTTTGACTTCCACAAAGAATGCAGCCGGATGCGCTGGGACCGGTTACAGATTTTGGTAGATCAGCTGGCTGAAATTCAGGATGAATTTGGGTGAGAAAGTACTAGTGCTGAGTCCAGATGACTGAAAGCTGCACCCTTATCATACCTTGCACTGTGTATATTATCAGCCCTAAAATTTGAAGGGTCTATATCTGTGTGATTTCAGTTACTATTATAATTACAAAAGGATACAAACAATTCTTTGATGTTTAGTTTTATAGACCAGTATCCCTAAAATAAAAAATGGTGTGTAAAATCACTTCGTTTTCAAAAAAGATACACGTTACAAATGCTTGGAGTATTTAAATATACACTTACCTTAAGAATTATTAGGAACACCTGTTCTATTTCTCATTAATGCGATTATCTAGTCAACCAATCACATGGCAGTTGCTTCAATGAATGTAGGGTTGTGGTCCTGGTCAAGACAATCTCCTGAACGCGAAACTGAATGTCAGAATGGCAAAGAAAGGTGGGCTACAACAGCAGAAGACCCCACCGGGTACCACTCATCTCACTACAAATAGGAATAAGAGGCTACAATTTGCACGAGCTCACCAAAATTGGACTGTTGAAGACTGGAAAAATTTTGCCTGGTCTGATGAGTCTCGATTTCTGTTGAGACATTCAAATGGTAGAGTCCGAATTTGGTGTAAACAGAATGAGAACATGTATCCATCATGCCTTGTTAACACTGTGGAGGCTGGTGGTGGTGTAATGGTGTGGGGGATGTTTTCTGGGCACACTTTAGGCCCCTTAGTGCCAATTGGCCATTGTTTAAATGCCACGGGCTACCTGAGCATTGTTTCTGACCATGTCCATCCCTTCATGACCACCATGTACCCATCCTCTGATGGCTACTTCCAGCAGGATAATGCACCATGTCACAAAGCTCGAATCATTTCAAATTGGTTTCTTGAACATGAAAATGAGTTCACTGTACTAAAATGGCCCCCACAGTCACCAGATCTCAACCCAATAGAGCATCTTTGGGATGTGGTGGAACGGGAGCTTCGTGCCCTGGATGTGCATCCCTCAAATCTCCATCAACTGCAAGATGCTATCCTATCAATATGGGCCAACATTTCTAAAGAATGCTATCAGCACCTTGTTGAATCAAAGCCACGTAGAATTAAGGCAGTTCTGAAGGCAAAAGGGGGTCCAACACCGTATTAGTATGGTGTTCCTAATAATTCTTTAGGTGAGTGTATAAGCTGCATTGATGATCATTTGTACCCTATGACTAAAGATCTTCGGAAACTGCCATCCCAACCATAGTTTAGGACTGCTTGTACATTTTTCACTAAGAGATTCTTCCCAAAATATGTGTGATTGTGTGTCACATTTACAGGATTATAAGGCTGCAATTCTGCCCGAGGTGGTCTCCATTCACTCTGTATGTAAGGGTAGGGGCAGACCTACACTGGCACATAGCTAAATTTTATAGAGCTAAGCAAAGTATCACTATAGTAGCAACAGAACCAGGTACTCTTCTTTTAGTGCCTATTACAAATAGGCATTGGATGTGACCATATTTAACCACCTCCCGACCGCCGTACGCGTATATGCGTCCGGGAGGTGGTTGTTTTACTCCTCCTGGACGCATATACGCGTCCTCTCGCGAGACGCGAGATTTCCTGTGAACGCGCACGCACAGGCGCGCGCGCTCACAGGAACAGAAGGTAAGCGAGTGGATCTCCAGCCTGCCAGCGGCGATCGCTCGCTGGCAGGCTGGAGATCCGAATTTTCTAACCCCTAACAGGTATATTAGACGCTGTTTTCATAACAGCGTCTAATATACCTCCTACCTGGTCCTCTGGTGGTCCCTTTTGTTAGGATCGACCACCAGAGGACTCAGGTAGGTCAGTACAGTCCCACCAAACACTACACTACACTACACCCCCCCCCCCCCGGTCACTTATTAACCCCTTATAAACCCCTGATCACCCCATATAAACTCCCTGATCACCCCCCTGTCATTGATCACCGCCCTGTCATTGATCACCCCCCTGTCAGGCTCCGTTCAGACGTCCGCATGATTTTTACGGATCCGATCCATGTATCCATGGATCCGTAAAAATCATGCGGAAGTCTGAATGGAGCCTTACAGGGGGGTGATCAATGACAGGCGGGTGATCACCCATATACACTCCCTGATCACCCCCTGTCATTGATCACCGCCCTGTCAGGCTCCATTCAGACGTCCGCATGATTTTTACGGATCCGATCCATGTATCCATGGATCCGTAAAAATCATGCGGACGTCTGAATGGAGCCTTACAGGGGGGTGATCAATGACAGGCGGGTGATCACCCATATACACTCCCTGATCACCCCCTGTCATTGATCACCCCCCTGTCATTGATCACCCCCCTGTCAGGCTCCATTCAGACGTCCGCATGATTTTTACAGATCCGATCCATGTATCCATGGATCCGTAAAAATCATGCGGACGTCTGAATGGAGCCTTACAGGGGGGGTGATCAGTGACAGGGGGGTGATTACCCTGATCACCCCCTGTCATTGATAACCCCCCTGTAAGGCTCCATTCAGACGTCCGCATGTGTTCTGTGGATCCGATCCATGTATCCATGGATCCGTAAAAAATCATGCGGATGTCTGAATGGAGCCTTACAGGGGGGGTGATCAGTGACAGGGGGGTGATCACCCTGATAACCCTGATCACCCCCTGTCATTGATAACCCCCCTGTAAGGCTCCATTCAGACGTCCGCATGCGTTCTGTGGATCCGATCCATGTATCCATGGATCCGTAAAAAATCATGCGGATGTCTGAATGGAGCCTTACAGGGGGGGTGATCAGTGACAGGGGGGTGATTACCCTGATCACCCTGATCACCCCCTGTCATTGATGACCCCCCTGTAAGGCTCCATTCAGACGTCCGCATGCGTTTTGTGGATCCGATCCATGTATCCATGGATCCGTAAAAAATCATGCGGATGTCTGAATGGAGCCTTACAGGGGGGGTGATCAGTGACAGGGGGGTGATCACCCTGATCACCCCCTGTCATTGATAACCCCCCTGTAAGGCTCCATTCAGACGTCCGCATGCGTTCTGTGGATCCGATCCATGTATCCATGGATCCGTAAAAATCATGCGGACGTCTAAATGGAGCCTCACAGGGGGGGTGATCAGTGACAGGGGGGTGATCTCCCTGATTACCCTGATCACCCCCTGTCATTGATAACCCCCCTGTAAGGCTCCATTCAGACGTCCGCATGCGTTCTGTGGATCCGATCCATGGATCCGTAAAAATCATGCGGATGTCTGAATGAAGCCTTACAGGGGGGGTGATCAATGACAGGGGGGTGATCAGGGAGTCTATATGGGTGATCACCCCCCTGTCATTGATCACCCCCCCTGTCATTGATCACCCCCCCCCTGGTAAGGCTCCATTCAGCCATTTTTTTTGGCACAAGTTAGCGGACATTTTTTGTTTGTTTTTGTTTTTGTTTTTTCTTACAAAGTCTCATATTCCACTAACTTGTGTCAAAAAATAAAATCTCACATGAACTCACCATACCCCTCACGGAATCCAAATGCGTAAACATTTTTAGACATTTATATTCCAGACTTCTTCTCACGCTTTCGGGCCCCTAAAAAGCCAGGGCAGTATAAATACCCCACATGTGACCCCATTTCGGAAAGAAGACACCCCAAGGTATTCCGTGAGGGGCATATTGAGTCCATGAAAGATTGAAATTTTTGTCCTAAGTTAGCGGAAAGTGAGACTTTGTGAGAAAAAAAACAAAAAAAATCAATATCCGCTAACTTATGCAAAAAAATAAAAAATTCTAGGAACTCTCCATGCCCCTCATTGAATACCTCGGGGTTTCTTCTTTCCAAAGTGGGGTCACATGTGGGGTATTTATACTGCCCTGGCTTTTTAGGGGCCCGAAAGTGTGAGAAGAAGTCTGGGATCCAAATGTCTAAAAATGCCCTCCTAAAAGGAATTTGGGCCCCTTTGCGCATCTAGGCTGCAAAAAAGTGTCACACATGTGGTATCGCCGTACTCAGGAGAAGTTGGGCAATGTGTTTTGGGGGGTCATTTTACATATACCCATGCTGGGTGAGAAAAATATCTTGGTCAAATGCCAACTTTGTATATAAAAATGGGAAAAGTTGTCTTTTGCCAAGATATTTCTCTCACCCAGCATGGGTATATCTAAAATGACCCCCCAAAACACATTGCCCAACTTCTCCTGAGTACGGCGATACCAGATGTGTGACACTTTTTTGCAGCCAAGGTGGGCAAAGGGGCACCTTTCGGATTTCGCAGGCCATTTTTTACAGATTTTGATTTCAAGGTACTTCTTACACATTTGGGCCCCTAAATTGCCAGGGCAGTATAACTACGCCACAAGTGACCCCATTTTGGAAAGAAGACACCCCAAGGTATTCCGTGGGGGGCACGGCGAGTTCCTAGAACTTTTTATTTTTTGTCACAATTTAGCGGAAAATGATGATTTTTCTTTTTTCCTTACAAAGTCTCATATTCCACTAACTTGCGACAAAAAATAAAAAATTCTAGGAACTCGCCATGCCCCTCACGGAATACCTTGGGGTGTCTTCTTTCCAAAATGGGGTCACTTGTGGGGTAGTTATACTGCCCTGGCAATTTAGGGGCCCAAATGTGTGAGAAGAACTTTGCAATCAAAATGTGTAAAAAATGCCCTGCAAAATCCGAAAGGTGCACTTTGGAATATGTGCCCCTTTGCCCACCTTGGCAGCAAAAAAGTGTGACACATCTGGTATCGCCGTACTCAGGAGAAGTTGGGCAATGTGTTTTGGGGTGTCATTTTACATATACCCATGCTGGGTGAGAAAAATATCTTGGTCAAATGCCAATTTTGTATAAAAAAATTTGGAAAAGTTGTCTTTTGCCAAGATATTTCTCTCACCCAGCATGGGTATATGTAAAATGACAGCCCAAAACACATTCCCCAACTTCTCCTGAGTACGGCGATACCAGATGTGTGACGCTTTTTTGATGCCAAGGTGGGCAAAGGGGCACATATTCCAAAGTGCACCTTTCGGATTTTGCAGGGCATTTTTTACAGATTTTGATTGCAAAGTTCTTCTCACACATTTGGGCCCCTAAATTGCCAGGGCAGTATAACTACGCCACAAGTGACCCCATTTTGGAAAGAAGACACCCCAAGGTATTCCGTGAGGGGCATGGCGAGTTCCTAGAATTTTTTATTTTTTGTCGCAAGTTAGTGGAATATGAGACTTTGTAAGGAAAAAAGAGAAAAAAAAAAAATCATCATTTTCCGCTAACTTGTGACAAAAAATAAAAAATTCTAGGAACTCGCCGTGCCCCCCACGGAATACCTTGGGGTGTCTTCTTTCCAAAATGGGGTCACTTGTGGGGTAGTTATACTGCCCTGGCAATTTAGGGGCCCAAATGTGTGAGAAGAACTTTGCAATCAAAATGTGTAAAAAATGCCCTGCAAAATCCGAAAGGTGCACTTTGGAATATGTGCCCCTTTGCCCACCTTGGCATCAAAAAAGCGTCACACATCTGGTATCGCCGTACTCAGGAGAAGTTGGGGAATGTGTTTTGGGCTGTCATTTTACATATACCCATGCTGGGTGAGAGAAATATCTTGGCAAAAGACAACTTTTCCAAATTTTTTTATACAAAATTGGCATTTGACCAAGATATTTTTCTCACCCAGCATGGGTATATGTAAAATGACACCCCAAAACACATTGCCCAACTTCTCCTGAGTACGGCGATACCAGATGTGTCACACTTTTTTGCTGCCAAGGTGGGCAAAGGGGCACATATTCCAAAGTGCACCTTTCGGATTTTGCAGGGCATTTTTTACACATTTTGATTGCAAAGTTCTTCTCACACATTTGGGCCCCTAAATTGCCAGGGCAGTATAACTACCCCACAAGTGACCCCATTTTGGAAAGAAGACACCCCAAGGTATTCTGTGAGGGGCATGGTGAGTTCCTAGAATTTTTTTTTTTTTGTCGCAAGTTAGTGGAATATGAGACTTTGTAAGAAAAAAATAAAAAATAAAAAAATCATCATCATTTTCCGCTAACTTGTTACAAAAAATAAAAAGTTCTATGAACTCACTATGCCCATCAGCGAATACCTTAGGGTGTCTACTTTCCGAAATGGGGTCATTTGTGGGGGTTTTCTACTGTCTGGGCATTGTAGAACCTCAGGAAACATGACAGGTGCTCAGAAAATCAGAGCCGTTTCAAAAAGCGGAAATTCACATTTTTGTACCATAGTTTGTAAATGCTATAACTTTTACCCAAACCATTTTTTTTTTTGCCCAAACATTTTTTTTTTATCAAAGACATGTAGAACTATAAATTTAGCGAAAAATTTATATATGGATGTCGTTTTTTTTGCAAAATTTCACAGCTGAAAGTGAAAAATGTCATTTTTTTGCAAAAAAATCGTTACATTTTGATTAATAACAAAAAAAGTAAAAATGTCAGCAGCAATAAAATACCACCAAATGAAAGCTCTATTAGTGAGAAGAAAAGGAGGTAAAATTCATTTGGGTGGTAAGTTGCATGACCGAGCGATAAACGGTGAAAGTAGTGTAGAGCCGAAGTGTAAAAAGTGGCCTGGTCATGAAGGGGGTTTCACCTAGCGGGGCTGAAGTGGTTAAAGGGGTTTTGCCATGTCAGCAAATAGCATTTATTATGCAGAGAAAGTTTCCATGGTTACGACCACCCTGCAGTCCAGCAGCATGGCTGTGCTTGTACACTATAGAAAAAAAAGCACCAGCCTACATGAGCTGCCACAGTCCCGGCCACCAGAGAGGCTGGCATTTTTTCTTACAGTATATAAGCATGACCACCACTGATGGATTACAGGGTGGTTGTAACCATGGAAACAAGCAGTGTATAATGTGATGGAAAAATTAATCCAGCCATAAAAAGAGACACATTATTTATAATAACAATACATTAGTAAGTGCCTTCAGGACAGCCATTTTTCACCTTCAGGACGCAGCCTAATTTTGAAAATATGACATGTCACTTTATGTGGTAATAACTTTAAAACACTTTTACTTATCCACGCCATTCTGAAATTATTTTCTCGTCACATATTGTACTTCATGACAGTGGCAAACTTGAGTCAAAATATTTCATTTTTATAAAGAAAAAGTCTTTTTTTTCCCCGTAAGTTATTACAAATGAACAACAAGTACAAGCCTGTGCAGTGTGGTGTTACAATCAATCAAAATACAGGCGTAGCTAGGTGTGAAATACAGAGGTAATAAAGCATGTGGGTAGCAACCCACTGGGTCCACAGAATACTGTATAACAAGACAATTAGAAACAGGTGCAATACATGTACCAAAATATGGGTGTAGTGCAAAAAACCCAGTTTTATATAATCAGCTACCGAAGTTTCCAAATTAATGAAAACTAAAAGAATTATACGACACAGAACAAACAACTAAGATGGGAGGTATAGACAAAGGACACAAGGCATAAGGGGTTAGGGGTAGATCACATATATCAGCACAGGCATTAGTCAATGTATTCGTCCCATGATTGCCAGATCTTGTTAAATCTCTCAACCTGCTTAGATAAGCTTGCAGACAAGTATTTAATTTATCTGACCTCCATAACATATGCAATGAGGTCAATTCGGGTGGGCGGGACAGATCTTTTCCAATATCTGGCAATAAGGCGTCTGGCTGCGGTCAAAATATGTAGGGATAAAAGCAAAATGTGTCTTTTCAGCGGCATTGGTGGCATATTCTGTAAATAGAAAAAGGGGTTTAATGGGAACCGAATATGGAAGACCTGGACGAGAACCTCATGCACCATCTCCCAGAAGGGCCCAATTAAAGGGCAATTCCAGAATATATGTATATGAGACCCCTCTATTGGAGAGGGAAGGGCATACATGCTTCAATAACTGTGGGGTATGGTACCAAAACATCAATACCTTATAAGAGTTTTCTCTGAGAGATGCAAGAGGATGACTTCGTTGTCCTGTCCCACACTAGTTTCCATTCCACAATAGAGATGGGTTGATTAAGAATCGCTTCCCTTTTAGACATATAAGTGTGCTTAATGGATGAGGATGATAGGAGGAGGTATATTTCAGATATGAGGCCCTTAGTTGAGCTTGACAGCTTACATAGTTTTTAAAGGATGTGGGAGTGGATATAGTCATAGATTTAAATATGGTAGCGAACAAGTGCTATAATTGTAGATGTTGATATCTGACAGAGTCAGGAAGCTGGCGGGGTGATTGTAATCTCTCAAATGGCATCATTTGGAGAGTCTTATAGTCTATAACAGCCGCAAAATGAAATGGCTTGTTAGAAACCAATGCTTGAGGAAAGGGGTTTAATACCCGTCAGAAACAAAGGGTTAGATAAAAAAGAAGTCATGGAGGACCTTTCAGAAGCCAATGAGAATTGTCGATTGCATCTTAGCCATATGCGAAGAGTTAGTGACACAGGCTCTAGCAAGTCAGGCAGCAACGCAGTCGACAATGGGGACCATATGAGTGAGTTAGGGTGTACAGGAGCTATCCACAATTTCTCCACTTCCGACCATCTAGAGCAGGGGTGTCAAACTCAAATTCATCGGGGGCCGCATCAGCAGTTTGGTCACCCTCAAAGGGCCGGTTGTATCGGACTTATGGGGGATCTGTGGGTGACACTTATGGGGGATCTGTGGGTGACACTTATGGGGGATCTGTGGGTGACACTTATGGGGGGGATCTGTGGATGACACATATATAGCATCTTATGCTATGTCTCATCCACAGATCCCCTCCATAAGTGTCCCTGTAGTGAATGACCCTCAATACACGGGCTAGGGGCCGGCATCTGCTTTTATAATGACAGCGGGGCCCGTGAGGTTACTATTCTACTACACGGCCCCGCTCACTGTATAATCGTATCTCTAATAGTTAATGGTTACCGTATGTATATAATCGCATAAGGAGCTCTTTGTATTACCGGTACTTACAACTACAAGCGCTCGCCGAGAGGAGGGAGGAGGCAGGCCGGGAGGACAGGCGCTGGCAGCGCGAGTCATACGTCATGCGCCCACGCCGCCTGCTTCATTCATAAAGTGGGCGGCGCAGGCGCGTGACGTATGACTCACACTGCCAGCGCCCATCCTCCCAGCCTGCCTCCTCCCTCCTCTCGGCAGCACTTGTAGTTGTAAGTACCGGTAATACACAGCGCTCGTTATGCGATTTATTATCACTTCCTGGAGGGGCCGCCTGCAGACTAGACCACGCTGGTATTCTCCGCAAATGGGCTGCCCAATAATACTTTGTTATATCAGGGGCTGCCAGAACCCCCAGCGACTCAGGCACTGTAAGAGTCGCACAAGCTATCCGGTGCCTCTTCCCATTCCATATGAATCTCAGCATACTAGATTGTAGGGCACGCAGCTCTCGACTCGGTAGCGTCTCAAACAGGTAAAGTAGCTTTGGCAATATAGTCATCTTGACTGTAGCTATACGACCCAACAAGGAAATGTGAAGAGGCATCCATTTACTCATAAAGAACCTTTAAGTTCCGGAACGTGTCCGGGAAGTTGAGTGCGTACAAGGAGGAATAAGTCAGAGTTGGGTTTATTCCTACATATCGTAATGTAGTGTCCTTCCAACAAAAGTGGAAGTTAGTTTTCATGGTAGCAACACTCTCCGGGCTGCAATGAAGAAGGCAAGCCTCTGTTTTCGCAGTGTTAACTTTGTAACCCGACAACCTCCCGTACACTCCCAGCAACTGGAAAAGGTTTGGAAGCGTTATATGCAAATCCTTCAATGTGAGCAGAATATCACCCGCAAACAAGGGCATCTTGAACTCTACATTATTGACCATGACTCCATGTACAGTATATCCGGGTGTGCTCGAATGGCCTCAGCAAGGGGTTCGATGCAGAGGACAAATATTAAGGGGGATAGTGGGCACCCCTTGCGTGTGCAATTACATATAGGGAAGGTCGAGGAAAGAGCATGGGGCAATTTTACCGCCGGTGTTGGCTTTGAGTAGAGCATTCATAAGGCCGTTAGGAAGGGGCCTGTAATACCAAAGGTCTGCAAGGCGGAGAACATAAATGACCAGTTCAAATGGTCAAACGCTTTTTCAGCGTCGAGACTATGCAATAAAGTTGCCTCATTGCGTCTATTAACTTATCTCTACGAGATCAATGGTACGCCTAGTATTGTCTCCACCCTGCCGATCCCTGACAAACCCCACCTGGTCCCTGTGAATCAGATGGGGAAGCCACACCGAGAGACTATCAGCTAAGGTTTTCGTAAAAAAATTTAGGTCCGAGTTAAGGAGGGCGATTGGCCTATAGTTGGCACAATCCAGGGGATCCTTTCCAGGTTTAGGGATCAGTGTGATGTAAGAATGCGAAAACGAGGTGGGTATCGGGGAGCCCTGTAAAAATGAGTTATATAGAGGTAACATATAGGGTATCAAAATGTCTGAGAAAGTTTTATAATACACATAGGGTAACCTGTCTGGGCCAGGCAATTTCTTGTTGGGGAGCTGTTTAAACACTTGTAATCAAGGATGACAGAGCATCCTCCGGCAAATTTAGGAAGGTTGCATTTAGACAGAAAAGTTTTCAAAAAGGCGAGCGTGTTCCAACTGATCGGGAGGGAGCTGTTGGGGGATAGCATAAAGATGTGCATAAAACTCCTGGAAAAGTTTCGAGATCGCCTCAGGATTGTATAGTAATGTGTTATCTGCTTGTCTCATAACAGTTGGGCTACCCATCAGGTTTGAGTCACGCAATTGATTAGCTAGAAGAGTATGGGGTTTATTACCCCACGCATAAAATCTTTGCCTAGAATACAACAATAGTTTCTCAACTTTTTGACATTTGTAAATCTTGTAATCTGGCCCTTAAGATTACGGTGTTACAAATGATGGGAACGACGGGAGATCTGTTGCACAATACAATCTTTTTTCAATTGGGACCCCAACGCTATACATTGGCCTCTGAAAACCGCCTTATGAGCCTCTCAGTGTAGCAACAGAGACGACAGAGGATTGATTAAGCATGAAGTATTCCGTGAGTATCCCTAAGCTCGTGACGGATACGTAGACTATTTAAGAGAGACTTATTATGTCGCCAGTGGCATACTCTGGCATGTGACCCTACACTTTTGAGACTAACGGATATTGGAGCATGATCAGACCAGGTAATGTGGCCCATGTCCGCATCCTCCAACATTCGTAAAACAGGAATATTTCCGAAGAAATTGTCAGAGTATGAGTACTGTGGGGGTGGGAGAAAAAGGTGTAAGACTTTGCAGGGGGGGTAGTTTACCCTCCAGAGATCATACAGAGCGTGGCACCGGATAGTGCGTCTAAAAAGCCGCGACAGACGACACTGTGCTCGTGTAGGTGCGGTATTATTCATAGATAGTCTATCCATCTGCTCCGAGAAGTAAGCATTAAAATCTCCCCCAACGAGCAATGCAGCAGGGAGAAATTGGGACAGTTTGAAAAGGACCCTGTCTAAAAAAAATAATTTGGGCTGAGTTTGGGGCATAGAGCTTAGAGAGTATAAGTGGATTACCATGCAGCGATGTTTTGGGTATAATAAACCTGCCCTCCCCGTCAGCAATATAGCATTCAACCTGTATCAGGCAATAAGTAGACAGAAGAATGGCCATCCCCGCTGTCTCTTTCCCCCGACGTGGCAGATTACGCTCGGGGGGGGGAAAAGAACTACATCTGCTTTGTGGGATTTGCATTCGTTCAGAGCTAGCCGTCTCTTGGTGTTGGAATTGAGGCCCTTAACATTTAATGAAATACACTTAACCATCATAAAACATGAAGAAGGAAATACTTGCTAAGCTCAAACCCAACATCCCGTTGCGAGGAGACCACAGAAGATTCGGGCCCCTGTCAAACTGTAGCACAGATGAACCGCAGCCAGACCACCTAGGAATAAGAAACACAGGAGGAAAACACAAAGGGGAAGAATGGGGAGACACAAAAAACGTCAATAACCACACAATTGTAATATCATTGGGCAAAACTACCCAGAAAGGGATCAGTAACACATAGTAAACAAAGGTATCATTATTGCCACACCGATATAGGGGAGTGACTGGACGTCCCCAAAAACGGCAGAAAAAGAGGACATCAGAGTGCCAAAAAGTACAAGAACAGCATTATCAAGACCAGTAAGCGTCCCGGGAGGTCAAAAAATGATCCTGAAGTGAAAAAAGAACACCGCCAAAAGGCAAAAAAGTGAACAGGAGACGTGCAGTACTTAATGCAATAGAACTCTGTACTCATGGGGGAGCAACAACAGGTTCCAAGTTGTGCAGGTCATCTTGGAAGGGAGGACGCCACTTCTTTTGTTTAGGCGTCTGCCAAACCGGATCTGGAACAGGCTTTGGGTCCGGGAGCTCCCAATCCGCTATGGAGCGTGTATCCACATCTAAGGCTGAGCAGAATGGCAGGAGATCTGCATGCTGACGAAGAGTGAAAGTTCTGCCCTTTTTTGTGGCTAAGAGGGCAAACAGGAAGCCCCATCTATACGGAATTCTTCGCTAACGTAGGAGGTTCAGCAATGGTTGTTAGCGCCCGTCTTTTCTGGAGGGTCCACCAGGAGAGATCTTGATATAGTTGGACAGCCGTACCATGGAACTCAATTGACCAGTGCACTCGAGCTTTAGACTTTATATTCTCTTTCAATTCAAAGTCATTTATGCACATCGCGAGGTGGAGCGGTAGAGGATTTAGAGCGTAGGGCTCTGTGCGCTCGATCCAGTTTAATAGGCTGCGTTAATGGAGCCCCTAGCATTGAGTTAAAAAAGTTCCATCAGGGTCACCCGCAGATTCTCCTCATTATCGGATTCAGGGAGTCCGCGGATACGAATATTGTTTCTACGACCTCTGTTATCCAGGTCTTCCAGGTGGCGGGTATTTTCCCTGATAAATTGTGTCTGGGAGGCTATAATAGATTGAAGGTGAGTGACACTCCTGTGTGTGTGTCATCATGTTCAGTCTCTATGGAGTCCACGCGACCCGCCAGCTGCTAGATGTCTCTCCTGAGGGGAGAAATTTTCAAATTTGCAAGCATTCCTAAGTTCAGTGATCAATAGTTTGCAGTCGTCTTTAGTGGGCAAATGTTGCAGGGTTTTCTGAAGCAATGTGGAGGATTGTGTGGAATGGAGGGAGCCCTCCTCTCCTTCATCCATAGAATCCGACAGATGGTCCCATGTAGCCCCTTCAGGCTCAGCTCAGGGGTTAGGTCATGTGATATTTTTATAGAGCAGGTCGTTACGGACGTGGCAATATCTAATAAGTATACTTAATTTTTTTATTTATGTTTTACACAATATCATTTTTTAAACAAAAAAATAATAATCATGATTTAGTGTCTCCATAGTCTGCGAGACATAGTTTTTTTGGCGATTCTCCTAGGTAGGGGCTCATTTTTTGCGGGATGAGGCAACTGTTAGATTGGTACTATTCTGGGGGCCATATGCTTTTTTGATCGCTTGGTGTTGCAAAAAAAGTTTGTTTTTTTTTTTGCATTTTTTTTTTCTTTTTTTTTTTTACTGTGTTCACCTGAGGGGTTAAGTCATGTGATATTTTTATAGAGCCGATCAAGACGAACGCAGCGATACTAATGTCTATTTTTCTTATCTTCCCTATTTTTGTCTTTATTTTGGGAAAAGGACGCATTTTTTTATTTTTTTTTACACCTGAAACTTAAATTTTAACACTTTTTTTTTTTTTTACTTTTTTAATTTGTCCCACTGTGGACTTTGCGTTTTCAGGGTTTTATCCCTGTTTCAATTCGGTACAATACATTATGTATTGTACTGAATTGAACTGTCAGCGTCTTACACACGCTGACAGTTCCCTAGGAGACCCAGCCCTCAAGCTGGATCTCCTGGGCTTGGATAGCTGGCAGGCTCCAATGCCTGTGTAAGGCATCGGGGCTGCCATGGCAACCATCGGCCCGCTGCCAGCGCAGCACAGGGGCTGATGGAGTCATAGGGAGCCCCCTCCCTCTGTAAACCCCGCACATGCAGCAGTCAGCGCTGACCGCGGCATGTGAAAAGGTTAATCCGCTGGCATCATCCCATACAGCGATGCCGGTGGATGCAGCAGGTGTCCGGCTATCAGTAACAGCCAGGCCCGTACTGCGGATCGGGCGGGTGCAGCTCCTGCACCCGCTCTATCCCATCACGTACATGCACGTGGGAATGGGGTAAGGCACCACGTTCCCACATGTACGTGACGATGCATAAAGGGGTTAACTTTCCCTACATAATAAATGGATGCGGACAGCACACATATAACATTTGTGTGCTGTCCACATTTTTTGCAGCCCCATAGAAATTAATGGGTCCGCATTTATTCCGTAAAAAATGCAAACCGAATATATAGTTTGGCCGTTTTCTCATAAGTATATTTTTTTATTGTGCCCGCAGGAGGTCTAATTGTTGCGTAATGGCGGATGTAATGTGCTTCTTGTGCAGTTGTTCTAGTGTGTGAATTTGGGTCAACAAACCCAGAACCTCCGCCTCCCTTTTCTTTTTGAGGTAGGCCTCCATATATAGAAGGTGTCCTCTGACTAGTTATGAGTCTCCAGACTACACTCGGTGACAGCCCCTGTGTTTCATTGATTTGAAAGTATTCCTCAATCCTCCCCTCTATAAATTTAACATTATTTGGATTATTTAGGAGCATCTCATTAAGTCTCCAAATAAATTCTCTTTTGGGCATGTTCCTCAGAGGAAACTGCAGAAACACAGGAGCCTGGTCTTAGAGGACGATCGGTCCAATCGAGGCTTTTTTGCAATATGGAAGGAGTGAAGCGGATACTAGAATATAACCCAACCTCTGATAAGAGGTATGCGCTGGGGAGTAAGTGAAGTCTTTTTCGCCCGGATGCATTGCCCTCCAATTGTCCACTAGGCCTGTCTTAGCAATTTGGTTTCGGATTTGTCTAAGTGCACGTTGGGATTGGAAGGAGGAGCCCATGGACGTGTCAATGTCTGGAGAAATCGCCACATTCAGATCCCCTGAAAGTATAGCTACCCCCTCAGCAAACTTGTGAAAAGTGTCTAACATCGATTTCAGCCAGGGAGCCTGGGACGTATTTGGTGCGTAGATACAGCCAAAAGTATATAGTTGTGTTCCAAGCGTCCCTTTAATAAATATGAACCTACCTTCTCCATCTACCAGCATCGAACACACCAGCCAAGACAAGCGTCTATGAAAAGCGATACTGACCCTCTTGGATGCGGTGTAGTACTAAGATATGGCTATACACATGATTGCCCAATTTCGGAATATGATTAGTCTGGAATTGGGTTTCCTTCAAAAATAAGATGTCAACCTTTTGTTTATTAAACATGTTGCACAACTGGCTTCGCTTGGCTGGTGTGTTCATGCCTCTAGCATTAAAGGAGCATATCTTAATCATCACCATTTAAATTAAATTATCTTATACAGGAGTATGAGGCAGCTGTGACTACATATGATGGGTAATAAACACAACTTCACTGTATTAAAGTACACCTTGCCCTTCAATCTAAGGCTGGTCCTGTCCTCAGCTAAATCATGCAGACTAAGAAAACTGAATACTGTGAAACAGAGATGACAAGTGTCCACTCTAACGCATTTCAACAGAATTACATATACAGTACATATGGGGAATACCTGCATGTAACAAAAAGCAAGTAAAGATCTAAACATGGCTCCAACTTGGAGCTGTAACTGTACCACAAGCATGTGGATTGTATTTGTGGCCGTAGACTTCCATCTAGAGGATCTCTTTTAAGGAGGAACAGGCAAGCACATAATATGGGCTATATAAAATACCTATGCAGAGAATATCTCTGCCAAGGGGAGAACAGGGAGAGGAAAGCTTTTAAAGAGGCAGCACCCGAGAAAGAGCAAAGATAGATAGTACAGACGATCAAGGGTTACAGTAACCTCTCACCACTCTCAACAGTCCCTGAGGTAAGTATAGGTAAGTGGTGCATTGAAGATTTCACTTTTGATCGGAATCGTCTCTACGCGGCGTAGCAGGACTTTGCTTTCTTCTTGCCCTGTAATTTCTTCCCGGCCAAGCCGAGGTCCATGACGCCACCATAGGGAGGGCTTGGAGTGAGGTCAACTCTTGGACCGGGTTCCAGTCTTATATCATCAGGTCCGCAATGTCGAGGAGTTTGTATAAACGCTTGAGGTCTGCATGGGCCCTCACCATCACTTTCCTCTTTGGCGTAGTAATAAGACCAAAAGGGTAAAACCACTAAGAAAGATACTTTCTTTCTTTGCCAGCTTGCATATTATATCTCTCGGTGGCTCGACCAGTTTTGGTGGGGGTCTCAGCTCCCTATGCGCTCTGTTGAGTACAATCAGCTCAGTCGACTTCTCACCCAGCAGATCCGTGAAGAAGCTGCGAATTACGGGTATAATGGCGTCTACCTGTATGGTTTCAGGGAACCCTTTCAACCGCAAATTGTTCCTCCGTCCCCTATTATCCTGGTCCTCTAGTTGACTGTACAGATAATTGAGGTCGGCTTTTGTGTGGTCCATGTTATGCGAGATGACTGTCTCAATTTCCACCATGGCATCCTGAGAAGATTCCAGCGATTCCACAGGCTCCCCTAGCTGCTTGAAATCTTGTTTAAAATCCCTGAGCTCATGTATCAGGGAGTCCAGTGCATCAGCCAGCAACTGCCGCATAAAGTCTCTTGAAACTGGTTGGTGGTCTTGTGAGGCCATAGTTGCAGCCCGGCTACGATTCTCCTCGTCAGAATCTGAGGTTTCGTGAGCAGACAACAGCTCAGAGCGCGGCGCCATCTTGTCCTGATTTCTCAGGTGCGGGGTGGTCGCTTTCTTCACAAATTTATCCAGGTCTCCCTGGTTTGATGCCGACCTCGTCCCGCTGGCCGTGTCCCTGGGTCTCTCCTTAGTTATCTTCCCCATTTTGGGAGTTCAACTGCAGCTTAGATTGCCCTTTCCTCACGATCCTCAGTGGAGCTCACATCACTCTGTGCATACAGCTCGGCTGCTAGGCTCCGCCCCACACTTGTGGAACATTTAAAGTGTTAAAGTTTGTAAAATCAGTTTTGTATACCTTGAGCGATGTAATTTCTAAAATGGGGTCACTTTTTTGGAGTTTCTACTTTGGGGGTGCAAATTAGGGTGGTCTTCAAATGCGACATGGCAGCTTAAAATTATCCCAGTGAAATCTGCTTTCCAAAAACCACATGGCGTTCTTTTCCTTCTGCGCAATGCCATGTGCCCGTACAGCAGTTTACGACCACATATGTGGTGTTTCTGTAAACTACAGAATCGGGGCCATAAATATTGAGTTTTGTTTGGCTGTTAACCCTTGCTTTGTTAGTGGCATAAAATGGATTAAAATGGAAAATCTGCCAAAAAAGTGAAATTCGGAAATTTCATCTACATTTTTCTCATTAATTCTTGTGGAACACCTAAAGGATTAACAACGTTTGTAAAATCAGTTTTGAATACCTTGAGGGGTGTAGTTTCTAAAATGGTGTCATTTTGGGTGGTTTTAATTATGTAAGCCTCACAAAGTGACTTCAGACCTGAACTGGTCCTTAAAAAGATTTGTTTCTAAACTTCTAAGCCTTCTAACGTCCCCAAAAAATAAAATGGCATTCACAAAATGATGTAAACATGTAGTAAAGATATGGGAAATATAAAGTATAACTATTTTTGAAGGTATTACTATCTATTATAAAAGTAGAGAAATTGACATTTGGAAATTTTTTCCTAATTTTTTTTTGTAAATTTAGATTATTATTTTATTTTTTTTATAAATAAAAAAAATTATACATTTTTGAGACTCAATTTTACCACTGTCATGAAGTACAATATGTGATGAATGTGATGAGAAAACAATCTCAGAATGGCTTGGATAAATAAAAGCATTTTAAAGTTATTACCACATAAAATGACACATGTCAGATTTGCAAAAAATGGCATGGTCCTTTAAGGTGAAAAATGGCAGGGTCCTGAAGGGGTTATCAACCAGGGTTATATAGCATAATAATGTTGAAATTCATACACAGACAGGTGTCTGTCTTTGGCTTCTTCCACTTTGACGAGTTCAATTGGCTTTCAAATCATCGTTTTAACTTAATCATAGAAATAGGAGTTTATATGCTCATCATGAATAAACAATATGATACTAATGCTGTGTTTCTTCTAACTAGCTATTTCTTGGTGGACTCTGAAGGGAAAGTGTTAATGTCCCAAGATGGAATTTTCCGAAGTAACTGTATGGATTGTTTAGATCGCACAAATGTTATTCAGAGCCTACTGGCACATCGCTCTCTTCAGGCTCAGTTACAGGTATTGCTATATTGCAAGATTTGAATAAAGCAGTCATGTGGTGTTCTAAAAGCCACCCTATACATGTGCATGGATTGTGTGTGGTATGACACCTCAGTTCCATTAAAGTGGATAGCGGAGTTGGTTCATCTTATTCCAGCACCAACATGACCTGATATGTGCCCTGTTATCAGGTGTCATTGAAAAGTACAGTGTATAAAATATTTGTAGGTAATAACCCCAAAATACAATAGAATGTTAACATATCCTGTAGTTTTCTCTTGGGGACTTGGCGTACAATAAATGGTTAAATGATTCTTGTATTCACCTTTTAACGATGAGAGGCTGTGTCACATCAAAATAGTAGGAGAGGGGGAACACTCACAATACTGCGGAGTGGAAGCAAGGTTACCCAGCTTCCTCGGGGGTCAAGCTTCCTGGCAATATGGTGGGGAGTTCTTGACATTGCTCACTTTATAGTCTGGGACAACTTGTAGGTACAGCTACCTATTTATTGATGTCACATTATCACGATCAGTATTTGCTTTTGTTACTATTATATTGTCTCTGGCTACACATGTTTTGTCCATATTTGGGACATAGTGAGTCATCAGTCTGTGCTTGGTTATAATTTATCCTGCACGGAGTCCACTGTATACAACCTTTATTGTGTTTGTGTTCCCTAATAAAAGAAAAATTGATTTTATTTTTGGATGTACAGCTTCTATACAGTTTTTTCTTATTAGTTGCTTATGTAGGCTGTGTTGCATCAGCAAGGGTTTTTAGCAGTCTTTCACTATAAGGATTTTCCCACAATACAAAATGATCTTGCCACTGTACTTGGCTATATCCTTGAGTTTGCATTTGTAGCTCCAATGTTTCCCCTTGCCCTGCCCTGCACTGCATGGCGCAGGACAAGTGCCTTTTCTTCGTTACCACTGACGTACCAAATGGTGACACCACAAATGGGCAGTTTTAGTGCTGCCCTAGGCTGTTTTACAAGCTAGGGCAGTGCTAAAGACCGCCCATTAGTGCCAGTGATAGCATCAGGGTCACTGCTAGGCGTAAACGTCCACCTAGTATACTGAAAAAAAAGCCGGGTACGTCACTGGCAGTAAACAAACAGTCCTTGCTCTGCGCTATGCAGTGCAGGGCAAGGCAAGGAGGAACATCAGAACTAGAAATTCTCTAATGCTTCACTCATACATGGTAAATGAGTGAAGGGGAGCTTATTTCCAGTTTCAGCTCTGTACCCGGACAACCCCTTTAATATAGTACAATTTTACAAATAATTAGGATGACAGAGATCATACCTTTTTAAGAAAAATATCAAATTACTATAAACCTTGTTTTCATTATATTTTATGCCTGTCATCTCTCTCCATTTCTCAACCCTTGCTAAATCACTATACCTCTAATCCAAATATATCTAGCTAGCAACAAATGCATGACATATTCAATCGAAGTTGGAAGAGACTGTCCATTTTCACCACACCTTACTAACATCATGAGACTTCTTGTAGCTCCTTTGCAGACAGCTATCTTTTTTGTATGACCAGCTGTAGGTCATTTGTTGTAAAATTGTACTTGTTTCATGTTTCAGAGACTTGGGGTCCTCCATATTGGGCAGAGGATTGAAGAGCAAGTACAGTTTGAAAAAATTTATAAAAATGGTAATGTTCTTGCTGATGCGGAAGATGTGAAATAGTATAAAACTCAGAGATTTGTCATTTAGTTGTTTATTATACTATGTTCACAGCCTGGGCCGATAATGCAAATGCTTGTGCAAAGCAGTATGCAGGAACAGGAGCTCTGAAGACAGACTTTACAAGGCAGGTTGAAACAATGCCAGATAAAAATGCACTTCTATGTTACAAATATGTGTTGCAACACCTTGAGCATGTGTTTGTTTTTCAGAACTGGCAAACGGACACAGTGGGGACTTATAATGGATGGCTGGAACTCTCTCATACGATATTACAAGAACAATTTTTCTGATGGCTTTAGACAGGTAGCACATTATATTCACGCTGGCAGGCTACAGTATCTCACAAAAGTGAATACACCCCTCACATTTTTGTAAATATTTTATTATAGCTACACTGAAGATATGACACTTTGATGCAATATAAAATAGTCTGTACAGCTTGTATAAACAGTGTAAATTTGGTGTGCCCTCAAAATAACGCAACACACCGCCATTAATGTCTAAACCACTGGCACAAAAATGAGTACACCCCTTAGTGAAAATGGCCAAATTGTTCCTAAAGAGTTCACTAGAGCCTCACAGGTTGTCACTGGAATCCTCTTCCACTCCTCCATGACGACATCATGGAGCTGGTGGATGTTGGAGACCTTGCTCTCCTCCACCTTCTGTTTGAGGATGCCCCACAGATGCTCAATAGGGTTTAGGTCTAGAGACATGCTTGTCTAATTCGGCACCTTTTACCCTCAGTTTCTTTAGCAAGGCAGTGGTCATCTTAGATGTCTGTTTGGGGCCGTTATCATGTTTGAAGACTGCCCTGTGGCCCAGTTTCTGAAGGGAGGGGATTATGCTCTGCTTCAGTATGTCACAGTACATGTTGGCATTCATGGTTCCCTCAATGAACTGTAGCTCCCCATAGCCGGCAGCACTCGTGCAGGCCCAAACCATGACACTCCCACCACCATGCTTGACTGTAGGCAAGACACACTTGTCTTTGTACTCCTTACCTGGTTACCGCCACACATGCCTGACAGTCTGAACCATCTAAGTTTACCATGGTCTCCTCAGACCACCGGACATGGTTCCAGTAATCCATGTCCCTAGTCTGCTTGTCTTCAGCAAACTGTTTGCAGGCTTTCTTGTGCATCATCTTTAGAAGAGGCTTCCTTCTGAGACAACAGCCATGCAGACCAATTTGATGCAGTGTGCGGCGTATGGTCTGGACACTGACAGGCTGACACCTCCCCACCCCACCCCTTTAACCTCTGCAGCAATGCTGGCAGCACTCATACAATCTATTTTGAAAAAACAACCTCTGGATATGACGCTGAGCATGTGCACTCAACTTCTTTGGTCAACCATGGCCTGTTCTAAGTGGAACCTGTCTTGTTAAGCCACTGTATGGTCTTGACCACAGTGCTGAAGCTCCATTTCAGGATGTTGGCAATCTTCTTATGGTCTAGGCCATCTTTATGTAGAGCAACTATTCTTTTTTTTCTTTCAGATCCTCAGACAATTCTTTGCCATGAAGTGCCATGTTGAACTTCCAGTGACCAGTATGAGAGAGTGTGAGAGTGATGACACCAAATTTAACACACCTGCTCCCCTTTCACCTCTGGGGTCTTGTAACACTAATGAGTCACATGACACCAGGGAGAGAAAATGGCTAATTGGGCACAATTTGCCATTTTCACTTAGGGGTGTAATCACTTTTGTTGCCAGCGGTTTAGGTATTAATGGCTGTTATTTTGATGGCACACCAAACTTACCATTATACAAACTGTGCACTGACTACTTTACATTGTACCAAGTGTCATATCTTCAGTATTTTCCCATGAAAAGATCTAATCAAATATTACAAAAATATGAGGGGTGTACTCACTTTTGTGTATCTGTATCTTAAATAATTCAAATTGAGCCATGGGTTTTTATAGCCAGCCCTTCTACGGTCAGTTTATGGTCAGCTGTAAGGGGTTATCCAAAATGAACACCCCCCCCCCCAAATCACCTTTCTTGTTCGTGTCATTGGATTCTACAGAAGGACATGGCCACTAGGAAGCGACGCTAAGAAGAAAAATTGTTAGTCTCTCCTATCAATTATACTCTTCTTGCAGGCACTGAACCGTTTTAGCTTGGTGTCCTTAGGAGCCAGACATGCTTGCTTGCAGGTCTGCTACCATGTTTTACATTGGACCTGCTTTGTAACAATCTTCCCCTAGTTTTAGTGCGAGTGCTGATCCTGGTCTCCTCTCCTAGCAGTGTGGCTCTGGCAGGATGCTCTCACTGCCATGTACAACCGTGTACAGAGGGTGGGGAGTCAGTCCTTTAGACCCCCGAAGTGAGTGGATATCAGCCGCTCATGCATACCTACCCTCTATTCATTTTTATGTAAGTTCTGAATATAGTCGCTCCATGGTTATTTTTCCTGCAGTCCCATAGAAGTGCATGGGTCGGTGGCCGTGCTTGCACTAAGCGCTCTTCATTCATCTGTGTGGGACTTCTGAAAATAGTGTGTTTTCAGAACAACCATAGAAATGAATGTGTGCATGCACAGTATGCTCTCCTCTCCTTCACTTTCATTGGTCCGTTTTAGAGATAGATGCAGGTCCCACCTCTGAGACCTGCACCTATCTGACTTTGATGGCATATCCTAGTGATATAGATAAAATAAAGAAATCTGCAGCACTCTTCCAGTGGTGAAGAAATCCGGTCTTTAATAACCCATCTTGCTGCTGGTTTATTAAAGACCGGATTTCTTCACCATCGGAAGAGTGCTGCGGATTTCTTTTATCTACGTTACGCTGGGACCCATGGTCAAGATCCCCATCTGCGAGCACCATTACCCTTTTTAATGGCCTTTTCTCCATGTGGGGAGTTGTAGTGCTGCTTATTATTCTATTAGTATATCCTAGTGATATGCCACAGATCTCTCAGATGAGACAACCCCTTTAATGCACTGTCCCTGAAGGAAAGGTAGAGGGAGGCAACTAGGGCAGATCTTACCCGGTCTGCCGAAGTTCTTCAGACCCTTTCACTTTTTTCACATTTTGTTATGGTAAGTTTTTCCCCATCATTCTGCACCCAACACCCCTTGATGAGAAAGTGAAAACAGAATGTGAGAAATCATTGTTCATTTCTTGAGAAGAAAAAACTATTATCTTGCATTTACATAAATATTTAGACCCTTTACTCAGTACTTTGTTGAAGCACTGTGTGCTTAATTAATTAACCTTCAGCCCAGTCTGAGGTCCTGAATAAGGTTTCATTAAGAATATATCTGTACTTTGCTCCATATAGCTTTCCCACAAACCTCACCAGTTTTCCTTCCCCAGCCACTGTAAAGCATCCCCACAGCCTGATGCTGCTACCACTATTCTTCATTGTATGGATGGCATTAGCTTCCTCTAGGCAAGACTCTTACAATTGAGGCCAAAAAGTGAATTCTTGGTTTCATCAGACCAGGGAATCTTATTTCTCAGTCTGAGTTGCCTTTAGGTGCTTATTTGCAAACTCCAGACTACTTTCATGTCTCAGGCTAGTTTCTGCCCACTGTGTGATAAAGCCCAGATTTGTGGAATGCTGCAGTGATGGTTAATCTTCTGTAAGTTCTTCCCATCTGCAGACAGGATCTTTCGGGCTCGGCCTGAGTGACCATTGGGTTCTTGCTCACCTCTTACCAAGGCCCTTCTCCCCCAGTTACTTAGTTTGGCAGGGTGGCCAGCCGTAGAAAAAGTCCTGGTTATTCCAAACCTTCATTTAAGAATTATGGAGGCCACTGTGCTCTTGGGGACTTTTAGTGTAGCAGAAATGTTTTTGTATCCGCCTCTATACAATCGTCTCTCTGAGCTCCTCAGGCAGTTATTTCCTCCGCATGACTTTTTTTTTTTTTTCTGATATGCATTTGTCAGTTCTGAGACTTTATATAGACAGTGGTGTGTATTTCAAAATCATGTCCAATGTACTGAATTTACCCCTGGTGGACTCCAATCAAGGTCTCAAAGCTGATCAAGAGAAATTGGAGGCTCCCAGAGCTAAATTTAAAAGATCTGAATACATATATCCATGTGAAATCTTAGTTCGTTCTTTTTAATAACTTAGCAAAAATTTCTACAATTCTGTTCTCACTTTCTCATGTGGCACTGAATGCAGATTGATGGGGGAAATTGTATTGCATTGTAGAAGTATGCTGAGAGATTTCAAGTATAGAGATGATAGAATATACATTTTTTTTAAAAATATTTTGTTTTGCAGGATTCAATTGATTTGTTTCTTGGGAATTATTCAGTTGAAGAAGTCTATACTACAAGTCCTTTACAAATTCAGAAAGATTGGAAATTTTTAGCAGTAAGTTGTCATCTTTACCATTGGCGAGCCAGACACTATTATTAGTTCTCTACTTGTAAATGTGGTGCCTGATTTACAAAACAATATATTTTGTTTTTTAAAGGAAACGTCCACCTTCACAATTCTTTTTATAATTAGTTCACTATATCTGGAAAGAAAAATGATTCAAGTTTACAACTAGTCTTTATTACAATGTCATTGTCTTTGTAACCTTACAGATGCACAAGTCTCTATAGGAGATTGAAACAAACCCTGTGTAGTCTGGGCCTGCAGTTATTCTCTCTTTAATCAGTGTCCTTCTTGTTAGCCTATGGATTCTAAAGGATTGATTTTATACAAAACTGTAGAAATGTTTCATTAATTGTTAACCCTTTCATGACCAAGGGTCATTGATGCCCCAATGTCCAGGTCAAAATTTACAAATCTGACATGCGTCACTTTATGTGGTAATAGCTTTGGAACACTTTTACTTATCCATGCCATTCTGAGATTGTTTGTTTGTTTTCTCGTGACACATTGTACTTCATGACAGTCATATTTTTGAGTCAATATATTTCACCTTTATTTATGAAAAAATCCCAAATTTACCAAAAATGTGGAAAAATTCACAATTTTCCAAATTTCAATTTCTCTGCTTCTAAAACAGAAAGTCATACCTAATAAAATATTTATTACTTAACATTCCCCATATGTCTACTTTATGTTGGCATCATTTTGGAAATGTCAATTTTTTAGGACGTTAGAAGGCTTAGAAGTTTAGAAGCAATTCTTACAATTTTTAAGAAAATTTCCAAAACCCACTTTTTAAGGACCAGTTCAGGTCTGAAGTCACTTTGTGGGGCTTACATAGTGGAAACCCCCATAAATGACCCCATTGTAGAAACTACACCCCTCAAGTTACTCAAAACTGATTTTAAAAACTTTGTTAACCCTTTAGGTGTTCCACAAGAATTAAAGGAAAATGGAGATGAAATTTCTAAATTTCACATTTTTGGCAGATTTTCCATTTTATAAAAAAAAATTCTTTAACACATTGAGGGTTAACAGCCAAACAAAACTCAATATGTATTACCCTGATTCCGCGGTTTACATAAACACCCCACATGTGGTCGTAAACTGCTGTACGGGCGCATGGCAGGGCGCAGAAGGAAAGGAATGCCATACGGTTTTTGGAAGGCAGATTGTGCTGGATTGGTTTTCTGAATGCCATATGTTTTTTATTTTTCTGCCGATCGTCTTGTGCAGGGGCTCGTTTTTTGCAGAAAGTGTTGAGGTTTATATTGGTACCATTTTTGGGTACATAGGATTTTTTGATCATTCATTATTACACTTTATGGGGCAAGGTGATGCAAAAATTGGCTGTTTTGGAACAGTTTTCATTTATTTATTTTTACAGCGTTCATCTGAAGAGTTAGGTCATGTGATAGTTTTATAGATAAGATCGTTACGGACGTGGCAATACCTAATATGTATACTTTTTCTTATTTATTTTAGTTTTACACAATAATAGCATTTCTGAAACCAAAAAATTGATGTTTTAGTGTCTCTATAGTCTGAGAATCATAGCTTTTTTATTTTTGAGGCGATTGTCTTAAATAGGGTATCATTTTTTGCAGGACGAGGTGACTGTTTGATTGGTACTATTTTGGGGGTCATACGCCTTTTTGATCGCTTGCTGTTGCAATTTTTGTGATGTAAGGTGACAAAAATGGCTTTTTTTTTACAGTTTTTTTTTTTTTTATGGTGTTTATCGGACGGGGTCTATCATGTGATATCTTTATAGAGACGGTCGTTACGGACGCGGTGATACCTAATATGTGTCTTTTTTTTTAGGAAAAAGGCTTTTTTTTATTTTACATTTTTATTTATTTATTTTTTACTTTTATTTTTTTTCACATTTAATTTTTTTTATCAAGTCCCTCTTGGATCATGAAGATCCAGTGGGGCTGATGGCTGTACTATACTTTGCAATGCTCTTGCATTGCAAAGTGTAATACATTTAGATGCCCTGTAGGTGGCAACAGCGGACGCTTTTGCAAAGATTCCGGTTGCCAGGGCAACTATCGGGGCTGCCATCGCAGCGCAGCAGCCCCGATGGTGGAGAGAGGGAGCCCCCTCCCTCCATTAACCCCACCCCATAGATGCCGCTGCCGCGGCATCTCTGGGGTTACAGCAGAGTGTCAGCATAGAGCTGACACTCTGATGATGGCGGCGGTTCAGGAATGGAGCCGCCGCCATCAAGCACAGCAGGGGGGCAGACCGGGGGGGGGGGGGCAGCGCTGGCAGGGGGGGGGGGGGGGCTGGAAACTGTCACGCCCAGCAGGAGGGGGCACTGATGTGACACAAGATGGGGCACTGTGGACATGGAGATGCTGCACAGATCGGGAGGCGCCTGCACAGATCGGGTGGGGGGGGCCACGAGGACACTGATTTCAGGCTCAGGATCTTTTTCACTGCCGCGATCCGATTGGTTAGTCTGCACAGACTAACCAATCGGATCGATTGCCGGCAAGGGGCCACTCTGATTGGTCCCTTGCCGGCATTACTGCACTGTATGCTGTCTGTGACAGCATACAGGGCAGGGGCAGAAGCTTTAATCCAAGCGCTTTGCAGCGCTTGGATTAAAGAGCTGCCAGAACGTTTATATACGTGGTAGCTGCACGGGGTATGTGCAGCTATCACGTATATATACAGATTGCGGTCGTGAAGGGGTTAAGCAGCACCAGGACGCATGCATCTACAATAATGCTGTCCCGAAAATGCATTTTATAACAATGAATGTTCTTTTCAATTTCATTTTTAAAAATGTCATTTTTATTGAACATGAACATTTTAAACCAATAATTTAATTTTCCAACTTGTTTCTTTAATTGTAGTTGCCAATAATCATGGTGGTTGCATTTTCCATGTGCATTATCTGTCTACTCATGGCTGGTAAGTTAGCTATACAGTATATTTTTGACTAACTATCTTAACGATCATTTTGTTCCTTAAATCAGAATTCCTATAGTACAGAATGTCTGATAATCCGACATTTAGAGAGTGGAAATATAATATGGAATTTCCCAATACCAGAAGTAGAAGTATGCAAAATATAACCAGTTAGGCGCTTTCTCCTATAAAATACTACAAAAACCTTGTGTGTAAATCTGGCATTTTAGTAGCACACTGTGGGATAATATCTAATTTTGACCATATTCCTGAAGGTTGTCTAATCGTATAATTGAGTTTTATATTCTTTGCTATTTGACTATTCAGCACCTGAATCCGGTCTCATTGATACTGGATTAAAATTTTTTTTTTTGTGTGCATAAAATGTACTGATGTATTATGTTTGTTTCTTAAAGGTGACACATGGACTGAGACTCTGGCCTATGTCTTGTTTTGGGGTACTGCTAGTATTGGAACAGCCACTTTTATCCTCTACAATGGCAAAGACTTTGTTGATGCTCCAAAACTAGTGCAAAAGGAGAAGATGGACTGAATTTGTAATTGTTCAAAGCATCTTGGCAGTGATTCTTCCACAAGCCATATATGGAGTCTTTACTAATCTGTTTTCAATCATTTTGTTGATCTTCCTAATTTTGACTCTTCAAACCCATCATTAGCAATGAATTTTGATGCCATGGGTGCAGTAGTAGTATACTGCGTGACATGGAGCACAACATACTGTACTCTAAAAAAAAGTCTGCTTATTTTCTGTTGATTTGCAGCGTCCTTCTTACTACTGCTATTACAGGAGATGAGACTTTATCTCCTAAGCATTTTAAAGTCAATAATTATACAATAAAGACTTTAATTTATTGCGTTCCATGCCTTACAATTGTCTATAAATCGCAGTTTTCTTCTTTATTTTTTTTTATTGAGTAGTTGAAGATGACAAGCCAGATACATACATACAAATACATAAGCTGGTAAAGAAGCACTCCCACAAAAAACATTATTCTTTCACCTGTTAGGTACATGATGTAAACAGTAATGGAGGTAATCTTCTTACCAGAGACTGCATATTTGAGTTATAACCTCCCTTCTAATCCTCAGCTGTATCATGTGACCAACACTCTGACTCTCCAAATAACACAGCATCTTATGTGTGGACAGGAAGCCAGTTTCTCTGTTTTCCTTTGGGAGCCTCAGTGTCAGAGTGAAAGAGAGAAGTAACTGACTTCCTGTCCAAGTTCAATTAGAGATCAGTGTGTTGGTCGCACGATACATCTGAGGATCAGAAATAGTCACTGGTGAGAAGTTTACCTTCACTCCAATTTACATCATGTACCTTTCTAACAGGCCAGAGAATAATTTTTGGGTGGGACTGCTTCGTTAAGCATTCCTCTCTTTAATGTGTGTAATAAGACACTTTTTTTCCCTTCATTTGTATGCCTTAATTTATAATAATATGTTTTAATTTAGACTTACTGCTAGAATATGATTGTTCGCTTTAAGAATTGCAAATGGTGAAAAATCTGCTGGAAGTGCAAACAAGCACATAATGTACAATGGAAGAGAGCACTACAAAATGCAAGGACAGGTGTAATATCCTATTTGTTTAGCTCTATGTAAGCTTGCATTGTAATCTATTACAGCATCAGGTTGCATCTGCAGTAACTGTCTTATAAAAGTCATGGTTAATGATTTAAATAAATTAAATGTCAATATCAAGACATGTTCCGTGTAAGAATTTTTTGGGATGGGGGATGTTTGAGGAGTGTGTTTGATATTGGGGAATAGAAGGTTTTTATGGTTCAAGACTACAATGTAGACTTTTTTTTAGATCTTTGATGTAAATATAAAACTTGAAATAAAAATGTTTCTTAAATAACTAAAAGGGAACCTGTCATAGTATTTGAACTGAAAGCAACATGTTATAGAGCAGGAGGAGCTGAGCAGATTGATATATAATTTTGCAGGATAAGAATCAGTATAACTTGTATTTTATTCATTTAAATTCCTGCTTATTCTGGACTTTGAAGTCCAGGAGGTGGTCCTATCAGTGATTGACAACCTTGCCACTATGACTGTTACTACACATACAGCTGACAATCACTGATAGGACCGCCTCCTTGACTAGAATAATCAGGAATTTAAATGAATAAAATACAGGTTCTACTGAATCTTTACTCGCATAACTATGTCAATCTGCTCAGTTCCTCCTGCTCTATAACATGGTTCCAGTAGCTTACATTGTATTTTCATTGTGATAGGTTCCCTTTAAACTGAATTACAGTTCCAGGAAATAAACCATTAATTTATACTAAAAATATATGAAATTTTTTAACATAAATTCTGTATCAGCTCCCAACAGTTTTCCAGATGTCTGTGTGTAGTAATTTCATTCACTGGATAAAGTCTTGCACACAATTTCAGGACTAAGTACTGTTAGGCCATATACACCTTGCAGATCTGTTTGCTAGAAGCTGGGTGATGGCACATACAATCCTCTGCAGCTTTGCACAGTTGCTTTCTATTCTTTGAGTCAGTATTTTTGTGTTACTAGCTGTAAAGTGAACATAAGTCTTTGAAAAAATAAAGATTAAGTATCTGTACTGAATCAAATTTTGCAAGCATTGTTCCCACATGCTTTTTTACTAGTGATGTTAGGGTAGTATTTCTATTTGAGGTCTCTTTTAGATAAATGCTACCCCGTGATTTGAGATGAAGTAGCAGCATGACCCTCTTTGGTCGGGACAGTGGTTTCCTGTTCAGGGATGGTATAAGAATATACTTTAACTTTCCCCACAATGTGGGGCATTTAGCC